>NW_009953387.1:1113801-1144347 GCF_000747805.2 Chaetura pelagica | reverse complement strand
GTGGGTGGGTGGGGGGTGACGGGGCTGTGCACCGACTTAGCTCCACCTGGGGCTCAGTGAACCTTTGCCTAAAACCCGCATCTTCCCGCTGGTTCCCGCAGCGGGGCTTCGGCAAACGCTGCGATTTGGCCCCAAACGGTGCCCGGAGGGAGGGGGTCACCCCAGGAGCCGGGCTCGGAGCTGCCCGCGATGCCCCGGGTGGTCCCTTCCCTCGGGGAGCATCATGCGGCTGCTGAGCAGCTCTGTGCTTTCTAATACAAAGAGAAATCAAATCAGGCTTCCATGGGAAAAAAAACAAACAAGCCTGTTACTTCCAAACCCAAAGTTATTCCCTCCCCCATCCCCGCTTATGGTTTTGCTTGACATCCTGGGGAAAGCCATGGTAAAGCTCAGAATGATAATGGAAAGGGAACTTCTCGTGTCTCCCACCGTTGCTTTGTTTTGCACTTGACTCCTGGGGTTTGCAGGGAGGATTCATGGCTGGCTGCTGTGAGACTGAACAGTGTTTTCTACTTGGGAAATGTCTTGTTTCTTAAAATATATCTGTTTATTTCTGTGAGGCTCCTCTCCATGTGCTTATTGTCTCCTGGGCTTGTTTTCATCAAGTGAGGTGCTGTGCTTCTAAACCCCTGCCTCTGCCTGACCCATGGGGGGTAGGGACTGCTGGGGGAAAAGAAATGACTTTGCTTATGGAGCTTTTTTTTCTCCTTAAAACGTCATAAGTTCCCTGAGAAAACTTGGGAAGTAGAAATAAAGAGGCTGAGATGTGAAAAATATGTAGTATGTGCATGGTAACCTTAGCTGCTGTGCACGTTGCATTTCTGGGGCTTCTTATTGATATTCAGCTGGAAACCTGATGTCATTTTGAAGAGGCTTTCTGTGTGGACACGATGTGCTGTCCTCATCCAGGAGGCATTTCAAGTTTCTGGTTTGCTTTGCTGGGTGAGACCATGTCAGTCTTGATGTGGGAAGGTGCAGGTGGGACTTTGCTGGAGGTGGAAGTTGGGGCTTGAGGGGTCCCTGAGGGAGGTGACAAACTCTAATTACTGATGGTGGCCCCCAGGAGCAGCTTGCCTCTGCTTTGGGCTGGGGGGTCTTGGCTTTTGTGGCCTGAAAGGGAAAGGGTGGAGGTGGGACAAGCTGGGCCTGAGGGCTCCAAGGTGAGTGAGGCTGTTCCTGTGGGTGGGAACATCAGGTACAGGGGCTCTGTGTTAGGGGGAGTGGGAGTCAAGCTACAAGCTTTTGTTTTCTCAAGTGACAAAATCAGGTGTTTTAGAAATGTGGGAGAAGAAATGTGAGAAACTAAATGGTGTGGGTGTCGTGTTTGGTTCCTTTAATGTGCTCTGCCTTTGCTCACAAATAAAAGAATTTTATGGTACCTTGCTGGCTGTGCTTTGACCAACATACTCTGTGTGCCTTATATGTATTTCATATATTCTTCAGAGCAAAAGATAAAAGCTGAATTCTTAGTTTAAAAGCTTCCTGTGCCTGAGACATCTTTAATAAACCCAGAGATCTTTAAATATCTCAAATCAGTGTGATGATGCTGTTTGGACTACAGTAATTTATCCTCAGCCTGTGAAGTGCAGGTGCAAAGTGGATCATTTTAGCACATTTAGGTCCTAATTTGCTTTTGTATCTTCCTTTCTCTCCTCTTTTCTACTTCATGTGTTTGTGTTTATCTGTTATCCAGCTCAGTTGAGGATTTTAATTTATATGACCCAAGGGCTGCCCTCCACCAGAACAGCTGTCCTGCATCCTTCCTTTTCTTGGTCTTATTTTTCTTCCCCCATCCTCTGTCACATTCCCAGCTCCTGGATTATGTGGCTTGGATGATGTCAGAAGTGCACCATGTGGGCTGAAATTAGGGAAAGCTGCAGGATGATGATTTGGGGACTCTACAGGTTTGAGGCCTGTGTAAGACCTTCCTCTTCCATGTGGGTTCTTGGGAAGTTGAAGCAGGGGCTGGGCAGAGCTGTGGCCCTTGGGCTGCCCAGGGAATGGGCAGAGCTGTGGCCTTTGGGCTGCCCAGGGAATGGGCAGAGCTGTGGCCTTTGGGCTGCCCAGGGAATGGGCAGAGCTGTGGCCTTTGGGCTGCCCAGGGAATGGGCAGAGCTGTGGCCTTTGGGCTGCCCAGGGAATGGGCAGAGCTGTGGCCTTTGGGCTGCCCAGGGAATGGGCAGAGCTGTGGCCTTTGGGCTGCCCAGGGAATGGGCAGAGCTGTGGCCTTTGGGCTGCCCAGGGAATGGGCAGAGCTGTGGCCTTTGGGCTGCCCAGGGAATGGGCAGAGCTGTGGCCTTTGGGCTGCCCAGGGAATGGGCAGAGCTGTGGCCTTTGGGCTGCCCAGGGAATGGGCAGAGCTGTGGCCTTTGGGCTGCCCAGGGAATGGGCAGAGCTGTGGCCTTTGGGCTGCCCAGGGAATGGGCAGAGCTGTGGCCTTTGGGCTGCCCAGGGAATGGGCAGAGCTGTGGCCTTTGGGCTGCCCAGGGAATGGGCAGAGCTGTGGCCTTTGGGCTGCCCAGGGAATGGGCAGAGCTGTGGCCTTTGGGCTGCCCAGGGAATGGGCAGAGCTGTGGCCTTTGGGCTGCCCAGGGAATGGGCAGAGCTGTGGCCTTTGGGCTGCCCAGGGAATGGGCAGAGCTGTGGCCTTTGGGCTGCCCAGGGAATGGGCAGAGCTGTGGCCTTTGGGCTGCCCAGGGAATGGGCAGAGCTGTGGCCTTTGGGCTGCCCAGGGAATGGGCAGAGCTGTGGCCTTTGGGCTGCCCAGGGAATGGGCAGAGCTGTGGCCTTTGGGCTGCCCAGGGAATGGGCAGAGCTGTGGCCTTTGGGCTGCCCAGGGAATGGGCAGAGCTGTGGTCCTTTTTTCACATGGGCTGACTGGGCTCTTGTATGTTCCTAACTGAAAGGTGACCACTGTGGCTTTATGGGGTTTATCAAACTTTGTATTTTCTTGCCATTTTTCTCACAGAACAGCGTGTGCTTCATTACAGCAATACCTGCTCTCATTAATCAAGTTTGTTGATGGCAAGATACCTGCCTTGCACTGTTCTCATCCCATGCCTTTTGGTTGTGCCAGAATTAGGTTCTTTTTGGGTCACTGGTTAATGGACAAAAGCTGCAGAGCTGCATCATTGACTGCACTAGTGTTAGAGCAGGTACTTGGACTGGTGTACTTGGTGACCTTTTCTGTTTCATTTAAGAGGTTATGTGAAGAAAAATGGGTGGACATGGGCTGACAAACTGCAAAGTGAGAAAGAGCTGTAGGAAGTCTGTGGTGCAAGGCTGCCTTGTCACAGTTATCCTCGGTGCTTTCTGAGAAGTCAGCTCCACTGAATTGCTTGCATGTTTCTTCATCTTGGATGGTGCCTTGTAAATTTGCTCGCCGAGATACCAGAACGGGTCAGTCCTCTTGTAGTGAAGAACAAAAAAGAGCTGGGGCCAGTGTTGGTTGCTGTGTGGGATGAAAAGCAAAGATAAAAAGGAGTGCTGGGTGTTTGCCTCCCTGATGTGAGTGCAGTTCCCCCTGCTCACTGAGGGAGGGGGAGGTTCTGCAGGAGAAATTGTGGAGTTGCACAGAGAAGCTGAGGGTTATGTTTGTACCTCCTTTGGATGTTATTGTCACTTGGGAAAGGTGATACTATGTCTCAAGCTTTGTTTCCAAAACACTCTTCAGCATAGATTTATGGCCCAGTTTAACACCAGCTAGAGATGCTGTGTCTGGAGGTTGTATCCAGGGCACCTGGAGGCCACCAGCACTGAATGAAGATGCCTTAGTGGAAAAAAAACCCAACTTGCCTTTATGTAGAAGCATGAAGGTAAATGACTTTGGAGCTGGAAGTACCCTGAAAATGGCTCAGCAAAAGCAGTTGCTGAATTAGCTATTCCATTGTTGTCAGAGGGGTTGGTGAGGAAGGATTATGGCTGATGTCTGTGTGGAGCAGAGGTGGGAACAAGCTGTGGTCTTGTTCCTGCTCAGAGAATGGGGAAAGCAGCAGTGAGCTGGGCAGCTGGGGAGCCCACAGTCAGACCTCTTGCCTTGGGAGGACCATGCTGGCCTTTTAATTGATATACAAAAGGTAGCAGTAGGGGCAAGGTGAAGAGACTGCTGAGTTCACAGTTCTTTGTTGGAGTTTACTGACAGGTGTAAAGGGCTCTCAGGGCTGTTGTCAGACTTAGCAAGAGTGGTGCATCCTAATGCAAAGAAATTGGTGCCTGTTTGGAATGGGAGGCCTGTGACTGCAATCATCATGTTTGAGTTTTGAGATAACCACCTGGTGGTTTACTTACCCCATCCCAGAGTGTCACCGGATGCTGCATCAGAAGGAATGACCTGCTATTTTAAATCTGTGTATAAATAGTGTAGTAAGAACAGTGCAATATGATGTTCTCCCTGAATAATGTGTGCACATGTAAACCTAGTTACTGGTTCCACATCCAGTATATACTGGATCCTGTGGCCCAGGAAGCAGGGATGGAGGAGACAGACCTGGGGGCTGCCATTGTGATGCATGCAAGGAGCAGGGCTTTGTTTCTTGATAGACATGTCATTATTGATTTCTTGATACAATATTAATGAAATACAGAATCCCTCTGTAACCTAAAATATAATTTGGTGCCCCTAATCAAAAGTATTGTAAATGGAATTGATACATTATTAAAGAGTTCTGAATTACCTGTTCTTTGTGGTGCAGCATTTATGGGCATCCAGTATGTGAGGCTGGTTTTATGGCTTTAGAGCTGTCTTAGGGAAGGATTCAGATGTTGCTTTAACTGATTTGGGATGTGATGCAGCAGAATTGAAGCTGAATGAGAAGTGGCAGTAGCCATCAGGCTGCTCTGTGCAGGCTTTCTGCATCCTTTTTAACTGAAATATTTTCTGTTTGGTTGGTTTTTGTTGTTTTTGTTTTTTTTTCCTTATTGCCTATGCCCTTCTGCACAGGGTTCCATCCAGGTGCAGTCTTTGTCCTGTCTGATAATAATAGATCTAGTTTCATCCCAAATGCTATAAGGGTTAATTATTATTTTTAAAAAGCCAAACTTTTTGCTGAAATGTAGATGTCTTTTAAATATATATGGATGACAGACCAAAAAACTTGTGTAAGGCAGAGCTGAGATGACGTACTGATAAAGCAGATCAGGAGAAGCTCAGCAGCAGCAATTTGTTAAAGTATTTGTACAGGGTTTATTTTAGAGTTATTCACAACACTGAACATATTTTTAAGGCATGTGCATAGTGTTGTGCTTTATAATTCAGTTGACTTACTGCAGGTGTAATAATTCCATCAGTGATGCCCTTTTGCCTGCCAAAATCCTCTTGTGTTGCCTGCAGAGGATGCCTTTGGGAAATGGAAGAGCAGATAGGAGATTTTCTTGCTGATAGGAGAAGGTGATGCTGTTGGTCTGTATTTTGATTACAGCATGCTCAGGTTTTTCTTCCTTAGCAAGCCAGGCAGCTGATTATCTTCAGTGAAACAGCTCCCTGAACAAGTGTAGTATTAAGGGCTGCTGTTCTCTGTCCTCCTGGTCCTGGCACAGAGCAAGAGGACAAGTGGCCTGGCTGACAGTCCTGGTCCCTGCAGCATGTGGACGGGAGCCTTTGCCATGGACAGTGCTGTGTCTGTCGAGTAAATCCTCTGTTGAACAGTGGTGCCCTAAAAATGCCCTTTTTCCTTTGACTCCTGGCTAGTGACTCACTGTTGAAGTGGCAGCATAAAAAGCTGCCTGCAGAGATTTAGTGCTTGCCCAGGCAGAAAGCATGTACCCGTGCTCAAAGGTGTTTCCTGGCTATGGGAGGGAAGAAAACTGGAAAGAAATTTGTTGGAATAGTTTGTTGCTTGCAGTGACAGGTTGTTGTCACCAGAACATGTGGCACAACTCAGTCGTGGGTTTTTCTATCCCAGCTGTTTCTTGCAGGAGAGCCAGGATGCCCCAGCAGCTAGACTAGGCTTTCCCAGTCGTGCTGCTGTGCCCTGAGTTTAATGCACACAAACAGGGATGCAGTAGCATCAAGAAGCACCAGAAACAACACAGCCTGGAAAGGCTTTGGATCTAATAGTACTAGGTTTTCTTAAGGGAAAACAAGTAAATGCTTAGCAGAAGATTTTCGAGGGAAGTCAAAGCCGTGCAACTGATCTCACTTAAAAAGATCAGGACAAAATAGATAAGCTGGAGGATAAACTTTTCTACCACAGCAAGGGAGTTAGATGAACTAAGAGATATTCTCCTACTTGCAATTTGGTTGCTTTGGAGGTATTAGAAGGTAATTCAGAATGACATGCATAGCTCCAAATTCTTGACGGATCTTACTCTTCTGAGACCAATGGGTTTTAGGTTTCCTGATGGTTGGGTGTTTCTTTAGTTGTTGTGGTTCTTGAGTTTTCTTCCTCTTCAGTGAGATCGATATCTCTTTCATCTGAAATGACTGTTCAAAGAGAGCTTAGCTAAAGTGATTGCTGCTGGAGTTCATGGCAGTGCCCCTTGCAAGGGACTGACTGGAGATTAGCAGAGCAATTTTGATTGTCAGCCAGCACAGCCAGGCTGAGATGAATGGTGGGAGCATAATGCGTTTGAACATCACTTTCCTGTAGAGGTGGTTGGTCTAATGTGGAGGTTGCAACCTAAAGGTCCGGGTGCCCATGGCCTGCTTGTATTCCCAAGGGTGGGACTGCACCCCAGAAGGTTCAGACTGTGTTCTCTTTGGCATTTTCTCCCATAACTTGTTCTTTCTCACTTGCCTGAGCAGCGCTAGGTCTGCTCGCACCCCTAGAGTCCTTCAATTGCAATTTTCAGACTTCCAATGCTGTAAGACTCTGGTTAGAAGAGTGTGAACCTTTCCAAATGTACATAAAATTATTTTTATCCAGTGAGATTTTTATCACTGAACGTGCTGATTTCTTTACCTGTAGCTGCTTCTCAAATGAATTCCAAACTAATCTTGCACATTAAAATATAAATAAGCAAACAAAACCAACCTTGTGCAATTCAAATGTATCTGTTTACCCTTTCTTCACCTTGCTTGTTTGGGTGGGTTTGGTTTTTTTTGGTAAATTCCATTTTTATTGTATTTTGCTCTTTATTCTTGTTTTCCTTGCTGTTTGTCCTTTGATCAGTATTTTCCTTGACATTCCCAGCCCTGGTTTCTGCTGTTAGTTGCTGCATATTGCTGGAGCTGCAGTGCTGTGCTTTTTCAGGAGTAGCAGGTTATTGATTTAAGCAAGCAGTGAAAAATGTTTGTATCCCATGTTCTGTGGGTTTAGGTGTCAGGTACTGTCTTGAGGTTAACTAATTTAGATTTGGGCTTCATGGGTGGATTCAATGTCAGTGCACAATGTCACTTAAAACCTTTAATCACTCAACAATATTCATTTATCTGCTGCTGCTCTTTCTACTCATCGGGTACAGTTGGGCAAAGTTTGCAGATTGCTCCTGAGAGCACAATTATAGTGAAATAGGTTTCATATTGCAGAAGAAAAGCCTTTTTACAACCAAGTTAAAAAGATATGCTCTTCCTGTGAAATACAGGGATGAATTTAATTGGACTCACATTATCCTTTTGTTTGCAGTTGTCAAAAGCTCATCAATATTAAGTCAAACTACCTAGCTTGCTGCTTCAAATTGCTTTTAAATTACATGTGAGCTGATCAATCTTGAAAAGCCAAATTAAAAACTCAGCTGAGGGCATATTTCAAGGCCACAGATACACCACTTAATTGTAATCTGTTTTTCACTGGCTAACCTCCCACCTCCAGCACCTCTCCAATTCCTGGCAGCACTGGGGGGAGAGGAAGTTTTAGTGACTTAAAAATTTCTGGGAAGGCGGGGAGGAAAGGAAAAGGTGGAAACAGGGAGCTGTATTTAAGTAATGACCTGTTTGCACTACTTAGTTTAAACTAATAGAAATCAATGTAGGAAGATGTGCTGTTGAGATAGTGGGTAGTCTCATAATGTGGGATTTTCCAAGGAGACTTGTTCCTGTTCCGCTCTCTGCTTCACTTGAGCACAGCGTGACTTGCTGGGATACAGAATGGTGTGCTGGAAAGCTCTTAGCAGGCAGTGTCTTCACTTTGTCTTCTTTTAATGTCTTCAGCAAACTGCAGAAGTTGCTTAGAAGTTATGTGTACCCAACTTGATTGAGTTGTAATTTGTGCTGAAAAGGCTTGAGGATTGCTGTGCTATATCAAACTATTTGCCCTTGAAATTTGGCCTCATTTCCCAGGATCTTCAGATAAATGAACTTGAATGATTTCCTTGAAAAATCACTGAGCCCTCAAAACTTTCTCAGTAAACAGTGGTTTACATTTCCAAAGGCCCTTGGCTAGCAGTTTATTCTTTAAAATGAAAGCTTAATGCCTTCCAAAAGAGATGACATATTTGGTCTGGTGTAGCTCTGTATGCATTTAACATCTTCAGGCTCAGTTCTGCCCATCTGCTGCTGTCCTACCAGTGGATCTGCATGCTGCTTTTTCCACTAGGAATGTTATATTTAAATACGATTATTTTAGGAGGTTAATTGTGCACAGTAGCTTTTAGTTTGGGTTGTGTTGGGGTTTTTTTGGTACTCCCCTTCTTCATCTGCCAGGCTTTTCCGTAACAGTTTCAGCAGCTGGATTATTGATGTTGGTTTTGCTTTAAAAAAAAAATAAAAGGCAAGAAAAAGCTCCTGCAGTGTCTGAGCCTCCGTGGCACCTTCTGGATTTGAGGAGGAGGGAAAACCAGGGTGAAATACTGCTGGCAAAGTTGGGAGCAGCTTGCACTGTACTGTTCCCTGAGAGTGGCTCGACCGCTTTGAGGTGTTGCACTTTGATGCTTGACTGCAGTGGGTATTGCCCCTGGGGGAACTGGAGGTACCTTCTGTTCCTCTTTGGGGACTGGAAAAGAGAAGTGAAACCCAGGGACCATCAGGAGGCAGAGAGCCCAGAGCCTGGGATTCACTGCTAGTTGTCTCCAGCCTGCCTACGGGATCCACACAGTGCTGGTGTTTTAAGGAATTAGTGCTATGCAGGATGCTTTGGTGCTGAAGCTGTTCTTGAAGGACAGTTTTGCTCTGTATACATTTAATGAAGTTGGACCTAAAGGTGGTTGGTTATGAAATGCTGAAAGGAGAAAAAAAGATGATGTTAGAAAATTCCCTCTGGGGGAGGGCAGTGATTTTTATTTTTTTGAAAGAGAAATTACTCAGCTTGCAAAATGGGAGGAAAGGTGTGCAATGCTTGCTTTGCCAGCAATAGATGAGAATAAGAAACGTCCTTTGGTTTTTGAGATGTTGCATTTATTTACCTTAGCTGTTGTAGCAAGGCAGGACCCGCCGGCGATGCCATTTTTGGGGGTAAAACTCATCTTGGGCTCCTTGGAGGGTGGATAAATAAGCACCCACTGCTCCCACCCAGCCTGGCTGTGCTCTGCCGAGAGGGGACCTCAATGTTGAGAAGGTGTCCAGCCCCTCAGAAGCACTGCAGTGTGAGCTGGGGCCAGCCCCTGGCTCTGCTTCCCAGTGCCCAGGCTCCCCAAGCCGGGAGCTCTAATCCCAACCAGCTCCGGAGCGTGGGAAAGGAAGGAACTGTCCTGCAGGAACATGCCCAGCTGTCAGGGGGCCGTTGGGGGGAAAGCAAGCTTTTGTCAGTTTTTCAGCTGGAACTGCATTCACAGCTGTGTACCAGTGTTTGCAGGTGGTTTAGAAGCTGCTTTTTCTTTTTTTTTAATCCTTCCTTCATACTTGAATGTATCTGTATTTCAAACTCTTCAATTTAATATCTACTGCGAAAGTTTGGAGACCCCACAGTGGCCTTCCAGTATCTGAAGGGACTACAGGAAAGCTGGGGAGGGACTTCTGACAAGGGCTTGTAATGAGAGGACAACGAGCAATGGATTAAAACTGGACGAGGGGAGATTGAGGTTGGACATGAAGAGGAAATTCTTTCCTGTGAGGATGGTGAGACCCTGGCTCGGGTTGCCCAGAGAAGCTGTGGCTGCCCCATCCCTGGCAGTGTTGAAGGGCAGGTTGGATGGGGCTTGGAGCAACCTGGGCTGGTGGGAGGTGTCCCTGCCCATGCAGGGAGAGTGAAATTGGATGATCTTTAAGGTTCCTTCCAACCCAAACCATTCTATTACTCTAAATGTAGTCTCCTGCAAAACCTCCAGGCTGTCATGTTCTCTTGCAGCTGCCTGTAAGCCATGCTGTTGTCCTGTGCTGCTACACAGCCCTGTATCTGCCCAACAGTGCTGTGGGCAGCTTTTCACATCTCACATGGTGATGCTACCATGCAAAGACCTGCTGAAAGGCTGATGGATTTTGGCTTATTTCTTTAATGTATTGCTAAACCTGCAGTAATGTTTGTTGTGGTGTTGGTGGGAGGCTCTGGCAGTGCTCTATCCTGCTACTCTCAACCCTTTTTGCATCCAAGTAATGAATATCCTCATCACTGATTGGATTCATCACACTTGATGAAAAGAGGCCTACAGGAAAGATGGGGAGAAGCTTTTCACCAGAGAGGGTAGTGGTAAGACAAGGGCTAATGATTTTAAAAGGGCAGGGGGTGGATACAGGTTAGACATTAGGAAGAAATTCTTCACCATGAAGGTAGGAAGGTGCTGGAATAGGTTGCCCAGAGAAGCTGTGGCTACACCTGGAGGTGTTCAAGGGCAGGTTGGGTGAGGCTTGTGCAGCCTGGGCTGGTGGGAGGTGTCCCTGCCCATGCAGGGGGGTTGGAACCAGATGAGCTTTAAGGTCCCTTCCAACCTTCACCATTCTGTGATTCTGTGACTCCTGTTAAGCTGCTTGAAAAAAATATGTTTCTGAAGCTGTCAGTGACTCTAGCATCTGTCAGTTGCTTCCCCAAAATACCTGTGTTGTGCCTGGAGGGAAACAGCTGCCTCCTCCTCATCCCTGGGCTTTCACCCTGTGATGCTGAACCCCAGAACAGCCCTCGTGTGACTGGGAACAGAACCCTTGTGTTTCCAGCAAACACAGAGCAGGGGCCTGTCGTGGTTCAAGTGGTTTTTCAGTAATTTTCTAGGCTGTATTACAGAAAGTAGCATATCCTCACTTCCTGCTCTCTGCTGGTCTGTCTTGTGACAGCCACAGACTAGAGGCTGGTGATTCAAGGTTAAATGGACAGCAGAGCAGTGTTAGTAGGTATGTGTTAGTAAGATTTGTGGCAGGATCACTTTAAAGACATTCCTTTTATAAAAGCACATTTAGGGAAAATGTTTGTATTGTGTTTTATTTTTTTAAAACCTAAAAAACCTCCAACCTGAAAGGGCTCATCCTTCAAAGAGTGATGTGCCCCTTTGACAGTACTTTGCTGCTCAGGTTCCTATGCTCCCTTAATAAATAGGTGGGAAAAAATGAAGTTAGGCAGAGAGTAGGTGCTGTGTGTTGTTCTGTTCCTTACATGTGGAGCATCAGAGTTGGAACTGGGATGTTCTGCTCTCCCCCCAGTAGTCAGGTTATTCTTGTAACAAGGAGGATGAAAGATGCTCTGCAGCCTCTCAGAGCAATAGTCCTCTTACACACTGGAGGTGTGTGAACTGGTGTTATTTTCCTGTGTGTGGGACCAGGTCTGACTGCTGCTGGGATGGAAGGAGGCTGTGCCCCATCTTCTGGCAGAGCAGGCACACCCCTGGGACTGCCTCTCCGTGGTCATTTGGTGTTGGCAGATGCAGAACGTGGAATTTATGTATATAAGGAAACTGGCTGTGTTTTAACACTGCAGCTTTTCTGAGGATCAGGATGGCAACTTGATGGTGGGGTGAATTTTCAAGCTGTTGTATCAATGTATGAGGTGTGCAGCTGGTCATGCACTTACCAGCCTGAAGTACACGCTGTGTACGTACAATACACTGGTTTTTCCAAGACTAATGTAATGTATTAATGTGTTTTAAGAGGCAAATTATTTGTAAATGTCAGATATTTAAAGCCTCTAGGAACCTAGATACGCTGCTATTTTAATTTTACTGGAAATGTGTAGACTTGTATTCCCCAGTTTGTGACCTTGGGTATTTGCACTCCCTAGCACTGCACCCCTAAACTAGCAGCCTGGTTTGCTTAAGCTCTGTGCTTAGTTAGAGACAACTTTCTGCTGGGATAATTCAGACAACCTGTGGGCTTCTGTCCTGTGCTGGGGGCACTTCTTGTCTCAAGGCATTTGTCCTACCTGATGAAGGAAGGGAGCACATGAGATTAATGGTTCAGATGCCAGTGCTGGGTAATGTGCATTTTATATACCTGTGTCCAGACGTAACTAGTGGCTGATTCTTACAGTGAAAAGAAACTTGTCAGATCCAACAGAACAAGGCAAATAAACTAAATATTTTAATGGAGTATTTCTTGTATATGAATAACAATGATAACTTGATAAAAGCTGAGTGAGCCTGTTGATTTTTAGTTTCCAAGGGTGGAGGTGGTTTGTGTCAGGAAGCGGTTTGGGGGAAGGCAGAACGAGGAGAGCAGATAACAGGAGTTCAAGCAAGGGCTGTGGTGGTGCCTGGCTCTTGATGGGTGAGGTGATGAAAACCCACAGGAAGGGCAGGGTTTGAAAGGTGGAAGTGGACCTGTGGGTTCCGGGCTCTGCTGGTCACCACCTTCTCAGGGTAACAATATAGAGGGCTGGGTTGCAGCTGGTCAGCATGGTGGGCTTTCCTGCTTTGGCATTGGAGCAGATGAACCTGAATCCAAGGAACACCTTGCAATTGTATCCTCCCATGCATTAAAGGCTTCCTCATGAAAATTGTTTTTATAGCAAGATCTGCCCTCATTTTTTTGCTGAACTGAACCTGGCCATGCTGTGGCCAGTTTCCTGGTTGCTTTTCACTTCAGGACACCCCATGGCTTTGATGGCCGTTATTGAAAGCTGATTAAAAACGTGAGAACGAAATGAAAGAGCTGACACTTGCCAGCAAACACGGTCTTTCCATCGAGTGTTTTTTGGCTGGAGGTGTTAGAGGCACATCTGTTGATGCCTGCAGGCTGCTGCTGGAGCCTGGCATGGGGACCCACAAACACCCATTGTGTTGGGCAACACGAGGGGCTCCGGAGCTCGCCCGTCCTGCGGCGCCGAACACTGCAGCTATTCAGGGGCTGACCCAGGGCTGACAACAGGCTGCAGCTCTGCAGAGAAACTCCACTTCTCCTTGGGGACACAAGCAACAAAGCTCAAGGGGGAAAATGAGCCTGTTCAGCCCTGCTTTGTTTCGGCGTAGGGAAGTGTCCTCTTCCCTAAAGCAAAGGCAGGTGGTATCAGCTCTTCAGTGTCTGGGCTCGTGGCTGTTTTGTGTATGTTTATTTTTCTCATAAATGAGGCTTTATTTTTTTTTAAAAGTCTCATTAAATCAGAAGGTAGAATGCTTTCCTTAAGTATTCCTTGGAGTATTGGTCTTTTAAAAATCTATTTATTTTAAATACGGGATTGATTATATCAATAATAATAATACTATATTATAATAATTTATAATATGATATATTGTATCTGTGGAAGATAAACTCTGCTTCAAAACACTGTCATCGCAGGTAGAAGGAAAGGAGGAATTTTGGGGGGTAGTTTCAGTGACTGAAATCAAAAGCTAGAAATGATGCAGCGTGTGAAGATCAGAAGTACTGCTTTGACTGGGAGCTGGTGGCTTGTCAGAATTTGCTGCTCAGGGTTTTGCAGCAGTTGAGCAGCAGTTTATCAGTTTTCAAAAGCATTGAACAAGTTCTGTTAATTTTCAGGGCCAAAAGGCAACATAACTCAGCAACCTCAGAGGCACTTGTGTAATTTCTAATTCCATGTTGAAAAACTCCCATGGGAGCCTCTTAAAACCAACAGGTGTTTTCTAGCTTTTTAAGTATTTATTGTTTTCTGGCTTTTTAGATCTCCCTGGAAACATGTAAACAATTGCATCACATGCCAGCTCTTTGATCAGAGTTTTTAAATGGTGAAACTCTTGTTTAATTGCAACACATGCTGTTTGGTAAGATGAATTTGTGAAATACTGTGTCCTTAGAAAAGCTTCATACCTAAGTCGTGGTAGATAGCTTGACCAAATTAAAGCTGTCCCAGGATAGTTAGTGGTAATAATGGCAGTAAAATGAATGTTGGGATTCTTGGGACAGCACTATTGTTGTTGGTTTTTTGTCTGGCTTTTCATTTGGTTGGTTTTCTTTCAGTTTATTGTAACTAGGACCAAAGTGAAATAATGAAGCAAGGGTGATGTTTATGGCAGCAGTTCCCTAGTGTTGCTGGCTCCCAAAAATAGGAGATTTCTCTGTACTGGACCCTGTAGCCCATGTTGTGTGTGGATGATTTGGCAGTTGTTCATTTTATCTTATTTTCTTTCCCCAAGACATGCAAGCAGCTTTATGCTGTCATGAATTCTGTAGGAAGGCTGGGCAAACAAGACACTGCCTGTTTATGAAGTTTCTTGAACACTGGAATCATTTGTGTGCTTTATTTCCAAGCAAAGTCAGGATGATGGGGAAAGGATATTGTTATTGAGCCTCTGGGACTCTAATACTCTAATTTATTTTGAAATAGCCTTCTATATTTCTGACCTGATATCCTGAGCAATAGAAGAAAATTTCAAGTGGACAGTTAGCTTTCCTTATTTTGGAAATGTCTTTGCTTCCCCTCATTTATTTATTCTTAACTCAAGATATGGGTTATTTTCCTAATGCCAGAACAGCTTCTCTGCTAGTGGTGTGGTGCTGGGTCTGAAAAGTTGAGCAAAAACTAATTGTCCACACAAATGAACCAGCTAATGTAGTGTCAGTGACCTGCCAGAAGGTAAAGCTTAAAGTAAAAAAGGAAAATAAATGATGCAAATAAATAGTGTTGCAGGAGGAGCATTGAGGGGAGGATGAGGTGGTGGATGTTGTTTGAGACTATCTTGAGAGTCTGTCCATGAACCAGGTAGGATCAAATCTTTAAAATAATGTTTTGGATCTTGCACTTGCATCTGAATAAAGCAGGAACCTTTACAGGGTTGGCTCATAGAGGGGACTTAAGTTATGTCAAGGCCTCATGGTCCAGAGATCCAAATCCAAACTATTTTTCCTTCTGCCCCTGAATAATATCAGCAGGCATTATTCCATAGACATCTGTTAAAACTTTATTTTAAATAGTTCCATGTTGACTGAGTGCCCTGGAGTGGGCAGGAACCCCTTGCTCCAGCCTGAAGGAAAGCACTTGGACACAGCAGTCTGGTTTGATGCTGGCTGGGTTTAATTGAGCAGCTTTGGGGCACTTTCTGGGGCTGCTTTTACAAGAGAAGGAAGAACTCACTTGTGACTCACTTGTCACTGCATGTGGGTGGGCTGGCTGGGTGAGGTTAATTCTCATTTCAGTTCATCTTTTGTGGATACCTTATCTCCATTGATGTCTTCAACAACATGTTTACTGGTAGCAGTTTAAAAAAAAAATAAACATGACTCGGCTGGTTTTAATTTTCCTTTTACAATCTTTCTCCATAACAAATGGAACAAATTTATTGCATATTCTCTCTGAGTCAACCTCAGCTGCTGGTGGCCCATGAGGACCAGCCAGGAGCCAACTTAGTCTGTGCAAACTCTATTTCAGCAGTACTTGTGCCACCCTTGAAGTGGCACAGTAGTAGTACAGAAGTGTACTGATACTGTGAAAGAACGTTTGCTGTTGGGAGCATATTGAGTATATGACTGCATGGTGTTAAGGCACTAAGATGGGTGGACATCTGGGGTAATGGGGTGGCATTCTGTGCTGGTTCCTCTAGAGGCTTGTGCTGTGTGTGTGTGTAATTTTGTGAGTGCCTCTGATGCCAGCCTGGTGAGGATGGTTTGTGTAGGAGCCTTCACTTTTGACTGAGTCACTTTTACTGCAGCAAGTACATTTGTGCATCTGAGGAAGGGTTTATCTCTTTTTATTCATCCTGTGTTTACTGTAAAGAAAAGCACCTTTTGTGCATCTCTTGTTCTCCAAAACCCACATTTACCAATGAGGTTTGTTTGGTCATGTGGCAAATTCTGTACATGATCATGAAAAATAATTTTGACAGCAACTCGGTGATCACGTTTGGTTTCTGTATCTCATGTGTGTTAGAGTGAGGAGGGTAAATTTCAGATAGGAAATGACCATTAAAAGAAGAGGTAAGAGTTGCCATAAGATGTTTTGTTGATGTTTTGAGGAGTCTTTGCTGACTTGGTGAAAGTCATCTTCCAGCATTTGTGTTACCATTTCATTTCTGAAGGCTCTGGGAGTGCTGCTTCTCTTTGATTTCTCTACCAGCTGTGGATTAACTAGTGAGAAGCTGCTAAACTGGTCATAGCTCAGAGTTCTCAGCTTCCTGAGGGCCCTAAATTTTAGGTTGAATGATGGCAACAGTCAGAGATATTTCATACTGGACCCTGTCACTTTCTCTCTTCCTGAAACGGATCTCCCTGGGAGTTGTGGTTGCAGCAGGGAGATGTAACAGAATATGCATGACCCAAGAGACTGTGTGTTGATTTTTCTGCCACATCCCTGGAGTGAGGACAGTCTTTTCTTGGGGTGGCCCATCAGTCTCTTGAGTGATTCACAACACTGTTGATGGGGGACGTGCCTGCTGGGTCCCATCACCATCTCTGCCCCTCCTGTAGTTTCAGTCTCGGAGCAAGTGGGAGAGAAGAGCACATGAACAGAAATGGCCTTTCTAAGCTGATTGATTTCCAGCTCTGTGGTGTTTATATTGAATTCCTATCCAACCACTAGTATTGGAGGGAAAAGTTCATCTGAAAGACAGACTCTGTTGTTTGAGCCTTTGAAAGGAGCCAAGTCACAGAGGGTGTTTTCTTCATGGAAAAAGACAGCCTGTGCCAACAGCTGGGCACAACTCTCTGGGCTTGAAGGAGTGGAAGAGAGTGGGGAACAGAAGACCCCATGCAGAGTCAGGTCTACCACTTTAAAACCCTGTCATACGTGGTCTTAAGTCTGAAGAAAAGGAGTATAATATGCACTGGATGTTAAGAGACTCTGGAGGTGGCAGGTGTCACGGTACTGGTGGTCATCCTCTGCCTTGAGCAACTCCAGAGTATCCCAGAACATGTATTTGTGTTCATGATGTGTTTCAGCTTGGAGCTGCAGAACTGCTTCCTCATCATGTTTTTGCAAAATAGTGAGTGCTGCTCCATATGAAATCTGATATCTTTGAAAGGAGTTTAGTCTGTTTCTGTTTCACCCTCCCACTGGTAGTTTTTGTTTTGCATCTGGATTTCTGGTTGTTTACCCAGTCCTCAAACACAAACATTTGACATGCTCCTGGAACCAGCAGGAATAATGAAATGAGGAAGAGTGAAGTTTAGCATTTCCCTTTGGATAATCATATGGAAGAATAGCTGAAATAAGCAAAAACTGATATGAGTTTGGATTTTCATCTCTCACATAAGGCAAATTATGGTTCTCAGTTCCTACAGGAAGGTCTTAGGGTAGCCCCATCCAAGCAAAAAGGTCAGGTCCCTGTAGGACATATCCAGTAGATTCAAATGAAGGGAACTTTGTTTAAATGCAAACATTAAATGCTCCCTGAGGGTAATAGCTTTTATTTATCCCCTCAGTGTTACAAAGCTTGGAACCAATTTCTGCTCTTTAAAGCCCCACTGTGAGTCTCTGGAGGATGTTGTCCTTCCTGCATGGAGGGGTCCTCTCCAGTTGACTCAGTATCTGAAGCTGGAAGTTTCTTCTGCACTAAGGCAGAGAAACAGTTTATTCATGTCACATTTGTTCTTAAACAGAAAGGAAGAAAAGGCTATAGGTTAATTATAGTTGTCATAAGGGAGGGGAAAGTCATGTCTCCATCTTCAAGAAACTATTTTGTCATCTAACTGCAATGTTACATGAGAAAATAGTTACTTGAATCTTACTGATTGTTCATGGAATGGTTGGGACTTAAGCCAGGCTGTGCTGGAATGAAGATGAAGGTGATACATGTTTCCTGCTGTTGGTGTGTGATTGTGAGAATCCTGTTATGATAAAGCTTAATGACTCAGGAATGAGAGATTGTATGGACTTATCTGGAAGTTACCTTTCTGTCAAGCTGATAAAATTCTGAGGCAAAAAAAGTTGCCATCCACTGACTTGTCATCTCATTTGGAACAGGTTTTATGAGCACTCTAGTTGATGGATAAATATATTCTTTAAAGAATATTTAATACAATCTGTCATGTTTGTGAAATGTAGTTGAATGATACAGGCTGTAAAAGAGCGGATTGGAGGAAATAACTTGTTCACTCTTACCAGGGATCTGACAGGTTGGATCCTGCTCCCAGGAGTGTGCACTGCAGCAAGCCTGACCTGGCAGCGCCAGTCTCTGGGATGGGAAAGGGGTTCATAGAATCCCAGACTGATTTGGGTTGGAAGGGACTTCAAAGATCACCCAGTTCCAACCCCCTGCATGGGCAGGGACACCTCCCACCCGCCCAGGCTGCTCCAAGCCCCATCCAACCTGCCCTTGAACACTGCCAGGGATGGGGCAGCCACAGCTTCTTTGGGCAACCTGGGTTAATGCTTCTCTTTGAAGTACACTGAAAAAACCTATTCTGAAGTCAAATGGTTCATAGTTTACTTGAGCACGAGGCAGAGATGACTGTGGCAGCAGAGGAGCTGCTCAGCCCGTCACTGTTGGTGGGTCTGGTCTGGGTGTTTTCCCTTTGCCCATGGGAGCCACTACACGGATGAGATTTTTGGACAGGAAAAATTACAAACCAAAGAGAAAAGACAAGCAAAGGCTGAAATAAATGAACTAACAGTGTTCTTGTTTTGTCACTTTCAATGAAGGCTGTTTTGATTGTATGAAGGTCTTCTGCCAGCAAACATTTGTCAATAGGTTTCTGCCTGTCCTCAGTTCCTTACTCATGCCCCTGAGCTGCAGCTCACTGAGGGTGTGTGATGTTGTTATATGCAGGCTGTAAATCAGATCAGGGAAGTTTTCCTTCTGCAGGGCTCTTGCTTTCAAATTTTTAAGTTGGTTTATTTTAACCCAGGTAGTTCCTCGGGCTGTCTTCCAGCCAGCAGTGATGCCAGCACCAGTGGTGGGGTCCTGCAGAGCGGCTAAAGTGGTGGGAGGGGAGGAGACAAGAAGAGAAAAAAACCCCAGAAATACAGAGCCTCTGATCTGGGACCTTGTTTTGTTGCTGTTGATATTCATGTGCTGTGCTTCCTTTCAGTGGGATGTGGGAAAGATCATCCCCTGTGGCTACATGGTGGTTTAGATGGCAGCATTGCAACTGGTGGCTTGTGTCATGAAGACAAAAGTGAAATGACTGAATAGCAAGAATCAGGAACTACTTTTTTTACTAAATCAGTATGAAACTGGACGAGGAGACCCATGTTTCTGCAGAAGCATGGATGGCTGTGAAGGAGCTGTCCCTGCCTTGGGTGGTTGTAGTAGGTGCCTTGGCCAGTCGTGCCAGGAGGGTAGAGGGAATGGGCATTGCCTCAGGTTGTGTCCTTAATTTGTTGCCTCCTCTGGGTATCCTTGTTTGAGAGCAGGGATACCACTCAGCTTCTCCTGTTGGTGCTTTGGGTGGCCCTTCTCTGACTGTGCCAGGGGGAAACTGCCTTGGTCTCATCAATCCCTTCAGAACAAGCATATTATTAAGATTCTATGATTCTATGATTATCAAAGCCCACCAGTATTTCTGGATGTTGCAAAATAAAGTTGTTTCCAAGCCGTACGTTGCCACTTGTTGATGCAGAGCTTAGTCATCAAGTTTTTCTACTGGTAATTGGTTAAATAACTATTTAAAACTCTTCAATAACAAATATATCCTGGCTATTTGAAAAGAGAAAAAAAAACCCAAACCCTTAATGTCCTCAGTGTATAGCTCCTGTTATCTGCTTCAGAATTACAGTTTCTCCTTCGACACAGAGGGTAAATGCAGAGCTTCTAAAGCAGAACCCTAAAATGTTTCCTGCAAACACACATCCCTTGTTAACTAGTATTTACATAAAACATGCTGACACCACTTGGGGGAGATTGAGTAGGATGCTTTCTCAGCTGTTGAAATTTGCACACGAGATGGAAGATGTTTTGATTTTGAGGAAAAAAAAAAAAAAAGGGTTAGCTGCATATTTTTTCCATTTATTCCCATGTGTCAGAATCAAAGCTGTGTTTCTCCAGGCGTTTTGCCCACTTTCTTTTTTTTGTTCCTCTTGTTCAGTTGTTTGGATTTTTTCCCTGAAGGTTGGGATTTGGTGGTTTGGGTTTTGTGTTTTTTTTCCCCTCTTAATGGAGGAATTCAGTCGCTTAATGGGATAAATATATGTAAAAATGCCTTTTAGTCAGGAATGAGCATAATATTACTGGGTTTAGATTCATGTTCATTTTTAGTAATAGTTGTAAATTTGTTCTTTACTGCTGTAGGCAATAATGAACTAGGGACAGCCAGCGGGAGACCTGGGAGACTTCACCAGTGGCAACCCTTCTGCTGTGAGAACAGTAATGACAGAGCTTACAATAATAATGTCTGTTTTACTTCTACACATTCCTCTTCCTTGTCCAATATGAAGCCATTTCTGTGATAACATCTGAGTATGTGGTTGCTTAGTGGATTTTTGAGCTGTATTTCAAAAGCCTCCTGTCAAGAAGGAGATCTCCAGCTTTCTTAATCAGTGTTGAAATGACTTCTTAAAAGCATAAACTAGAATCTTTTCTTTATATTTTTTTCCCCTGCAGTGAGAAAAGACATTCACTTTCTTGTGTCTTTGTTTTTATTTGCTCCGTGTGGTTGCTAGTGCTTCTGGCCACTCAGAAACTAGAGCAACATCTTTTTTTAGAAACTAGAGCAGAATTTTCATAATAAACCTGATCTCGTGCAGATTTGGAGCCTCCTTTGGGGGGAAGTGAGGGAAGGAAGCTGGAATTAGGGAGGGTTCTAACCAATGTAATTTCAAGGATCCATATTCTAAAAAGTCTCCATGGATTTGCTAGTGCTGCCTGGATTAGAAGACCCTTTAATTTGCTTTTAATTAAAATTATTTTCATTTATTCTTTGCCTTCTTTAGAGGTCCCAAGGCACCTTACAAACTTGTGATTATATATATGAAATGCCAAATCCATATTCATGCTGTGCTAGGGTTGCATGTTGAAGTGAAGGGTGAAGAAGAGCTTTACCTTCCTTTTTATCTACCAGTAGTTTCAGAACCTCAGCTCCCCAGTCTACTGCAGCTTTAAATGCACTGCAGTTGTGCACGTTTAATCACAATGAGATTGCAGTCCTAAGAGTAAACATTGACCTTCCATATCTGAACCATATACTTAGATAGCCACAGGTTTATTTTTGCAACCTCATTATGCTGGAAGGGAAAAAAAAAATCATGTTAATACCTTTTTAAAATAAAAATATGCAGAAATTAAGAAATACCTTTCCTAAAGGTGACCAGAATGCAGCACATTTTACTGGGTTACTCCACAATAATTACTAAAGAACAGAAGAAATAGGGCCATCAATTGATAGATACTCCTATTTTAAATTATTTTTGTGGTGGTTTCTTTCTTTGTGGTTATTTGCTGTGTAATTAATCCTGATGATCAGCACAGAAGCCTGAAGAAGTCCATGGAGTAGTCTGGATAATGCAGCCTCAATGATGAATCTGAAGGAAGTTCCTTTTTTGTTGTTTCTTTTTGTCTTGGAAGAAGCATAAACTCTGCTGGCAGAGATGCTAAGATACTCCTTTCTTTTAATGCTCATGAGTTTAGAAAGCTCTGAATTAACATTGGGACATTTCATAACCACCTGTGGTCTGGCTGGAGGCAGAACTTCACCCTGGGCTTTTGCACCATGTAGGCAGCTGGAGAAATTCAGTAATTGTACCATGAGTTTTAAATGTTTTAATCTAAATGGGAAAAAACCCTGCAAAGTCCTTAAAAGCAATTTAGACATGTATTTCATAATAAAATAGTGTCTTGAAAAAAATGAGTCTTCTACTGTCGAAGAGGAAAATCTGAAATTGTTGCTTGTTTACAGAGAGCCAGAAATTTCACTGTTCAAGTCAGGGTAAGGAAAATGCCATTTTTTGACATTATACTGTTGTTTGGGAATATTACACCAGAATTGTGAGCAGCATATTTTCTTACAATGCTGGTTTTGTTCCCTAAATGAATCCAGCAGTGTTCCTTTCTACGGAGGAGTTATTCATGAGGAGTTCACAGTACTTGCTCAGGATCTGGGAGTTGTGCTCAGCAGTTTCACTCAGAATGGGTTTTTGGGGGGGCAGAGTTTGGGGTTAATTTTTGAAAGGTTGAAATCTTTGCATGGATATTTAATGTACGATTTGAAACATGACCTGAGCTAACTGGCTGCAGTAGCTGCAATTCTGTAATGTTGGCAAACATCTGCTGAGGTTGTCCAGGCAAGGTAGAGGTTGGTGGCTGCAGTTGAGGAGCAAGAACTGAGTGTGATCCCAGTGAACAACTTTAACTTGTAGGATTTCCCTCCCTAATATTGGAATGGTTCAATCTGTGGCATATGGGGTTTAATTGTGTTTTTCTTCCACCATTATCTCCCAAACTTCTTTCCTATCTCCTGCTCTACAGACAAAACTATAAACTCTCAGTATTATTTGCTGGTAGAACTGGTCAACAGAGGTGACTGGACATGTGAAGGCTGGTATTTGGTCAAGAACACTGTAAGAAAAAGTGTCTCCCATGGGCAGGCATTCCTCCTTTCCCCCCATGTCTTCTTCTGTCTTCTGCAGTTTATGGTGACAGCAGATTGCTGGTGATTGAGTCTTTCTTCAGACATGGTGTGGCTTGTTTCCAGCGTTAAGTGGCATGAAAACTTGGGCCTTGAGGACCCATGGATTTGTTTTCTGAAAACATGTTAGGCAGTAGGAGAACTGTATTTTAAACATATAAATGACAGCTGCAAAATGAAGCAGAAAAGGCCTTCCATTTCTTTGTTTTCTCTTCTGGTTTTTATTTGACTCAACTTCAAGACAGACATCTGACTTAAAAAGAAGGTTGTAACCACCTTATGAAACAGCTGTGCTCTGCTCCTCTGTACCTGGTTTCCAGTAAGTGACTGGTTTGGGATTGTGTTCATCTGAGTCCAAGAAACATGCGGGGGGGAGGATTTGCCCCATCTCTGGAGGTTTTAAAGGCCAGGTTGGACAAGATTTTGTGCAACCTGGTCTAGTGGTAGGGTTCCCTGCTCATGGCAGGGGGGTTGGAACTTGATGATCTTTAAGGTCCCTTCCAACCTTAGTGGTTCCATGATTTCCTGTGAAGGTGTAGGCCTGGAGATGGTGGAGTTCACAGCAGCTCTCCAAGTACAGCTTTATGAAGTTTGTGCATTTGGGGGGAAACCCACAGCAGTTGCATATTTCGGAGGACTTTGCAAGGCACCCATGTGACATCTGCTGTGCTTCAGCATGGTGTTCAGGCACAGGTGTGAGAAAAGTGACTGTAAAACTGGGAAAAGTTATGTAAAACTGCCGTGCAAAATGTTATTTGCAGCGAGGGTGGTGGTGTCTTGTTTTGGCTCCAGGGAGCTTCGATGAAATGGGCTTCCTAGAGGGACATCCCTTTAGTGGTGCTACCACCATGTGGCATGGCTGTGAATGATGATCCCCAGGAAGATGGCATTTCTGCTGTGTGTCACTGCCTGTGGGAGGACACGGGCATCAACTAAAGTGCCTGTCACGTTGGAAATTTGGGCAAAGAGAGGTATCCTGCTGTCCTGAGGTGCTGCTTCAGGACAAAGGGTGCAGAGCAGTGTCTGTGCATTATACAGCCTTAGCCACCAGCCCCGAAGCTGTGGTTGCCTCCCATAGGTGCAGCTGTGGTTTGAAGGCACAAGGGGAAGCTGTGCAGAGGGGAGGTTGCTGAGGTGGCACATCCCTGCCCAGGGTTTGGTCGGGGTTGGGTCTGGTCTGGTGCAGCTTCACCTCGCTGCCATGGTCAGGAGTTCATCTGTGGGTTTGTCTAAAGCTGGACACTCAGCAAATGCTTCAACGTTGTTGTGAGCTCTTGCACTAAAGGAAGTTCCATAATGAGCACCGGGTAAAAGTCATTTTCATAATGACTGTTCTGAAATACATTTAGGAAATGCTCCTGACTTTGCTTGATAGTCCCTGGAAAAACTAAATCTGGGGCTCAGCTTTCCACAGCTTGGACCAGGTGGTCATAAGCTCTTTTCTCAGCTCTCCTACCTCTTCCCCTCCCCCCCCATGGAGCAATCACTAGTTGTAATTGTAAGCAGCAACTGAGGCAAACACAAGAGAGTAGCAAGAGAGCTAAGAGTGCTGCTGGGATTCCTTAAACATTAATCAGACGTTGATATGGCTCCCGGGTTCTTGCAACTGCAAATGATCTGACAAACTGACAACCATAATAGGTGTCAGACTGACCTGGGGTAAATCATATATCCATTTTCTTATTTTTCTATTTTTTTTTTAAGGACATGCATCATAAACCTAACTGTAGCTCCCTGCAGTCCAAAGGGCAATTGCTCTTATTCTAAAATTCAGTGTTCAATTAGGAACAAACCGATTATAGATACACTTAAAAGGCACAAGTGGACACAGAAAATCTACTGAACCAAGGAAAAAAAGGAGCTCTCTAACGTCACCCAAACCAGCCCAGTGAAACCACAGCTCTGCCAAATATCCAGCCAAAAATTAACTGGTGTGCAGGATCAGAACACCATCACATACCACAGAGCAGGATTGTCACCCTTAGCTTTCTTATGAGCAACTTTAAAATCATTTGGCATGTTTCTTACAGAACTTGCAGCCATTTCAGTAGATTCAATTAATGAATTCCAAGTGGAAAAAGGGGGACACGTAAACTGTTTTCAAGTATTCTTTTTTTTTGAGGGGATAGTTGCAGACTCCTTTTAATGCACGTGTGAATGCAGGGTGAGGTACCTGCATTTAAAAAGTGAACGCAGTTACAGTGAACATCTGAGTGGAGCTGTTTTGTTTCTGCTGCCTTGAAGGGGCAGTGACACTTGTGAGTTGGTCTCTCCAGACTGCTGGTGGCAAGTGGTCAAAACGTTAGAGACTGAAGTCAGCTGAAATAACTGCAGCTCTCAAAAGTGTTGCGTATTAATCAAGAAGCAATTCTTGTTTGTTTTGTTGTTTTTAAGATGCATTTGGATGTTGGTTAACTTTGTCCTGGTTTTAGATTCTGTGTACATCTAAAACAGTCTAACAAACATCCTTTGTACATCAAAAGCATGGCAGGCATGCAAGGCCTGGCCTCTGAACTGTTTTCTTCCTGTTTACCTTGGCCAAGACCCTTAAAGAAATGATTTATTTTGTCATGAAGACTACCAAATAAGTTCATGTCTGTGGAAGTTTGTGTAAGGTAGATAGTGAAACTTGGCATGTTCTGCATGTTCTGGGCCTTCCAGATCAGCGAGGATTTTGTGTGATATCATGGTCTTACTGTGGGAGACACATGGGATCAGAATGAAATGTCTCTGACTGCTCTTGAGCAGGGAGCAGGCTCTGAAGTCGAGTTGCCAGCAGCTGTTCCTCATTTAATCTGAACAAACAGGAGGGTGAAGGTCTTTACACATCCTTTTCCACTGGATGCCCTTCAGCCGTAGGTTCACATCTAAGATCTCTGCCAGTGATCTCAGCAGCTTGGCAGATGGCCCTGGTGTTGGGAGGAGGGATAGCTCTGCTGGAGGGCAGGGGTGCTGTGCAGAGGGAGGTCGAGAAGGTGGAGGAACAGGTCATGAGCAGCCTCCTGGTTCTGGCCAAAGTCAAGTGCAAGGGCATGAGGATGGGAAGAACAAGCCCAGAGGGAGAGGGCTTGTGGGGTGGGGACTGAACTGCAGTCTGCTGAGGAAGGTGATGGAGAAGATGGAGCCAGGCTCAGGGCAGGAGCTGGTGGGCACAAGCAACTGGTTATGTGGGGGGAAGAAAATTCCTGGTGAGGGTGGTGGGCAGCATGGGAACAGGAACCCAGAGGGCTGCAGCATCCCCTCCTCGGAGCCCCACCAGCCTGAGCCCAGCTCTGCTCTGAGTGGGCAGGGTGACCCCCAAAGGTCTTTCTCAGCTGAAGTTACTCTGTGTCATTCAGCACTGCTGCCCACTAAAAATCCTGGCCAGGAAGCTGTACGTGCTATTAAGTGACTTGCTATTGTTAGTTGTGAATTAAGGAAAAAATGCCAAAAATTACTCTCTGAATGGGTAATGAAAGGGAGTTCACATCTGTGAGCAGCCCCAGCTGCACTCAGGTACATGTGCAGCATTATTCCAAAACACTGGAGATCCTGACATCTATCATCAATCTGCTTAATTTGTTCATTGTTATTAATCATGATGATTAGTCTAAGGAAATGTTTAATATGTTTCAGAGTGTGTATTGACAAAATAGTGTAGCTTATCTCAGCAATTCTGTGTTGTTCTGTGGGACTGCACAGCTTGAAAGCATCCTCTGGTTACAGACATCGATTGAATTATATTTTAAATTAATTTTCATGAAGCAGGTGTACTGCTGTGCTTCTATTTTTAGCTGTGCTGTTAGCTGGTGTAATACTGAAGATCAAAAACAATTTTGTGGATTGGGAGGAAAGTAAAATTTTATTTATCCATAATGTTTAAAATATCAAGGCTTATAAAAAGCCAAACCTGTAGGGAAGACTGAGAGTTCTGCTTAAAGCTGGAAAGGATTGTTTTCCTGTGGTGTAAATCTGATCAATATACTTGACTCAGTGTAGTAAAACTCATGTTGGTTAAAGCATCTTTACAGTCCATAGTTCATGGCTTTGCAGAAACTAAGAAGTGATTCCATATTTCAGTCATCAAAATATGACTTTGACATCTTGCTGGTCACTCACCACCTCTCATCCTCTAGAAGCTCATCCCATCATAGTAGTATTTATATCAAAAAGAGTGCTGTTCCTAGCCCATTAAACTGGGGCAGCCAACACCAGAAACAGTTTACAAAGCAAGTGAGATTTATATCTATCTATCTATCTATCTATCTATCTATCTATCTATCTATCTATCTATCTATATATCTTTGTTGGGAGCTGTGGCACATGTATGTCAATGTAAGTAAATACCATAAATAAGAAAGCCAACACACAGTTCTGCTCTGGATTTTCAGTCTTGAGAAATAAGTCAGTTTTGGTCAAGTTGGTAAGGCTGTGTCTTATAATATGTCTACTTTTGTGATTTAGTAATGCATTATTTTGCATATGTAGATGAGCATGTGCTAACTGAAGGCTGTAGAATGGCAGAAGTTGTGGAACTGTAATGATTTTCTTCAGCTCTTTTTGTTGAAGCAGGGAAGGGTTCCCCTTCACAGAACAGGAGGAGGAACCTCTGCAGGCATCAGGTATCAGCAGAAAATGTATTTAGGCTTAGATCTTCATAGAAGTAAAAGGCTGGGGAGCTGCACAGAAAGGCAGGCAGATAAGTTTCTAGTTAAACTCTGCTGGGAGAAGTGTTGGCTTTTAAAGGCTGATGAATGAATCACTAGAAGAGCTCCTGTGGCTGGTTTTGAGCAGTGTTTAGAAAAGTGCTCCATGATCAGTGCTGGGAGGTGGAGGGACGGAGTTGGTGGCTACAGCCATAGCTGTCAGCCACTGCCACCAGCTCCTGTGGGTACAGTACATGGTTTAACTGAGCACCAGAACCTCTGCACGTCGGTCAGAAATCAGGCTCTGCTCTCGACAGCAGCAGCCCTGGCTGGGCACCTCAAGCTTTCGTTGGTGACTTTGCAGATCCTTTGGCTTTCTGGCAGCACCATCAGTGCTCCTGGATGCAGTGGGTTGGTCCTCGGGGATGGACAGAAAGCCAGGGCCTTTTTTAGAGCCAGCAAGATCTTCTCAAGGTGTTTTTATCTACTGAGTCCAGAGACAACCAGTTGCGTGTATAGTCAGCACTTCCCCCTGTGTTACAAATCTACTTTGGCCATGATTGAGTGGTGTGATATCTTCCCCCAAAATCTGACCAGGAACTAGTAACTTTGACCAAACTGAATAACTTTACACATGCAGATTTTGTCACCTCCCTGTTTATCCTTTTTCCAGATCCCTGGAGAATGGATTTCTTTTCTTTCTGTTGCCCAGGCGCCAGCGCAGCTCCTCGCGAAACGCCGCTGTGAGAACCAGTAAGTAGCTCCAGCAGGAGGACTGAGGGGTAGGAATGAGGGATTCACTTGGTTAAAATGCAATGAAGCCAAGAGCTTCGGTTTTATATTGTCTAAAAATGATCCTTTGGATGTGTCCTCCATCACAATGTTCTTATTAGTGATTATTATTTGTGAAATAAGGAGAAAAAAAACCCCAGTGTTTTGCCTTCCTTCACATTTTTTGTCATCACTTGTAAAGCAGAAGTTTTGCTTTATGAGTGAAGAATTAGGATATATGTTGTTTAAGAATTGGTCCCTGCAGGTTCATTTTTCAGTAGCTCAAAGGCACTTTAAAGAAGGCAGTGCCTTATCTCAGTGGCACATCTGGGAAAGTCATTTAGTGAGCAAATTGCCAGATAATCGCATTGGTGGTAATTGCATCTTAAATTGATCTGCTGTTGAGAAGAATGTTGAAAATGAACTGTTCTTAATCATGATATCAAAATAGTGGTTCTATTCTATTAATTAGTATGCTGTGAAAGGGGATTTTTTTTATTTTTTTTTTTAAGGAAGCATTGTAAGCTGATCTGCTTTGCTTTTTATGTTAACTAAGGCCTTTCCATGGTTCCCTGAAAGAATCAAAGCCCTGTGCCCGAGAGGGAAAACAAACTTTCTAGAATGTTGATGAGCAAAACCAGTGACAATTTTTCCACAGAATAAATGTTAAGGAATGTCTCAGGGTTTTGTGTAGCTTTGCAGGCAGATTTTTTTTCTTAAACCCTGCTGATTTCCTGAGAGTTGCCCCCCCGTGTCAGTACGTGCTTTGCCTTGAACCTGGTGTTGGCAGCCAAACATCTGCCTCTGTCTGGCACGAGCATCTGCATTTTCTGTTGCTGACCTGGTCTGAGGGGGTGATGCCTGAGCAGCCAGGAGATGTAAAAGGCAAAGAGTCTGGCTATTTCCATCAAGTTTTAAAGCTTTCTTGGCAGTTTGGGTGACAGCTGGAAAGCTGCTCTTCAAACATGAAGGGTTCATTTCATAGGATGTTTATGACTTAATTTGATCTTCTCCCACAAATACACTTTCCTTTATAGGTCACCTACTTGACCTGTGGACAGAAGGTCTCCTGGAAGTCAGTGTGTTTTGATTTTGTATGTTTGGTTTAGTCATTGTTTCCAAGTGTTTTTCTTGCAGAGTAATATTGACATAGTATTGACTTAAGTCAATTTAGTTACCACCAGTTTTGTTGATAAATAGACTTTGCTCTCTGCTCTCCAGCAATTTTATTTGTTTATTTGTAATATATATATATATATATATCTTTCTGTAGCCTAGTTTTGTGATATGGCCAAAAAGCTAGAACACTGAAATAGGTACAAAACCATTTGAAGCCTGGAAATGAGTTACCATCCCCTTGTCTCATTTATTTTGTCAGCAACACAGCTGTGGTTCTTTGGTTTGTGGTACACTTGAGGGAGAAGGGAGAAGACTTGAGGAGAGGATTTCTTTTGAGAATTGCTGTGGTGTTACTTCTGATAAGGCCAAGATAAGTTTTAGGAGACAGGCAACTTGCACTAAATTGCACAGGAATGACTTCAGCTGGAAAAGCAGATCATAAGCACAAAATATGCAGGCCACAGGGCAGGTTTCTGTAGCTACTGCCTGATGGGATGGAGAAGGAAGGGATGTGTTGGAGTCAGGCTGCAGAGCTGCATGGCAATGCAGGTTGCCTCCATTTCTCTCCATCACTGCAGTGTGCTGTACATAGGATATATATAGATATATATATATATATTCTTTTTTTTTGCAGTTGAAAGGTGTGTGAGATGGGAAGAAGCCCTTTAAGTGCTTCTTGTGGTGGAGGTCTCTGGGATAATCTTTCCTACTGCAGGAGCATGGGGTTCTGCTGGGCACGTGATCACAGCTGTATGAGCTGATAATCCTTATTTTCTTATTTTGATGCAAGGGATTGAGTAAAGTCTAGCAAAACCAGAGCTACCTGTTGCTGGTTTTACAACTGCCAGAAAGATTTCTTGCCAGAAAATCAGTTCAAGTCTTCCATCTAATGAGGCTTCAAGTTCTTCATGAGCCTTACTGAGATTTGGTTAACTCAAGTTTGTCTGCTGCCTTTTGGATTTTTCCACATTAGCAATTGCTAATTATGTCTAAAAAAACCCCACAACCTTCTTGTTGTTATTGGAAACAGTTCCAGAGCACATGGAACTCCTCTTTCTACCACCCCACTCAAAATGTGTGTGAGTTACACCCTCAGTTGAGGTGGCTTCCCAGAAAGTAATTGCTTTGCTTTTGGGTATTTAACAGGCTTTAAAACTGGCTTTGCCATTTCTCAGAGCACAATTCCTGATTCCCTCAAATCCCTGTCAAACAACAGTCATCTGGTGCCTGCTGAGCTCTGAAAACAGAATATGGTCAAAAGTACCTTGACTAGAAGATAAAAACCTGGTTACTTTTTCCTGAGGCACCTGCTGTCTCAGGTTTGTGTGTCTCTTTCAGACACAACATTTCTGT
>NW_009953387.1:1106959-1113768 GCF_000747805.2 Chaetura pelagica | reverse complement strand
AAAGTAGGTGGAGAGTGGGTTTTGAGTTTAATCTCGTGCAGGAACCTGCCTTTGGGGGTGGGGAGCAGGGACACCTGAACAATGGCAGCAGGTCATCAAAACCAACTGTAAACTTGGTTTCAAGAAGATTCCCAGGCTGGGTTTCCCCATGGCTGGGGTGAGCAGGCTGACTTGTAGGGAAGAGGGAACACTGCAGGAAGCAAATATTCCTGTAACTTTCCTTTCCCTTCTCCTCTAGTATTTGCAAGCAGGGTGTGAGGAGACTGAGCACTGTCTATTGACTATTTGGTTTCCCTGTATTTCCTGGGATGGAAATACATCTCCAGGTTCTCAGTAGCTGCTCTGTTGGAAAAAAAGAGAGGACCAGTCATTGATCTGAGCCTGAACGTTTACTTTTCCAGTCACAAGAGGAAAATGTTGATGTTCTATTGTGGCCAGAGCCTCTTGGGTTATTCCATTGAATGAGCACTTATCACATGCTAAATCTGCCAGCAAAATATTCACCAATCAGGGTTTCCATCGTCAGGGTGGGACTATACAAGCACCCTGGATGTGTCCTATATAAAAGCTCACCCTTTTTTTGGCTGATATACAAGATATAAAAGACAAGTTTGACAGACAGCAGGATTCAACCTATCTGAAAAAATGGATCCTGTGGGGCAGCAGTGGTGTTTGGTTTTGGGTGTCTCTGCATCAGTTGGAAAGCAGGTAAATAAAAGGAGAAATAATCGGTTTGTATAAAGAAATTGAACCAAGTGTGCCTGTATTTCTAGATGTGTGTTGTCTCTGGGAGCACAGAGGGGAAACAGAGGGGATGTTGAGTGTCTCCTGTCTTGCCACGCAGGGGTAAATGTGCCCAAATGCTGCTGAAAGAGGGGTGCAGGAGGCAGGGACTGGAGACAGGACTGGGATGGAGGGAACATGTCTTGTACATGGGTCTTGCTGAAATATAGTTCAACTTGTGTTTTTAGATTGGAGGGCTGCAGATGGATCAAAATGACTTTCAGTATGCTGTCCACTGGCTGACCTGAAGTAATCTCTCCAGGAATACTAAATACAAAACAGGGAGGACTATAGAATAGCAAAATATTAATTAATTAATTAATTACGTTGGGGGAGAAGAGTTGGAGATATGATTTGGAGCATCTCCTTCCTTAGTCTCGTGTGCCTGTATTTTTTTACCCTAAAATGCACGTGTGTGTGACTCACCTCTGTGAAGCTGGTACTGTGGTTTGGGCTTAAAAGTACAGGTGTGTGTTTGTGCTTTGAGTGATTGTGGTCGGGAATTTACAGGGGAAAAAAGATAATGTTCCCTGGGCCAGGAAATGCAGAGAACTCAAAAGGTGTTTTAAATATTGATTGCTTTGAAAGATTCCTTGTTTCAGAGAAACTCGTTTGCTACAGTGTGGGGAACCAGTTACTCAACATGTAAGATGAAACTGCAAAAACAAGCAAAAGAACAAAAAGTACTAGTACCTGGGTTTGTAAATTATACTGCTTTCATACTGGAGATTAGTGATACTATTTTAAACCTGTTTAATTAGAAAGGGTTATTAGAAGGAGGTGAGGTTGACTGGTTTAGCTTCATATTCTCTGAAGCTAAAAGTGTCCTGCATCTGGCAAACTAAAATTAAATGTTTGTTTCTTTAGCCTGAGGGAATCTGAGCTTATCTGAAAGTTTTGTAGTTATCTTATTAAAAAGTTGCTGTTTAATTAGCTATATCATACTGGCAGTGTGTTTTTATTGCCAGAAGAAGTAACGAGAACATGCTATTCTGATGCATAAAAATCTGGCTTGATACTTGCAAAACTGCACTTTGAGAAAGAGCTGGGAAGTTCATATGGAACTTTTCGATATGAAAAGAAAATCTATGTTCTGAGATGAGCCTGGAGGTGTGTGGTACCTGGGTAGGGGTGCTGGCTGGTACAGGGACACGTGGAGGGGCTGAGTTTTCCAATAACAAATGACTTCTGTGGTATGTCCTGGTGAAACCCTGCGAGCAGCTGTGCACTGTGCAAGCACTCAGGTGGGATCAGCAACCCCAGGGTGTCCTTGTGCACCATGTCCGGGACCCTGGGGCCCCTCAGTGTCCCCATGATCCCTTGGGAAGGGACAGAGCTGTTCCTGGGAACGTTGTGCTGCCTTGGCTTGTGCTCCTCCTGTGACGTGAAATGTGCTTTTCCCCTGTCCTTGCGTTTTTCCCCCAGACACCCCCCTGCTTGTATTTTCTCAGTGTATAAAGGGAATTAAGTGACCTAAATGTCACCTAAGGGACTAACTGGACACCCGGCCTCTGAAGCACAGGGAGCCTGTGTTGGTGCAACCTCCACGTGAGTCTGGGCTACCAGCAGGTTTCCAGCAGGCAGAAACAGATGGCTGGGGCAGACACAGAGCTCTTGCCAGCTTCCTTTTCACCTCAAGGTGCATAATAAGCACTGGGGCAGAAAAAAGAAAAAGGAAATTATTTATTTATTACAAATAAATAAATAAACCCCCTTCCCTTTCAGAGAGCAACTGGTTTGACAATGGGAGGAGTTTTCCTACCCTGTTATTTGGGTGGCTGGTGCTTGGCACCAAAGGGCAGTGAGGGCAGGACATGTGCCTACCAGCCAGTACCAGGTTGTAGGCTCTGCCCTTGCTGGTGTCTTTGTGAAAATAAAGCTTGTAGATTGGGAACTGAGTGTCCTGTGCAAATACTGGAAATTTTTCTGAAGTTCACGTACTTCTTTATTTCCAAACCAGAAATCTAATTCTCTTTGATCTTAAGTCCAAGATGCAGCCTCAGTCCAAAAAACTATTCCCATGGTAACAACCCACATTTGACCAGGAGGTATTTTCCACCAAAGGATATTTTTGGATGACATAGGCCAGCATCTCTAAACATGGTGGTCAAACCTACAACCTTGTTAGAGGTTTTAATCCAAGGAAGTTCCAAAATGGGACCCCCTTCTGAATTTTCTACACATGGGGGCTTAGAGACAGTTGTCAAGGTCTGATGGGAAAACACCCTGCCTTTTTTTATCCTATCCTCACACCAAAACATTCCTTTATGCAAAAAAATCCAACTTACAGAGTCAGTAAGAGAAATAAATGGTTTTGGAAATCCTTGCAAAATGATTTCAGTGGGCTATAACAAAACCTGCTGCAAATACCCTGGACAGCACTCAAACCCCACGTGTGCTGAATACTGCTCAAGGGTGTGCTCCAGCATTATTCCTATTATTACTGTATATTAATCTCATTCAGTTTTTCTTCTGTTCCTTAGTGAAAGTGCTTGAGAGTAGCAATTTTTTTCTAATACCACCTCTTGAAAAGAATTGAGAAGAATTTGAATGCTGCCTGCCTGTGGATGTTCAGTGCTTTGCCAGGGATTTAAGATGTGTGGACATTTTCTCGACAGCCATGGCATCAAGAATTTGGGTGATGATTCAAAACCATGTTAAAAGTAATAAAATAATGGATTATTCTGCAGAAAGTATGACAGTAAATGCCTACTTGTTGACAGCAGCTGCCATTGGAAAGCAAATATTCCTTAGATTGTTTATTTCTGGGCAGCAGAAGTGATGGCAGAAACATGTAGGATGATCAATAGCTGGATTTGCCATCAGGCACTGCCTCTTGCCAGGCTGCTGCTCCTGGATGCTGCTGCTTCACATCTCTTTGTTAATTAGCACTGCACACTGCTTTTTAATTAACATTGTCAATCTCTGAGCAAAAGAATAAAAAAGGGGGTTTGTGTATTAATAGCTGATGGGACAAATGGCAAATGTAGGAGTGAGATCTGCTCCCGGCTGGGTTGGGGGACATCAGTGCTTCTTACTCTGGTCTGCCACACCTTGGGCATGCAGGAGGGTTTGCCTTCCTCCCTGCCAGCCCAGCTTGTGCTTGGGGGAAGCAGTCTCATCATCTCTTGGTTGATTTCTCATTGTATTTTCCTGGTTTCCATGTATCTACCAGCTCCTCTTCCTCCCGAGTGATGCTTTTTAAGCTTATTTTAAATTCACTGCTTGAAATGATCTGCTAATTAAATGCTGTGTTGTTGGTTTTGATTGAAGTCCAGCCCTTGAACCATCACTTTCTTTTCTCCTTCCAAAAAAAAGGGGGGGAAAAAGTCAGGAGGACTTTATTCCTGAGTAAGCAATGGCAAACTGTAGCATTTTGGCCCTGTCTGCTGATGCTGCTGTGGGGAGTTGTTATACAGGTTGCAGTTTTTCTCCCAACTTGAGCTGAAAACTGACTTTAAGCCTCTGATACCACGTGGTGGTTGAACCTGTGAAGGTCCCAGAGGAGCCACCAGCCTATGAGGCTGGCACCAGAGTTGCCTTGTTTTCTGTGTTGGACTTTTCCTTCAGTGGGTCTTCCTGAATTTGCTTAAATATACACAATTTCAGCTGTATCTCAGAAACAGTCTGGCATCCATCTGCTCCCATCCAGTGCAGGTTTTTCCTTCTCTTAGTCTGGAGACTATTGGAGATTGATTTTTCTCATTTCCCCTGCTCCCCTCAAGCCATATTTGAAGCACGTTGATGCAGTGGTTTGCTGCACTCAGGAGCAGGCAAAAAACAGGAATATAGCAAAGGGAAAGAACTGTCATTAACTGGGGGGGGAAAGTGGTCCTTTTTGGAGTTCATCATGGTAGAAATGAACTTTTGATGCCTGCGTTAGCAGCAGAAATAGAATATACTATTTGGTGATTGCAGTGAGGCCAAGCAACTCTCCAGATCCAGACTACTTCAGATATTTTTAGTTGTTCCTTTAGTCATCAGCTTCCACTTTTGTCTGTTCCAGGCACTGGTGGGAAAATACAGCAGCTCATTTCTCCAGGAGGGTCATGTTGCTCTGAGGAGATATGACTTCTTTCACTCCTTTTTCCTTTTTTTTCCTTTTTCCTTCCTTTTTTTCTTTTTTTCTCCTTTTTTTCCTTTTTCCTCTGTTCCAGGCACTGGTGGGAAAATACAGCAGCTCATTTCTCCAGGAGGGTCATGTTGCTCTGAGGAGATATGACTTCTTTCACTCCTTTTTCCTTTTTTTCCCTTTTTTTTTCCTTTTTTTCCCTTTTCCCTTTTTTTCCTTTTTCCTTTTTTTTCCCTTTTCCCTTTTTTTCCTTTTTCCTTTTTTTTCCCTTTTCCCTTTTTTTCCTTTTTCCTTTTTTTTCCCTTTTCCCTTTTTTTCCCTTTTCCCTTTTTTTCCCTTTTCCCTTTTTTTCCCTTTTCCCTTTTTTTCCCTTTTCCCTTTTTTTCCCTTTTCCCTTTTTTTCCCTTTTCCCTTTTTTTCCCTTTTCCCTTTTTTTCCCTTTTCCCTTTTTTTCCCTTTTCCCTTTTTTTCCCTTTTCCCTTTTTTTCCCTTTTCCCTTTTTTTCCCTTTTCCCTTTTCCTCTTTTTTAACATAAAGGGAAAATGCAGGGTTTTCAGCTCTTGGAATTCTCCTAGTCAATACTTATTCCTACCACTAAATTGTGAGGTTTCTTTCTCCAAGTGTCAGCTGTTTGAGGATTGTAGGTGTTTGAGGATTGTTTGAGGATTCTTTGAGATTGTTTGAGGATTGTAGGTATTCTACAGGTCTGAGTCTGAGCTGAAATACTCAACCATTGCCCACGAGAAGCAGCCAAGTGTCTCCTCTGACTCCTCTTCCATCTGAACTGCAGCACTGGGCAAAACACACCTGGAGATGGGCCTCCATCTTCAAGCCATCCTCTGGGTTTTGGTTGGAATTGGGTTGCTACTGGAAGTCCGCGCGAACTGAACTCTGCAATTTCCAGTGAATTATGGAATTGCTTTCAAATTACTTAACTTTAAAAGCTTGGCTGAGTGAGGCCACGTGTTACATCCAAGAACTGCCTGCTCTGTAGATCTCATTGTGGTTTTGCTGCCTTGTGTGTCTCTTAAATGCACTGAATGAAGAAATTGGATTATGAGGGGAGAGTGTCTAGTGAAGATGTGTAGAAAGGTTGTGTAACTCCTTCTTTCTTGCTGAAAAGACATTCTGTTAGTTCTTGCCAGCTGGAGGCAAGAATAGGTGCTTTCCTGGAGAAGCTGATGTTGACATGAGCATGGAGGGAAGTATCTGGAGGAGGGAAGAGGTTGCTGAGAGCATCCACAGACATGAGGGAAGGTTAGGTTGCCCTTCTTCTCTGTCCCTCTGATGGTGCATCTGCCTAATCCACCGAACAATGATCTTTTCCTTTTTAAAAGAACTTCTGTTTTTCTCAATGTAAGATTTTTCAGTCTAGCTTGAGGTTGCTGTGCTGGTGAATAAACCCCCACTGGCTGTAGCAGAAATGAATGGGAGTAAACATCATTGGACCTGTGCTGGAGTGGAGAGGGAGAAGTACAGTGACAGAAACTTGCTGTTCCCATGTCAAATTGCAGCAGTAATTGAACAGAGTCAACTGCTGTGCAAGATGTAACATCAGCATTATGGTTGAAAGGGAAAGCTGGGATGAGAAGGGGAATGTCACGCACAGAATAGTGTGCTGAAGTGGTGTAAACAACGTCTTGGGGAAGCAGAACCTTTCATTTTCTGTTGCTTTTAGTCTATGGGGTCTGAAAAGACCTTGATACTGCAAAAAAGGCAGTAGTTGCCTTTCAGGTGGTTATTCCAGGTGATAATCTTGTGCAGGGTTTGTCTCCTGTAGCAGCCATGTGATGTTCATTGATGTGACACTCAGAGTAGCTCAGCCTGTGCGCAAATGAAATGCAAAATCAAAGGTACTACAGTTGTCACAGAATGACTGTTTGGGCTTCACTGCCTGGATCAACAGAATCTGAACCTGTGTTTGCTGTCAGCTTGGCTTGCAGATGAAAACCTT
>NW_009953387.1:1086586-1106379 GCF_000747805.2 Chaetura pelagica | reverse complement strand
GTGTGGTCACAATGCAGATCATTTTTGGGCAGTATCTTTATTCTCTCAGCAGGGGCTGCAAAGCTATTCTGGGATGCAAATGAATATTCAAGTGTGTCCTGTTCAAACTACCTGCAGATAGCTGTGTGTGTTCACCCTCCTTGGGAAGCAACAGGCTGCCTGAATCAACGTTTTTGTCCTCAATGAAAATAGAATCCTTTCCCTTTCCCCCAGCTTTCATGGGTGCCTGGCTTTTTGTATATGTGTGGTGCTGCTTATTGCCAGATACAAACTGGCTTCTTTTCTGATAAGCAATGTATTGATTGCATGTTGATCAAAAGGAGAATACAAGATTATAGGCGTATAAAGACAAAAATCCTGTAACTGTCTTAGAAATGAGTGTTCATGCATCACAGAAGTATTCCTGAGCAATTGTTTATGTATGAGGTCTTATTGTTTTCCCTCGTAGTTTTGATTTTGATGAAGAAATGAGCCATAAAGCTGCACTTTCAGATCTATATCTGCATCTTTAGAGATGATGTGTGAGCATTCCCCTTTCAGGGGTCATAGTGAGGTTGAGCTGAGCACACCACAGTTCACAACACTGGTGGGCTAGATTCTGCAGCCCATTCATTTCAGGGTCTGTAATTTCTTTGTGTCTTTGGAATACTAATCCTTGCCTTTTGAGGCAATATTGTAGAATTATGGAAGTGATAAATTTTGCTTGGGATCTTCTCTTCAGCCAGCTCAAACGCTAAGAGAACTCAACTGAAGATGTCTCATTTATCACTGTAACTAGTGTTGAAGAAAAAAAAATGTTAGAGCTAAGTGCCATGGACACAGTTTTAGGAGAAGGATCTAAGCTTCACTTTAGCAGGTCATGAGGTGTATCAAACTGGTGTTCAGTTGTCTGAGCCAACAGGGTATAAATATCCAGGAAGGAAAGCAGAAGGTCAAGTGTGAAGCTCTCACATCAAAGGAGGCCACCCAGCATCTTCCAAACTTCATTCTGCTAATCTCTAATGAAAAAAGCATATTTTTTTTTTTTTTTTACAGTGCAAAAACAAACCAAAAAGAGCAAAAAAAAGAAAAGTCTCTGAATGTACTGGGGCTGGGACTAGTAAAAGCTGGGAGTTTGGAATTGTGTGGATTGAGGAGTGTCAGGGATGCAGGGGTGGTTCAGCCCAGGGGCAAGAGACTGACAGAGAATCTTTATGCTGGATTTTTTTGGGAAGGTTTTTGATGTTATCCTCTTCAGTACAGCTGGTGATTAAGTGAGAATGGGCCATGTTCAGTGTTGTGGGTTTCTTTCTGCAAATAATACTCCTATCCAAGGAAGCTCAAACTGTTATGACACTTGCACAATTTTAACTGTGGCAGAAAGAGAGCTAATTTTCTAAACACAGTGCTGTTATTTCATTTATAATTCTCCCCTCTTCTTTGGGGCAAACAAAGCTCACTCTCCTGCTCAACTCTGAGCTGGTGATTAGGAGCACTGGGTGTGCAGGCAGCAAGGGAAGCAGTTTGCAGACGTGGAGGCTACAGATGAATTTTGTACACTGTTCTCCTGCCCTGCAGAAATGCTGTATGGGTCTGAGGCTGGGCAGGGCACAGCCTTGCCCAGTTCGCCCACAGCACCCAACTGGGAGGGTGGCTGGTGTGCCTGATGGCTGTGCTGCAGGCAGGGACCAGCAGGAGCCTGCTAAAGCTCAACAGGGATGTGTCAAGTCCTGCTTCTGGGGAGGGATCCTGCCACTGCACGTTTGCATCTGGTTTAGGATCTAACTTTTGACAGCTGCCCTTTGATCAACTCACACTGCAGACTTGACTTTAGCCCTGTGTTGTGCATTAGTATTTTCAACCTAGTGTGGTTTTGTGTTGTTTGTGGCTGGCATTTAAAGTTTGGTCGTGTAAGTGCAAATATTTATTGCAACTTAATGACTTTGCTCGTTTTGAGCAAATCGGATTGTGGTTTTTCAGTGATGTTTAAAACCCACAAGCAGAACACAGGTGTGCAGCACACTGCTTCTGTGGTGGAGCTGGAAGTGGAGAGGTCAGTGGTAATAAGCTGTAAGGTCTCCTGTTGTCCAGGAGAAACCTTCCACATTCCCCAGCTGACTCCTTTTGTTTTCCTGATGTCTCCTGGACCAAATGTTCCAGCAGTGCTGTAGGGTGGCTGTTGCACAATGTGAATCATCCATTCATAGGATGATTTGGGTTGGAAGGGACCTTCAAGATCACCCAGTTCCAACCCCCTGCATGGGCAGGGACACCTCCCACCAGCCCAGGTTGCTCCAAGCCCCATCCATTTAGGATCTAACTTTTGACAGCTGCCCTTTGATCAACTCACACTGCAGACTTGACTTTAGCCCCGTGTTGTGCATTAGTATTTTCAACCTAGTGTGGTTTTATGTTGTTTGTGGCTGGCATTTAAAGTTTGGTCGTGTAAGTGCAAATATTTATTGCAACTTAATGACTTTGCTCGTTTTGAGCAAATCGGATTGTGGTTTTTCAGTGATGTTTAAAACCCACAAGCAGAACACAGGTGTGCAGCACACTGCTTCTGTGGTGGAGCTGGAAGTGGAGAGGTCAGTGGTAATAAGCTGTAAGGTCTCCTGTTGTCCAGGAGAAACCTTCCACATTCCCCAGCCGACTCCTTTTGTTTTCTTGATGTCTCCTGGACCAAATGTTCCAGCAGAGCTGTAGGGTGGCTGTTGTACAATGTGAATCATCCATTCATTGGATGATTTGGGTTGGAAGGGACCTTCAAGATCACCCAGATCCAACCCCCTGCACAGGCAGGGACACCTCCCACCAGCCCAGGTTGCTCCAAGCCCCATCCAACCTGCCCTTCAACACTTCCAGGGATGGGGCAGCCACAGCTTCCCTGGGCAACCTGGGCCAGGGTCTCACCACCCTTACAGTGAAGAATTTCCCAACCCCAGCTCTCTCCATGTTGAAATATCTGTACATGAAGGCTGCATATGCTGTCAATGTTTATGATTGCTTTTCCTGGCTTTCTTGGTGATAGATTTCTGCATTTCAGACAATTTGCACCCTTTGACACAGGATTGTCCTCTATGTATGTGTCGCATAGTAGGTTGAAACATTGAATAGCCAAAAGTAAGATAAATAAGCAGTCATCATCTAGGAAGCCAGTCTAAATGATGAAGGGTGCCCTTTTCTGAGTAGTCAAGCAACCTGAGCCTGTGAGGGCTGTGCAGTTATCTTGCATATTCATGAGAAGAGACTCTGCTGGTGCTGAAGCAGGGCAGGTGGCACTGCCATGGCTGGGAGCTCCCTGGCACTTCAGCTGAGCTCAGCAGGCACAAAACTTGTGGTATAAACGTGTTAAGCAACAGTGAGTGACACAGATGCTTTTCCTTAAGGCTTTCAAGAAGAACCTTGCTCCTGAAGTTGCAGCATTATTAGTTCCCAATAAGCACCACAGTTGACCAGAAAACCTCTTTCTGCAGTGAAAGTTGGGATTTATATTTAGGTGGCACCGAAGAGAGAAAAATCCTGACGGAATTATTTAGTGAAAGCATCAGAACAAAACAACATTACCTTGTTTGCCTGAGCTAATGATACATTTTCCCAGAAGATGCTCAGCTCCACCCAGGAGATTCCTGTATTTTGGGTAAGTAGCACAGGTTTTGGAGAAGGCGGGGAAGCCGCTGACCTAAATGCATGTTTATCTGAGAACTGTTCCATTCCAGGGAGGTTTCCAAATAAAAGGGATCTTAATCTTAGTCTTCTAAATCAGTAGAGGTTGGGAGATTTTCAAGGACCTGTATTTTGCATGGACCTGCCTTGCATTCTTCTGTGTTTATGACACAGTTTCTTTAATTATCTTGCAATTTATCATTGTCTTGGATGTTCGTATATTAGTAATAACTTAGGGTGATGGTAAGAACAGATTTAAAGTGCACCACGTTAGGCAGAGTATTATACCTAATTTTCATGAATTTTATTGAATGTACAGATGGAGGAGATAATTTTTTTGGCTGTAACAGTTTAAATTTCTTTAAGGCTCAGAAGCTCTAAGTAGAGAAACATTTTTCTTTACTCATGAGATGCTGTTGATAATTTTTGTGTTACCAACAGTGATTTTGATCTGTCTGAAGTTCTCACATTTCTAAGTGGCATCTCTAATGTACTAAAGAGGCTGCAAACATACCCTCTGATGTGTATCTTAGTATTTTATTTATATTCATAGCATCACAGAATGGTTTGGGTGGAAGGAACCCTAAGGATCATCTATTTCCAACCCTGCTGCATGGGCAGGGGCACCTTCCACTAGACCAGGTTGCTCAGAGCCTCACTTGATATAGTTTGAAAATCAAATTAATAATTTCAGCAAATTGTGCTGCCTGCAAAGACTCTTTCAGCTGCCAAGGACAAAGAGAGGTATCTTGGGGGCAGAGTAACTTTTTTACTCTAAGCATGGAATGAGTGGAAAGGAGCAGAGGACTGTGTAAGGCAGAAAATTTGATTGTCACAAGGCACCCTGTCATCCTGCAGAGGTGTGGGGAGAAGGTGTGGACCTGGGGACAGAAGTTTTGTCATGTCTCTTCCGTGCAGCCAGCAGTCTGTCTGTATTTAAGGAGAGCTTTCTGCTGACTTGCATGAGAAATCTTGCACGTGGGCTGTGCTGGGTAGCACAGACACTGAGCTGCTCCTAAGTGCCAGGAGTCACAACCCTAATCTTTGCAAATTTAATAACTAGCACACCCTCCACAGATTGTGTTTTACTAGTCAGGCTCATTTCTGATGAGTTACAAAGTGGTTAAGTTCTTGCAGATCAGAGCCTAAGGCTGTTGTCCATTGAGAGCTGGGATGCTCAGGTGACAATACTGGGTTATTTTCAGATAGAAAGGAAAAAAAAAACAAACCAAACTGTAATATTGTCCCAGTAATAAAATTCATTTTCATTTAGAAGAAAAAATTAAAAGCCATCCAATGTTAGAAGTTACAGAAGAATTACCTGTGTGCTTTTTGATGTATAAAGGCTTCAACCTTAACCTTTCTGCCTGAGGTGCACAGTTTGGGGGCAGATTCATTATAGAAGCTAAGTGGGATTTTTTTTTTTTTAGTTACATTTTGAATTTGCTTCATTTTCTGATTTGCTCTTGAGAATGGAAATAATTTTTCTTTTTAACAGAGTTTAAGGTTTCCAGCCTTCACTTAAGGAACTCGATGTCCTGCTGCTCCTCATGAGCAAGGACATTTTCACACAAACTTTCAGCATGTGGGACAGCCCATTATTTCTAGCAAATTTCTAGCAAATTTGAGATGAGAATGTAAAAACAAATTGTTGCTGTGCTCTGCAGTTTAGTCCTCAGAGCTGCCAAGCAGTTGCTGTACTGGCAGAGCTGTGGTCAAGCTCCAGAATCTTTTCTGCATTTGAATTGCTGCTCAGTAAGTTAGGGAGGTAGCGGGGCTGGAATGAGAACAGAGGTGATTACTCTTCTTTATGCAATGGATTAACTTCTGGTTAGAGTTCTGGGACCTGGGTCATTAGGAAAGGGCAGAAAAAGGGGAGTGGGCACTTTGCTGCTGCTGCTCCAGAGGGGCTTTTTGCTTTTGCAGGTGGAACAGGATGCTCTGGAGGGATGTGGGCATCAATGTGTTGGGGTTTTGTTGTTCCTTGCTTGATATTCCTCCTACTTATTGCAACATAGACCAGAAACAAATTCTGTGCTGTTTGTTTTTCCATAAAAATACATTTTTTTAAAGGTGTCTAAAGTGTGTAAATTGATATTTCTTGGGCAGTTACTTAGATCTAGCATACCTTCCTTGTAAATAGTAGCACAAAAGCACAAAATCTGTCCCAGCTTTTCTGGATGACTCAGAAAACAGGTTTGAGTGAGTATTTATTGTTTTGCTAGCACCTTAAATATGTTAAGAGCTTGGTGGTTCTGGTTGTGCTTTATTACTTTGATGCTATGATCCTTCCCTTGCCCCATCCCTGGAGGTGTTCAAGGCCAGGCTGGATGGGGCTTGTGCAGCCTGGGCTGGTGGGAGGTGTCCCTGCCCATGCAGGGAGGTTGGAACCTGATGAGCTTTAAGGTCCCTTCCAACCCAAGCCATTTAATTTAATTTAGTGATAACCAGCAGAGTAATGGAAATACTGTTATAGTGCTTATTCTGAAGAAATATTCTAAAGAAGTTCTGAAGAAAAATTGCCTTTTTCCCCAGCCTGGTGTTTGAACAGGAGGGCTGTTCCTCTGGGGGAGCAGACGTGTGACACCAGCTTCCTCAGCAGGGTACTCGGCGTGGAAGTTCAAGGGTTTGATGCAGCATGTTGCTTTCACATAGTGAAGATACTGCTTCACTGACTGCTTGGAGTCATAACAAGGACTGGATGTCTTGTCTTGACTCTGTAGCAAACAGTGATTTTTTTAAATAGAGGAAAAAAAGGCAGTCTTGGCCTTGTAGCAGCTTCTGCCCGATCCGACAGCTGCGGCTCAGCCGGCGCAGGGATGGGCGGGCTTGGTGGCAGGTGAAACAAAAACCATTGGAAACCTTCAGTTTCGTTTTGAGCTACTTCCTGTAGTAGAGTCACAACGTGGCATGAAACTGGAAGGATTGTTTCCAAGGAAGCTGTTGCTTCACAAGGGTGGAGGTTTAGAGGAGGGGAGCTGAGACATAACAAGTCCCTCAGAGGGGCTCCCTGGGGGAGCACTGGCAGCAGTAGTTTTTTTCAAGTTGTTTTTTTTTGTTTGTTTGTTTGTTTGTTTAAATCTCCTTTTGATGTTTTTTTAGCATATTTTTCAGACTGTTTCACTACATATACTGGGCATTTTACCATTCTTATTGATTGTATTTCTGTGTCGATTAGGTTTGGATACAATCTCAAAGTGTGTCCCAAACACCAAGAACAAGGAAGACAGTTAACTGGCTTGTTGGGAACTGCTGTTATGTTTATTTTTTAATTTGTTTGGGTTTTTTTTCCCCCATGTGAATTCTTACTGCTTGATCAGAGCATCTTCAAGCTGAGGCTCAACCCACTTTCTTGTGGGATAAGTGAGCAGAGAAGCTGGTACTTGTGCATTCACCCTCCTGAGCCCTCCTGAGCTGGCTGCAATGGCAGTTGTGGAGAAGAGTCAGCTAGAACCTGAAGGGGTGACAAATGGTCTGGTGTAGCTCACCAAGAGCCTGGCTTTGCAATGTGAATGTCACTGCCTTGAGGAATGACCATGAATCCATCCATTTTTTGGTCTGTAGAAGTAAGATGCTGGTGATGAGTGGGAGGTGGGTGAGGCAGGAAAGGACATCTCCACTGGTGTAGCTGGTGATAGGTTGGGCAGCTCTATGTCTGCTCTTGGTGTAACCATCAGAAATCATGGTCATCTTTGGTAGATTTTATTCCAGCTGATTTCAGAATAGTTTCCCTGCAATGCTGTCCAGCTGCTGTGTGATTTGAAGGCAGCATTTTTCCATGTATACTAATTTACAGCTCAATTTTAAAGTTTAACTGCAAGTAGCTTTGCTAAAAATAACTCCTGTGAAGCTTTACTCTTTTTTTCTAAGCTTGATAATAAGAATTTTTTTTTCTGTATAGATCCTGCAGTTATACTAGAGTGGCTCTGTCCTTGGGACAGTGATAGACAACAGTCCAGGATTGTTCTAGAGCCCAAAATTTTGCCTGTTATTTGTTTATCTGTACCTCCCTTCCTCCAAGCTCTTTATTTCTTGGTCCTGTTGCAGTGACACCTTGCTAAGATGATGCCTGGTCATTCATTCAAGAATATTTTAAAGCCAGTTAGATAACAAAACAAGTGGCATGTTTGATTCCAGTGACTGGGGGGTATATTGTAACCTGGGTGAAAGGGAGAGTGATTTAAGTCATTTGATAGAATCCAGCCTGGAATGGTCACCTGATAAACTGGGCTGGTAAATCCAACTCAAATGGATTGAGATTCTGTTCTACTGAGCAACAACTTCTCATCAAAGGTAATTCAAGTTACCAGAGAAAAGGAAACATGTTTTTCCCTTGTGATAAAACATTAATTCTCTCTCTGCTGCATTACAGCAGGTCCAGACCCTCATTCCTTTTTCTTACATCAAATAAAACAATTTAAAACATTAAATTTTTTTTAAAATGTCCTTTTTAGGAGGTTTGTTGCCATTCTGCAGTGCTCAAACTGTATTTTTTAGATGTCCTGTACAATAGTGAAAAATCTCACCCTTTCCTTGCCATTTTGGGCCATTTTGGGGGTGGCATGAGGGGCAGCTCTGCAGTTCTGGCCAGACTAGTCCCTTGGGTTATCAGCAAAACCCTGATTGCCCTTCCCTTGCTGTCTCTGGACAGGGATCACCTTTTGTTTTGGGATTTTCTTGCTGTTTATTTCTTTGAAGAGACTGATAGATTTTTTGGAAGGTATAATATTACATTAAAAAGCAGAAGTTTGAGTCTTGGCTCCTAGAAATGAGTCAATATAAGCAGCCACAGGTTCTGTGCTGCCCTTCAGAGAGATTTTGAGGTGCTTTTTAAATCTGACTCTATTTTCTGTTTTGTTCTTAGTGGCTTTTAATTTTTATTCCCTTTTAAAACAGAATTGACTGATTTTTGTCCAACAATCTGAACTTGGAAAACATTCTCTGAGCTCCCACTTAACTGAATTTTTTTTTTAAGAGCATGTGGCCACCACTAATAATTTTGAGTGGTATATGGGTGTTATTATTGAAAATTCAAACATTTAAGTTGTACCTTCCTGCCCTATTCCTTAGTCTCACTTTTTTCTCATTCTATGAAAAAGGTTAATTTTGGGCAGTGCCAGAGGAGAGCAGCTGCCTGGACTCCCAAGTCTCACATGTGTCTCAGGGAGGACTTTTTCCTGAAGTGATGAAAGTAAATTTCATTTTCTGTTTTAGTATCTTCCAGTACATTTTCATTTTTCCAAACCCAGGACAAGCTTAATGTCAAGGAAGGCTTCAGACTTTGAAAGACTCTCCAAGGGCTTTGCTTATCCCAGTTCTCTTTTCTTGGGTTTTCTTGTATTTTCCCATTCAAGTGCTGATCTGAGCAGAAATGATGGGAGATTCACTGTGTTCCTACAGGGATGGTTACAGTGGCTAATGGCCCTCGTGGTCCAGAGTCAGTGTTCAGCTGTCAGAGGCAGTAGTGCAGGGAGGAGGTTGTTGCTACATTTAACCTCCCCAGCTGCTGCAGAGCACACAGTGTTAAAGACCTCGTTCCTAATGTAATGTTTCTATCTGTTGGCTTTTCCAGCCTGCATCAGCCTTTCCCTCTGGGAATTAACTGTGTCTTTCTTTTGTTTTCTAGTCGTTGTTTCTCTTTTAAGATACAAATTTTTCATTTGCAGACTTGAGCAAAGATAAATCTTCCCCCAAGAAACCTGACCATGAGAGGTGGCAGACAGCTGATTCAGGAGGGGCTGGATTTTCTCAGTGCAGGAGGAGGGATGTGCTGATGCTTTGAGCACTGCTTGTGGTGATGCTGAAGCTGTGCCCCAGGTGATGGCCTGTCCTTCTGCATCCCCAGGATGCTGATTTAGATTAGACATCAGGAGGAAATTCTTTGCTGTGAGGGTGGTGAGACCCTGGCCCAGGTTGCCCAGAGAAGCTGTGGCTGCCCCATCCCTGGCAGTGTTGAAGGGCAGGTTGGATGGGGCTTGGAGCAACCTGGGCTGCTGGGAGGTGTCCCTGCCTGTGCAGGGGGGTTGGAAGGAGATGATCTTTGAGGTCCCTTCCAACATAAACCAGTCTGGGATTCTATGCTTCTGTTCTGCCTGTGGTTTCTGTGGACAGGTTTGGGTGCCTGCATTGCTGGGGCTCAACTAGAGAGCTGCCTGCACAAACCACACTGCAGGCTTGGGTGTTACATTTCCAATAACTCAGAGGCTTGCTAGTTCAATTTTAATAGTAAATGCAGTTTCTATTTATTTCTTGAGGCTCCAGGCTGTAAAGGATTTTACTATCCCTAGACATTTGCATTGGTAATGATCTTCTTCTGAGATAAATGGCTTATTAACAGGCCTTAGAACTTAATAATGGGTGAGAAAATCAGATGCATGTCATGTCCCAAAGCCTGATTTCAAATTAAAGCTGCTGCTGCTATGTCATAAATTTATTTATATAAAGTAAATCTGTCTGCTAACTTTGTGAATGTCACAGGAAGAAAGAAATAGCAAACACAGTGACAGATGCTGCAATATGTATCTAACACAGGCCCTGCAATTGCTGTAGTGCTTGGTTCAGGGGAGCTGGAAGAGCAGGGAGCTGCTACCTGTCCCCAGCACAGCCTTGTCTTTCAAATAAATAATTGGAGTATCAGGCTTTTGATGAATGCTCAGCAAGCAGCTAAATATAAAACCAGATGTTACCCTGGAATCTCTGAGCACGTTGCTGCCACACAACACCAGTCACAAAACAGGTGTTAGATGAAATTATCTGGGGCGTAAGCTCAGCATCTGGTGTCGTTTGCTTCATTAGTTTTGTAATTGTTTCTCCTGCATTTAATTTGCCACGTAGCCTGGCTGGTCAGTGGGAAGTGCTTTTGGTTGGAAGCTGCAGGATTGCACAGGTAGCATGTGGCCATCCAATTCATTAGCCTTTATTTTGTTGCTTTTTTTGCTGTGGCTGCTGCTTCAGGAGACTGTTGGGTTGTATGAAGGACAAATACTACAGTGTAACTTCTAATAGTTAAAATATCAGTGACTCCTTGTGAAAAATTGGAGATATACACCCCCACACATACACATTTCTGAAGTGCAAGCTGCAGGGGAAAAAGGGCAACAAAGTGTATGGATGTTTTTGCCTGTTGGGAAGTGCAGTGTATGCTGTTTTGAAGCTGATGCTTTCTGTGAGCCCCTGGGAAGTATGAAGTGAACATGGTCCTCTGCTCCTTTCATGTGATGAGCAGCTTAGTTTGAAGATCAAGAACTCCTGTTGCTTTAGCTTTAAAAATAATCCCCAAAGTGGTATTTATCGTGTGGCTGTCTTGTGTTTTGCAAGATTGTGGTTCATGAAGTTGTCAGTATTTGGATACAGCTGGCTCAGCATGAGGAAGCTTTATCCAGACACCCCCACAGAGGGATGTTTTCCCAGATCTGTTTGGGTTCCTGGGTGTGGGGAAAGCCAGCAGCTTGCCTGGGCTTGCTCTTGCAGAGGGGGTGTGGATGGTGTGTCCTTGCTGCTGACATGGGGGTCCACACTGGTCGGCCCAGAGATATGGATGTGGGTCATAACAGGAGTTGAGAAGAAGGATGAGCATAGTTATAACTCTGCACTTAATGAAAAGGGAGAGACTGGGGTGGAGGCCTTGGGGTTTAGGTGTTATTTCAGCTTGAAGAACAGGTACCTGGCTGTCTGCAGGACATCAGCAGGGTCTAGAGTTGTGCAGGCTCCTCCAAGGACACAGTGAAGAGGCAGCCGTTGTCATGGAACAGTCATGCAAACCCTCCTGCAGTGCCTGTGTCATCTGCAGGCATGGCCAAGCTGCTCCTGACTAGGCTGGGTCTGATACCCTTGCCAGCATGAGGTGCCCTGTCCCCCTGCTCCTCAGCCACTGCTCCTCAGCCCCTCGCAGGACGTGGGCACCTCCATTTCCCTGGCTCAGTGTCAGCTGGGCTATGCTTGTGAGTTTGGTCATTCAACTGGTTTGGATTTAACGGAAGAAAAAAACCATTTCCTTCCTTCTCCCTCTCGTTTTAACCTGCTCTGTTACCAGTGTGATGTACAGGTGTGTTGGTGTGAGTAGGAGTGGCTGGGGCAGTAGGAAGACAAAAGATATGAGAACATGTAAAGCTTTGTGCTGTCAGACCCTCAGGACTTGGGAGCAGCAGAGGCTGGTACAACCCTTCTGGCACTGCCTCTGAGCTCTGCCTGCCACTGCTGTGAGCAGGAGGTGGCAGAGAATCACAAAGGGTTTGGGTCAGAGAGGACCTTAAATGGCCATCCAGTCCAGCCCCCTGGCAGGGAGCAGGGACATCTTCAACCAGACCAGGTTGCTTAGAGCCCCATCCAACCTGACCATGTGTGTTTCCAGGGATGGAGCATCTACCACCTCTCTGGGGCAACCTGGGCCAGCATTTCACCATCCTCAGGATAAAAAAGTTCTTCCTTTCAGTCTTGGCAGCTCCGTGTCCCAGTGAGCCTGCTGGGGGAGGGTGTGAGCCATGTGTGGATCTGGAGCAGAGCTGGTGAGAGTCAGTGAAGGCCATGGAAGGCCCTGCTGCCATTACTATTTCTCCAGTTACGCAGTTGCTAAAGTCTACACTGCTTGACATGGGAAGCAGCTGAAGGCTTAAAACCAAGAACTTACTGTACTCCCGAGTACACATTGGGCAACTTTGCTGCAGAGCAGGGGGAATATTGAGAAATCCACCTTGTAACTTGGAGCTTGAGTGTTGCCTTTGCTGCAGGGATGTTGTTTGGGTTTGTGCAGTGCAAAACTGCACTAGACCTTGGATATACCTGTAGGGTTTCCAAGACCTGCTGGGCTGAACAGCTTGCACCTGTAACACTGCTGCCTTCCTTTCTGTGTCACACCTTCCTGAGGTGCTAGGGATGAATCCTCAAACATTCAGGTGTCACATTCTCCTTTATTGCTTTGTCAGAGTATGTAGACAAGGGTGCACACTTGTGCTTTTGTCTTTCCAGTCCTCCCCTCCAAAATAGAATACTTTGCTGCTGAAAAACAAGCATTTAATCTGGCTGTTGTGCAGCATCTAATTCTTCTGTATGTGTTTTCCATAATGTATAATTAGCCTTCATTTTCAGGAAGCAATTTTAAAAAATGTTAATAAATATTCATACAGATCTATTACAAGGGAGCATCTGTATGATGATGTGTTCTCTGCAACTAAAGAATAAAAGGACCACTGGGATGGAACAAAAGGCAACTTCTCAAGTTAATTGTAAGATTTTATTGGTGTTTCACTCAGCTGCTGGAAGGTTTCTCCTGCAAATCGCTGGCAGCCTTCCTAATTTACGTGTGAGCCCTGGCTGGAAGGTGTCACAGATTGATTTGCTGAGAGTGCACAGGGAAAGGTGACCCTGATTTGTGACTTCAGCCTCCAGCACAGGCCTGTTGGGAGAGGGGGATGCTAGAAACTTGCAAACGTGTAAATGCAAATTTCTGCACGTGATTGAAAGGTTCTCCATCTGTACTTGGTAAAATGTAATTGTTTTGGGGGATGGGTAGCAACTGTTCAGAAGGTATTTAATGACATTTTAAAATCAGTCAAGGTTTTTTGCCTGGAATATTTGTTCCTGCAAGGTTTTATACGGAAGTCCTGGTACTGTTTTGTTGGTTGGTGTTGAATTGTTTGAGTGCCATGAAAAATACTGGTCTGATAAGTCTCTTTTCCTTCTCCTTGTTTCTGTGTTAATGAACTCAGTCCTTTGGTGAGCTTGCAGGTAAAGCAGTAAATAATGCAAAGCAGAGCTTTGCTGCAGAGATCTTTATTTATCTAAAACGAGACCAAGAAGGATGGACAATGAATATTTATGCAGCAAGAGACACATTTGGGTATGAAATAGGACTGCAAAATGGCTGTGGCATCGACCTAATGGCAAACAACATGTCTTTTTAAAATAATCCAGTATATTTTTCTTTCATTTTCACTGTAAACATTTTCTGTGCTTTAATCTCAACTCAGTCTTTCTTGGCTAGAGCCTCTGATTGGGTGCTGGGCAACTCTTGACAGTGGGGCTGGTGTGAGCATCCCCCAGGGACAGCGATGGGGGCTGGGAAAGGGACGGATGGAGCAAATCGAGGTCAGCAGTGGGAGGCCAGGCCATTGATAAACCTCCTCTGCCAAAAGTGAGATGAGGCCTTTTCTCCCACACTGAATAGATTGGCTCCTCTTTGTAGACTCCAAAGCTGGGGATATTCAAATGTTCAGCAAAATGCTGATGAAATATTGTCTGTGCTGGGGAGCGGGGGCCAGGGCAGGGCTGGCTCCTTGCTGGTGAGAAGCTTTGCAGTTGTGTGACTGGTTGTGTTACTGCCAGCATGGTATGAAACACAGACTCATAGAATTGTTTTGCTTAGTGAAGACCTTTAAGTTTGAGTCCAACCCTTAACCCAGCACTGCCAAGGCCACCACTAGCCCACATCCCTCAGCACCACATCCTCACAGCTTTTAAATCCCTCCAGAGATGGAAACTCCACCACTGCCCTGGGCAGCTGTGCCAGGGCCTGACAGCCCTTTCAGGGAAGAGATTGTTCCCAATAACCAATCTAAAGATCCCCTGGGAAACTTGAGGTTGTTTCCTCTTGTTCTATCAGTTGTAACTTGGGAGAAGAGACCCACCTCATTGCTCCAACCTCCTCTCAGGCAGTTGCAGAGAGCAAGGTCTCTCCTCAGCCTCCTTTTCTCCAGGCTGAACACCCCCAGCTCCCTCAGCTGCTCCTTGTAAGACTTGTGCTCCAGACCCTTCCCCAGCTCCATTGCCCTTCTCTGGATGTGCTCCAGCCCCTCCATGTCCTTCTTGTCATGAGGGACCCAGAACTGACCCCAGGATTTGAGGTCCATCCTCAATAGTTCATATCTATTAACAATTTCATGAATTCAGCAGCAGCCAGAGCAAGTAGGGCTGCTTTCCACAAGGTGTTCTGGTAATGGCTGAGAACAAGGCACAGTTCTTGATTTTCATGCAGGACATGTTCTGCATTGCAGAAGCCAGTGCTGTGACTGGACACGTTAGCAAAAAGGAAATGGTGAAAGTGGTCATAAAAAAGGAAGCCACTCCAAACCCAGCTGCACTGCAGAAGTAAGAAAATGGCAGTAAACTGAAAATAGTTTGTTCTGCCTGTAAAAATGTCCTACAAGGGAGACACAGGTTAGAGGATTATCTGATGAGCCTGCAGAAATACAGCAGGACAACTGATGTTGTGGACAACTGATTCTGTGGACAACTGATCCAGCTCTTCCTTTAGATCAGGAAATATCCTTTAGCTCCACCAATGCCTTTACAGCAGCTTTTGTGCTTTGCAAGGAAGCAGTTGGCTGAGAACTGTGCCTGCATGTGGAGTCACCTGCCAAGGCTGGCGTGTAGCACGGGGGACAGAGAGTGGATAAGGTGACATTATAAGGTGGTGACAACAGGACGTGTACAGGTGGAGCGATGGTGGCATCAAGCTCTAGGATTTGCTGTTCTGGTTTCCAGTTTCTGCTGAAGCTGTCACGCAGCAGGGCTTTGGCTCAGACCTGGGGTTTCAGTTCAAGTTTGTTGTTGAGGAGCTCTGTCCCCAGAGCTGCAGTTTGCTGTGTGAGGACAGGACCGTGCATTGCAGCTAAGACACGAGGGAGAACGTCTCTCCCAGGGACCAAAAGGAGAAGAATCAACTTCTTGTGAATTTGCTGCTTTCTAAAGAGACTTGTGGTTTTGCAGAGTTGACATTGTTCTGCTCCGTTACAGCTGTACTGTCACGAGATGGCTGCATCAAGTTGGGCTTAAGTGTCACTATTGAAGTGGTCCTTCAGGCAATGCCAAAGGTAGGTGGAAGAACGTATTGAAGAGCAGTGGCTTTTAGCTCTCCTCCCTGGCAGAAAGTGCTCAGCATGTCAGGCAACCAAACCCACCACTGCTGGATGGTAACAGGGCACAGGGGTGGGAACTCAGGCTGCAACGAGGGAAGGGCAAATTCGTGCTTAGATGAAGTTAAGTATTTTGAAATAAGGTGGCCTGTGTGAAATCTTTATCTGAGAACAGGCTGGAGTGATCTCTGGGTGGTTGGGGAGCTTGCAGGGGCCAGGAGATGATGTGTGAGTGGGCAGAGGGCATTGCATGAATCTGCGTCGGGAAGCAGATGAGGAGCTGGAGGTCTCACAGGCTGGTCAGCTTGTCTCCATTTCCAGGAAACAATACTGAAATCATTAATATCAGTAACCCCTTGGAAACTGGTGGAAATATGTGCAGGGAGTGACGTGTCCTGGTGTATCAGGCTTTTTCCCATGGCAGTGTAACTTGTCTTAGGGAATTCAGCAGAACCTGTAGGTGTTGAAGTGGGGTTTTGCCCCATCAAGAGATGGATGGGGTGGAGCAGATGCTTTCAGAGCAGCTATTGATTGGAAAAACTCTACCTTGAAGAGTGCAGGTGTGTGGTCTTCACAGCAGGTGCCATGTATTGTGTCTTTTAGTGGCTGGGCTGTGGTGCACTAATGGCAGGCAGAGCAATCTGTACTAATTAGGGAAATGTTGTGGAGAGGACAGCAGGCAGGTGCAGAGCAGATGCTGAGGCTGAAGCAGGAGCCATCAGCTGCACTGTGCAAGTTGCTGAAGTGCTTTCCCTCCATGGGAGAGCTCAGGAGAGGACCTGTCTGAGCCTTCCCATGCCGTGAGGTGTAAAAGATGAAGTGAATTAGTGAGCTGATCCTAGTCCCCTTCCCATGCCGTGAGGTGTAAAAGATGAAGACTTGATAGTGAGTTAGTGAGCTGATCCTAGCCTTGCATTTTGGGCTAATGAGGCTTTACCCAGAGTATCAGGGCTTTGGGAAGGCCCTTGGACTGAGAGGATCCAGAAGACAGTTGTGAATTACTGGGGTTTGGAAGGGATCTGTTTGGAGAGGCTGAAAGAACTGCTGCTGCTAGAAGAGATGATGAAAAGGAGCTGCCTGTCTGCCAGCACAGGAAGCTCAAATGGGAGTAGCTGGTAATCCATCTTCCTGGGTGAGTGGCAAAGGAGCAGTGGGCTGACTACATGGGGAAAATAAATCTAAATAAAGAGAAGGACTGGAAAACAGAGCTGAGGGATGCTGAAGAACTGGAGGTTTGGATAGACACTTCACAGCAGCATGTCAAAACCAAAGTAGCTATATTCTGTGCAGCTGATGGGGAGGGAATGGCCTTGGTGACCTGTCAAGGACCTTTTGCAAAGAAGGCCCTTTTTGCTCAGCTGTATTATTAAGCACTTTACAGCTGTATTGATTATATTTAGAATTAATCCTCTTGCAGTTGTGTAAACACTGAAATAAAAAATGACTCATGTAATGAATTACACTGAAACCATGGGGCTTTACACTTGGCTTTAGGTAGGAGTTATTTTAACACCCTTTTTAATGATTAAAGACCTCAGTTCATGACAGAACAGGTATGAATCTTAACAAAAGTATTATCTGGGTTTTATTAAATTAACATAGGTATTTGTGGTTTTTTTTTTGTTCGGTTTTTTGTTGCTTTTTTATAATAGAAGGAACTAGAGGAATTTTGTTTACATTTTCAGGAACATTTAAACACTTTTCTGTACATTGGGTAAGAGCATTGTGGGATAGTGTCCTTGATGCATTGACTGTGGAGCTCTAGCTCCTGGTTATAGTGGTCTGAGCTTGAAAGACAGACATCCATAATGGTACTCATCACATCTAAAAGTGATGCTGTATCCACAGTTAGTGCTGGTTGCTGCATCATCAGGTGTGTGTGGAGGTATTTTATACATTATAACATGCTTGCTGGCTTCATCTGAGTAATTATACTTAATTTATTTGGGTTAGTGTGAATTGGCTGTTCCTGGCTCAGTTTCAATCCACCCTGGTCTCAGTGCTAGCTGGTGGAGATGGAGTATGACTAGTTTAGAAAAGCACCTGCTGGGATCCTTGTTTCCTGCAAAAGCTGGTCAGAGAGCTACAAAAACTGGCAAAAGGGTCCTTTAAGAATCATTTGTGAGTACATTAACATCTGTGAGAGAATGTTTTAATCCTCCTAACCTTTTTTAATGCAGCATGGAAATAAGAGTTTTGGATTTAAAGACAATTTTCATCTCTCTCTGAAGTTTTAGATCTTTCTCTTTTTTATGTTCTCTTTTCCTAATTTTTAATTTCTGCAATATGGAAGCTGACTATTCCAAGTCTGACCTCTCTAGTTTTATATAAGATGTCCCAAAATCTTCACAGCCAGATGCTTCATTCCAGAGCTATGGGGCTGTAGATAAGCCATCTATACATAATGCATGAGCAGGACACACACAGTTTTTCAAAATGAAGGCTGCAAAGTTCATTATGTCTTTAGTCTTAAAGACATCTAAACCAATCCTCTATGTAATACAATTGAGCACTTGGCATCTCTTTGTAACTGCTTTGAATCTAATCCTGGTGAGCAATAGTTCCAAGAAACCAGAAGAAACCAGATCATCATCTAACCCTGCCATCCCCAGCTCCTGGCTGCATCTGTGGAATCCCATTGACTGGAAAATCCCTCACCATTTTGAATGTGGCAAATGTCCCTTTGTCACAGTGGCGTGACAGCCCCCCTGTCACACCGTCATTTCATCCTTTTCAGAGCAGAGCTGCTAATGCAGTGCTTAATCTGCTGATGACAACCCATGATTTATAGTCACTGGAGGTCCCAGCGTTGCTAATTGAGAGGGATTGGAGCCGTGGTGGGCTGGGCTGGGAGACTGGCTCGTGCTCCTGAGAAAGACAGATAGGACCAGCTCTGTTGGGGCAGGAGAATTTAAAGACGGTTGCCACGGTGGCAATTTTTGTCCTATTAAGGTTTGTGTCTTCAAACAGAACTGTTTTGAGCAGATAACATGTTTTCTTCCTAAATCCCTGTGAGGCCGTGTCCAGCCCACGGGTGCCTGTGCCGTGCAGTGACTGCTGTGCTGGCCCTGGCACGTCACGAGGTGTCATTTCTCAACACTGCTCTCACTTCTTGTCACACACATGCTCTGTGCTGACCTCCTCCTCCATGAAAATGAAAGCAAATGTAATCATTTGTCTACCTGAGTTAGGCACCAAGTGACTAAGCAAGTGAGACAGTCTGTGAAGTTTGGTAATTCTAAATGGGAGTTCATTTTCTTTGGTTAATTGGTACTTTGCCTCACTCAATTTCTTATGTGTAAGTGATTATTCTAATTTGTATTCTTTCAATCTAGTTCTTTTCCTCTCCTTTAAGTGATCTTCATTGCAGGTTTTTATATGGAATAGATGAGGAATTGTTATTGTCAGTTATAATTTTGTGAACCATTATATGAAATGATACATGATTTTAATTATTATTTATTTATCCCTTAAATTTTTTGCTGTTCCTGAAGAGGTCAGAAACAGAAGCTCAAGAGTGAGAATGCTGTAGATGGTCCCATAAACAATACAATTTAATGATGAAGTTTAGCTTTTCATCAGGGGTATTTTTCTAACTTGCCTCAGGAGCAACCATGCAGCAGGGTGTGCCACTGAACTTCAGCAATGATTCCCAAGCAGAGACGTCCCTGCTCAAGTTTCAAGCTGGGCTGCACTGAACTCACTTGCAAACATCTCAGCAAATATCTCAAGTCCTTTTATTTTTTATTTCTTTTCTTCTGGGTTTCAGGACATCCTCAGGCTCTGAGCCAGGATGACAGGGATTCAAGACTCCGTGCTACTCTCTGCTCTTTATTGAGTGATCTTGAAGCCACCTGTCTTGAATTCATCTTCATGTGAGCTCCCACTTCCCACCTGTTGCTTTGGAATGGAAAGGAGCACTTCTTTTTCTAGCTATTTTGTAAAAAAACCCATCATTCAAATAACTGGTTTCCTCAGGAATGCTGCTGTAAGGCTTTCTTACCTTCCTTATGACAAGGGGCAATAAAGCCCGAACCAAAAATGAAGTCACACCAGAGCTGTTCCAGTTAAACTGTAACTCGGCACTACCGGGTGTGCTGAGGGTGGGTCAGTGGAGACACAGGGGGAATCCCAGAGTTTCAGGAAAGAGAAAATTGCTGTGATCAGCATGAGCAGAGGTGGGAGCTGCTTCCAGGGCCTGGGATTCCCAGCTGGGGGAGTGCCACTGTGTTGGCTCTCTGACTCCAGGTAGGGCAACCGCCTTGGCCAGCAGGAGAAAAACACCCGAGGCTTCAGCAG
>NW_009953387.1:1035404-1085941 GCF_000747805.2 Chaetura pelagica | reverse complement strand
ACTGTGCCTGCATGTGGAGTCACCTGCCAAGGCTGGCGTGTAGCACGGGGGACAGAGAGTGGATAAGGTGACATTATAAGGTGGTGACAACAGGACGTGTACAGGTGGAGCGATGGTGGCATCAAGCTCTAGGATTTGCTGTTCTGGTTTCCAGTTTCTGCTGAAGCTGTCACGCAGCAGGGCTTTGGCTCAGACCTGGGGTTTCAGTTCAAGTTTGTTGTTGAGGAGCTCTGTCCCCAGAGCTGCAGTTTGCTGTGTGAGGACAGGACCGTGCATTGCAGCTAAGACACGAGGGAGAACGTCTCTCCCAGGGACCAAAAGGAGAAGAATCAACTTCTTGTGAATTTGCTGCTTTCTAAAGAGACTTGTGGTTTTGCAGAGTTGACATTGTTCTGCTCCGTTACAGCTGTACTGTCACGAGATGGCTGCATCAAGTTGGGCTTAAGTGTCACTATTGAAGTGGTCCTTCAGGCAATGCCAAAGGTAGGTGGAAGAACGTATTGAAGAGCAGTGGCTTTTAGCTCTCCTCCCTGGCAGAAAGTGCTCAGCATGTCAGGCAACCAAACCCACCACTGCTGGATGGTAACAGGGCACAGGGGTGGGAACTCAGGCTGCAACGAGGGAAGGGCAAATTCGTGCTTAGATGAAGTTAAGTATTTTGAAATAAGGTGGCCTGTGTGAAATCTTTATCTGAGAACAGGCTGGAGTGATCTCTGGGTGGTTGGGGAGCTTGCAGGGGCCAGGAGATGATGTGTGAGTGGGCAGAGGGCATTGCATGAATCTGCGTCGGGAAGCAGATGAGGAGCTGGAGGTCTCACAGGCTGGTCAGCTTGTCTCCATTTCCAGGAAACAATACTGAAATCATTAATATCAGTAACCCCTTGGAAACTGGTGGAAATATGTGCAGGGAGTGACGTGTCCTGGTGTATCAGGCTTTTTCCCATGGCAGTGTAACTTGTCTTAGGGAATTCAGCAGAACCTGTAGGTGTTGAAGTGGGGTTTTGCCCCATCAAGAGATGGATGGGGTGGAGCAGATGCTTTCAGAGCAGCTATTGATTGGAAAAACTCTACCTTGAAGAGTGCAGGTGTGTGGTCTTCACAGCAGGTGCCATGTATTGTGTCTTTTAGTGGCTGGGCTGTGGTGCACTAATGGCAGGCAGAGCAATCTGTACTAATTAGGGAAATGTTGTGGAGAGGACAGCAGGCAGGTGCAGAGCAGATGCTGAGGCTGAAGCAGGAGCCATCAGCTGCACTGTGCAAGTTGCTGAAGTGCTTTCCCTCCATGGGAGAGCTCAGGAGAGGACCTGTCTGAGCCTTCCCATGCCGTGAGGTGTAAAAGATGAAGACTTGATAGTGAGTTAGTGAGCTGATCCTAGCCTTGCATTTTGGGCTAATGAGGCTTTACCCAGAGTATCAGGGCTTTGGGAAGGCCCTTGGACTGAGAGGATCCAGAAGACAGTTGTGAATTACTGGGGTTTGGAAGGGATCTGTTTGGAGAGGCTGAAAGAACTGCTGCTGCTAGAAGAGATGATGAAAAGGAGCTGCCTGTCTGCCAGCACAGGAAGCTCAAATGGGAGTAGCTGGTAATCCATCTTCCTGGGTGAGTGGCAAAGGAGCAGTGGGCTGACTACATGGGGAAAATAAATCTAAATAAAGAGAAGGACTGGAAAACAGAGCTGAGGGATGCTGAAGAACTGGAGGTTTGGATAGACACTTCACAGCAGCATGTCAAAACCAAAGTAGCTATATTCTGTGCAGCTGATGGGGAGGGAATGGCCTTGGTGACCTGTCAAGGACCTTTTGCAAAGAAGGCCCTTTTTGCTCAGCTGTATTATTAAGCACTTTACAGCTGTATTGATTATATTTAGAATTAATCCTCTTGCAGTTGTGTAAACACTGAAATAAAAAATGACTCATGTAATGAATTACACTGAAACCATGGGGCTTTACACTTGGCTTTAGGTAGGAGTTATTTTAACACCCTTTTTAATGATTAAAGACCTCAGTTCATGACAGAACAGGTATGAATCTTAACAAAAGTATTATCTGGGTTTTATTAAATTAACATAGGTATTTGTGGGGGTTTTTTGTTTGGTTTTTTGTTGCTTTTTTATAATGGAAGGAACTAGAGGAATTTTGTTTACATTTTCAGGAACATTTAAACACTTTTCTGTACATTGGGTAAGAGCATTGTGGGATAGTGTCCTTGATGCATTGACTGTGGAGCTCTAGCTCCTGGTTATAGTGGTCTGAGCTTGAAAGACAGACATCCATAATGGTACTCATCACATCTAAAAGTGATGCTGTATCCACAGTTAGTGCTGGTTGCTGCATCATCAGGTGTGTGTGGAGGTATTTTATACATTATAACATGCTTGCTGGCTTCATCTGAGTAATTATACTTAATTTATTTGGGTTAGTGTGAATTGGCTGTTCCTGGCTCAGTTTCAATCCACCCTGGTCTCAGTGCTAGCTGGTGGAGATGGAGTATGACTAGTTTAGAAAAGCACCTGCTGGGATCCTTGTTTCCTGCAAAAGCTGGTCAGAGAGCTACAAAAACTGGCAAAAGGGTCCTTTAAGAATCATTTGTGAGTACATTAACATCTGTGAGAGAATGTTTTAATCCTCCTAACCTTTTTTAATGCAGCATGGAAATAAGAGTTTTGGATTTAAAGACAATTTTCATCTCTCTCTGAAGTTTTAGATCTTTCTCTTTTTTATGTTCTCTTTTCCTAATTTTTAATTTCTGCAATATGGAAGCTGACTATTCCAAGTCTGACCTCTCTAGTTTTATATAAGATGTCCCAAAATCTTCACAGCCAGATGCTTCATTCCAGAGCTATGGGGCTGTAGATAAGCCATCTATACATAATGCATGAGCAGGACACACACAGTTTTTCAAAATGAAGGCTGCAAAGTTCATTATGTCTTTAGTCTTAAAGACATCTAAACCAATCCTCTATGTAATACAATTGAGCACTTGGCATCTCTTTGTAACTGCTTTGAATCTAATCCTGGTGAGCAATAGTTCCAAGAAACCAGAAGAAACCAGATCATCATCTAACCCTGCCATCCCCAGCTCCTGGCTGCATCTGTGGAATCCCATTGACTGGAAAATCCCTCACCATTTTGAATGTGGCAAATGTCCCTTTGTCACAGTGGCGTGACAGCCCCGCTGTCACACTGTCATTTCATCCTTTTCAGAGCAGAGCTGCTAATGCAGTGCTTAATCTGCTGATGACAACCCATGATTTATAGTCACTGGAGGTCCCAGCGTTGCTAATTGAGAGGGATTGGAGCCGTGGTGGGCTGGGCTGGGAGACTGGCTCGTGCTCCTGAGAAAGACAGATAGGACCAGCTCTGTTGGGGCAGGAGAATTTAAAGACGGTTGCCACGGTGGCAATTTTTGTCCTATTAAGGTTTGTGTCTTCAAACAGAACTGTTTTGAGCAGATAACATGTTTTCTTCCTAAATCCCTGTGAGGCCGTGTCCAGCCCACGGGTGCCTGTGCCGTGCAGTGACTGCTGTGCTGGCCCTGGCACGTCACGAGGTGTCATTTCTCAACACTGCTCTCACTTCTTGTCACACACATGCTCTGTGCTGACCTCCTCCTCCATGAAAATGAAAGCAAATGTAATCATTTGTCCACCTGAGTTAGGCACCAAGTGACTAAGCAAGTGAGACAGTCTGTGAAGTTTGGTAATTCTAAATGGGAGTTCATTTTCTTTGGTTAATTGGTACTTTGCCTCACTCAATTTCTTATGTGTAAGTGATTATTCTAATTTGTATTCTTTCAATCTAGTTCTTTTCCTCTCCTTTAAGTGATCTTCATTGCAGATTTTTATATGGAATAGATGAGAAGTTGTTATTGTCAGTTATAATTTTGTGAACCGTTATATGAAATGATACATGATTTTAATTATTGGATATTTATCCCTTAAATTCTTTTGCTGTTCCTGAAGAGGTCAGAAACAGAAGCTCAAGGGTGAGAATGCTGTAGATGGTCCCATAAACAATACAATTTAATGATGAAGTTTAGCTTTTCATCATGGGGTATTTTCTAACTTGCCTCAGGAGCAACCATGCAGCAGGGTGTGCCACTGAACTTCAGCAATGATTCCCAAGCAGAGACGTCCCTGCTCAAGTTTCAAGCTGGGCTGCACTGAACTCACTTGCAAACATCTCAGCAAATATCTCAAGTCCTTTTATTTTTTATTTCTTTTCCTCTGGGTTTCAGGACATCCTCAGTCTCTGAGCCAGGATGACAGGGATTCAAGACTCCATGCTACTCTCTGCTCTTTATTGAGTGATCTTGAAGCCACCTGTCTTGAATTCATCTTCATGTGAGCTCCCACTTCCCACCTGTTGCTTTGGAATGGAAAGGAGCACTTCTTTTTCTAGCTATTTTGTAAAAAAACCCATCATTCAAATAACTGGTTTCCTCAGGAATGCTGCTGTAAGGCTTTCTTACCTTCCTTATGACAAGGGGCAATAAAGCCCGAACCAAAAATGAAGTCACACCAGAGCTGTTCCAGTTAAACTGTAACTCGGCACTACCGGGTGTGCTGAGGGTGGGTCAGTGGAGACACAGGGGGAATCCCAGAGTTTCAGGAAAGAGAAAATTGCTGTGATCAGCATGAGCAGAGGTGGGACCAGCTGAGTTTGGGGGTTTACTGGTGAAATGCGGAAAAGGTAGAGGAAGGAGAGAGAGGATGGCTTTCCCCCTTCCCTTTCTGGAGTTTTTCTCTTTTTTATAAATCATCAGTATTTTAGGTTGAGATGCTTATCAGCCTTATCAGTCAGGGCAGGCACTTGCTCTTGGCATGGCCAATGTCCTGGTGGCAACACCTTTGTCAACCAATAGGGACATTTGAATGACATTGTGTGAGTTGATAGTGTTTATCCTTTGATACTACTTTTTGAGCACTGAAAAATCTGGGGTATAACCTGAGGTGTGTGACACTAAAGTGTGAAGGAATCCAAACCAAACAGTCTCTCCACCATCCTGTGTGTTGGATGGGATGTTTTGCTGTTCTCCTGGGGCATTAGGAAGATGCAGGGAATGGGTGTCTGATCAACTCTTCTAAAGCAGCTTGTGCATCTGGCTTCTTGCGAGAAGTCACGCAGCTCTAGCAGTGACAAAGGTTTCATTAGAATGTTTTCCTACAACCCAGGCTTTATTCTGAAGCTGTCAGGTCAGATGAGGATTCAGTTCTGCAGCAAAAATAGGAATTAAGCATGTGTACTAATCTGATAATCCCTGAAAATAATGCTGTTTCCTCATGTTTTGGGGCACATCTCCTTGTGCCACGCGGGAGCGGTGGCAGTGATCCCAGTGCTGGGATGAGCTGTGCACAGGCTTCACTCTCTCTCCCTGGACTTCTGAGCTGATCCTTGTTGGATTGCATTTGGATTTCGAGTCCTCTGCCTCCCTGCCAGGATTTGAATCAGCAGAGCAATTTTACAGCCTCTGTTGGATGTGGAAACATTTATGACAAGGCAGACTTTTAAAACTGGTTGTAGCAGGAACCTCTGGCACCTTTTTAAGGCTTCAGAGAATCAGAAATCCCCAAGAATCCTTCATTACAAAAGATGTTATTCCATGGAGTTGAAGTTTAAGTGTCTGAGCCTTTTACCCGTGCACACCCTTGAAATAAAGGCTGGAGGTGGTAGGATCTAAGTAGATAAAAATGCTCTGTATTCCCATGCAGCTTTTAAAGCAGTTCCTCTTTCTTTTTCCAGGCAGGGCAGCAGCTGCTTGACAGCAAAGCTGGGTCATAATGACAGTGGATGTTTTCACCTGGAGCTTTTCCTTTCTGGTGTTATCAACGTGAGGCTTCTTTTGTAGCATGTTGTCCTTTCTTGCTCAGCAATGCTTTTCTACTTGCCTGTTCTCTCTGGAGAGTTGTTGTTGGGGTTTTGGAGGGACTTTTGTGTGCGTGTGGTGGTTTTGTTGTTTGTTTTGTTTTTTTAACAGACCATTTCCACTCTTGAAGATGGAAAATGTTGCTGTTTCTGTTTTTAGGCTCACAGAATTACCCAGTTGAGGTCCTGTGTCATGCTCAGTCATGCAAAGCTAAGGCTCTTTCTTGCCTCTCTGCTTGCTGTAAGTTTTAACCCATCTTTCTTTAGCAAGCAGAAAGGCAAAGTGCTTTGGGCAAAAAATGAGGTCCCAGAGTTTACATGATCTTTGTATTTCGGATGTGTTGATTTAGATGTTTAGAAGTGTTTATTTCTGATAAGCTGTCCTGGTTTGGCTTCATCCTGGCTCAAACCAGGACATAAGCACTGCAGCATCGCCTGCGTGCTCGAGTTGCGCTTCATCCCATCTGAGAGGACACCTACAAAATGCAGGGTTTGTATCACTGAATCCCCCAGAACAGTGATTTTGTGAGAGTTCTTGACACTACCTAGTCTTTTGGAAACCTGCCAGCAACCTCAATTATGGTATTATTTATATTTTTCTAAGAGCTGGGTGTGTTTAGCCGTGAGCCAGGGAGCTCAACCCCGCTCCATGAAGTTCAGCAGCAGCTGCCAGTGCTGGTGGCCCCACAGTCCAGTGGATCTCCACAGCCTTTGCCAAGGGGATGGAGCATTGTGGAGGCAAGTGCAGTGTTCAGCACCTCAGTTCTGGCAACACCAGCCCTTTCCCTTTTTGTTCTGGCTTCGTTCCAGATTTCCAGATCCTCTGCCTTCCTTTCCCCTCCCTTCAGTTTTCATGAGCTGCTGCTGCGTGCGTTGAGCTTCCAGCATCCTACTGTTTAGAATTCTAACTTGTGAAATGTTGGAGGCTTATTTATCATGTTAAATGCAGTGTGGCCCTACTGGGACTTTCTAATATGGTTTGCTTCCAAAATTACACCAGACTCCACTGGGGATGTTTGTTTTGCTGAACAGAAAAAGTCACCGTGACTTGCAGGTTTTTAGGGCAGGTGATTGTCTTAAATTTGGTTGTTTAGGGGTTGGTTGGTTTGTTTGTTTTATACATCCTGTGTGTGGTTGTGTGTGTGGTTGTGTGTGTGGTTGTGTGTGTGGTTGTGTGTGTGGTTGTGTTGTTTTTTTCCCCCTACAACATCTAAATATTCACTTCTTACTCAACTCTTACAATGGACGAACAAGACTGAGAAGATACATTTGACTCAGCCCAAGTTTATAAAACTTCATGTAGATGACAGCACTATGGCCCCATTCTGTGGTGACCTCCATACAAAATGATAAACTTCATCCTGTCTGGTTAGACCTGGCTCAAGTGATTTCTCAAAGCTGGAGTGTTTCAGAGTGAGAGGATGGGTCTCCTGCCAACAAAGCCAGGTTGTCAGACCAGATCTGCACACATAACATTGATATATTTTACACTAAGCTATTACACACAATTAATTACCTAATCCCAAGAATGGCTAGTTCAGGGTTAACCTGGCTGTTGACTGAGCTTGTTGGTGTAAGATGTCTTGTCTGCTTAAATTACAAACCATAGTAGAAGAAATTGAGTAAATCTGTCAGTAGGAAGCTGGACTTGAGGGAAAAAAAAAAAAAAAGACATTTAAGAAAATAAAGTTTTATTCTATTAATACTTTCTCTTGTTCTTTCTGTACTCAATATGTTAAAGAAAATATTCAGCTAGATCCATTGAGCTTCCAAACTGCAAGAAGGGGTGAGCAAGAATAAAAAAAATGCTATCAAATGTATGCTCCCATGTAAAAGAAGTTGTATACATTTTTCTTTCCCTGAAAAAAATGTATTTTCTCTTTTTACTTTAGTGTTCCTTTTTTTCTTATTCCTGTGTTCTTGTAACACTTGGAAGAATTTAAAATGGCATCCCAGGGGCAGTGGATAGAAAGCATCCTGCTTCCCTTGGTGAACTGAGGGTGCTTTGGGAGCTTTCAGCAGGCAGAAGGGCTTCTCTGCATCTAACAAAGAAAGAAAAGGAAAAGAAATCATGAACTGTAATATCAGGTGATTTGATGACCTTCCTTTAGGGTCTGTGTGCTCCTGAAGGCAGCTGGGGATCCTGGTGCTGAGCAGGGCCCGTGCTGGCAGCTCCCACCCCAGCTCCATCCCTTCAAAGCACAAGAAAATCAATTTTTAAGTCTGTTTCTTTTTTTGTTTGGTTTTTTTTAAAGAATAGCAGGTATGTGCTGAGTTTTAATTTAGTCCTAGGTATAGCAGAGAGGCTGGGAATAAGGTTCACTTCTGAGTAACAAGTGTGGGAGTGGTGAAAAGGAGGTGCGAAAGTTGTTGTTGTAGAATTTTTTTACACAGTCGAGCTTATTCAGAGGTTATTCCTGGTGGATTATCCCATTTTACATAGAAAGGCAGGATTTTCTAATGGTTATTCTAATGACTGTCAGCTTCCTGGATTTTTTTTTTTTCTGTTGTTAGGCAGTACTTTGTAATATATTGTGGAAATTGTAATATTAAGTACACTGCCACATGGGAGAGCTTGGTTGTGCAGTATGGTGATGGTTGTATTTTTAGCAATGGGTGTAGAGCCACCATCTGGAGGTGTTCTGCCATTTGAGAAACACAGACAGTAATGTTTGTGTCTTATGCCAAAGACAATATTTTTAAATCAAGCAAGACTGGCTAATGGCTGAGATGGCAGCCTCTTGTAATCATTACGTTCATTAGGGACTGCGTAAATGTACAGCAAATTAATAACAGCATTTATTTTTTCCCAACTATCAGTTTCCTGGCGTATTGCAAGTCTTCAAAGCAGCAGCACGTTCTCATCCCACCTTTTCTCTAGCCTTCTTGGCACTGGAAATTATTTTCTGGTCTCAGAAACCCTGAAATTCTACATGTTTGGAAGGCTTTCTGAAAGGCTCGCAGACCCATGGCTGTGGCACACGAGTTCTCCAAAGGAACAGGTCTCTGAAGCACCATATGTATGTCTTTAGGAGATCGAGGTGGGATAAGGAAACTCTCTTGTTTACAGGGGCTTTGAACTTCCTGGTTGTTACTGGTCTACTTGGTGGTGACAACTTTTCCTCTTTGTTTTGGTCACCAGGCATCTTTGATGCCAAAATTGTGTGTTGAAGTTTCACCGTGTAGAAGTGTTGGTCTTGTGAAGGAAGGACTCTTGGACCCTGAAGGCAGAGTCTGGTTACTCTGGGATTTTGAGCTGCTCTTCTCTCCCTACAGCCCATCATGCTCCTACTCATTCTCTTTGCAGAACCTCTAATACATGCAGGAACCACCAAAATTACATTATTTTTGCATTTATTCTCAGGACTTGCATTTATTCTCAAGATTCCAGTGGCTGGTACTCAGGAATTTTCTTCCTATCCATGGAAATGACTTCCAGGCTCCTTGCCTCAGTGTCCTCAGTGCTGTGTGTTACTGAGAATGACTTTTATGGCCTGATTTCTGTCCTTGTCTTTGAACAATGGCTGAGCCTTATCTTCCTGTTCTTGGGTTTAAAACATTCTTGATGAATTCTTAGTGCATACAACTGGTGTTTTCCTTCAGCAAAACTGGAAGTGGTAAAGCAACGGGAGAGTATAAAAGAGGTTTAAAAACTTCCCTCATCTAAAGCAAACCTTGCTTGTCTTTTAGCTTTGTTCTGATGTGAGAGGGGAAAAAAATGTAATAGTAATTTGACCTGGAAATTTGCCTTTTGTTTTTGTTTTCTTGTAGGTCCTTTTTTTCTCACTCCTGCTGTTTTGTGTTAGTTTTCTGTTGGCACAAGCTTTACCTCCCAATGGAACTGAATTACCCAAACCAACAGCAACAACAAGTAAGGACATCCCTTAGTTTATGGGATGGGAGTGGGTGTAGAGAGAGACTTCTGGTGAGGTCTTCCTGGTGACATTGTCCTGGATATTATTCCAGGACTTTGACCCAACTGATGTGCTTCTAATCTGGCCAGGTGACCTCTGTGTTTGATCTCTGCGTGACTGGTGCTGTACGTGTTCCTTCTCTTTCCCATGGATGGGAAATGCACAGGGTAGCTTGGGAAGAGGTGGAGAAGCTCAGGATGTGTCCTCCTGCCTGGTGTGCAAGCTCTCCAATAGGATGGGACCTGGGCACAGATAGTATGAAATACATTATTGATTAGGCAACAGGATGAATATATTTAAACAGGATGAGGAACTACAGTCTCACTGTTCTGTACTTTCTAATGATACAAGTTGTCTGAGGGAAGAGTTGAGGAGCTGGGTAATGGTGCAGGTGTCCTGCATAAGATGAGGCCAGGTGAAAAGCAAAGCCTTTTCTGAAGACCTGAGAGCAATCCTCTGCTCACCAATCCACCAGAGCATCCTTTGTTCATCCTGATTTCTGTTTTCAGAGTATTTTCAACTACATGCTAACACATTCCATCCTGGAGAGGGGCTGGCTCAAGTCATTAAGGGTTTGTTGGGGTTTTCCATTTAAGATACTGGTTTCTACTAATATGTTCTGTGATGGCAAGGTTTAGGCTGGATATTAGAAAGAATTTATTTACCCAAAGAGTTGTTGAACGAGGTTTAGGCTGGCCCAAGAAGGTGGTGGAGTCACCATCCTTGGAAGTGTTTAAAAGAAATGTAGATACAGTGCTTAGGGACATGATTTAAGCACTGAATGGGTAAATAAGGTTATGGTAGAGGATTTAGGTTATGGTTGGACTTGATGATCTTCAAGGTCCCTTCCAACCAGGGTGATCCTATGATTCCATGGTTTTACTTGCACATTGTCCTTATCCCTCACAATCCTAGCTAGCTGACTTCCAAATCCCAGTCCTGGTGGGTGGTGTGATCAGGCAGGGGTTTGCTCTTCAGGGGGTGGCAGGGGATGATGCCATGCTGATGTCAGAAGGGGAATTCCATAGGGATAGCTGCTCCATGGGCTTTGTGGAGGAGAAATAAAGCTGCTGATGTGCCCATGGAAACAGTGTGGTGAGATGTTGGTGTGTTTTCAGCTGACAGTTGTTGACATCCAGTCTCTATAGGAGGGGGTTTTTGTGGGCTGGTTGTTTGGTTTGTTTCTAATGTGCCTGTGAATTTTATGCCCACATGGAAGGAGAAGCAAGCAAGAATCAAATGCCAGGCATGGCTGATGGCTGCTTTGATTGTTCTAGTCCTTAGTTGTAGTAATTTAGGTGCTTTCTTCCACCAGAATCTGAGGCAGGAGAAGTGTGGAGGTGCAGCTGAGCCCTGCTGCACATGGAAGGTCAGGGGAGCAAGGGGCTCTCCCATTCGTGCTGACAATCCTAGTGCTGTTCTCCCTAGGGCTTTCAAAAAAAAATTAATTGCTGCTATAAATAAAAAAGGTAGCTGAGTATAAAATGGCTAATAAATGGTTCTGATGAAATACTGACCATTAGTTGTCAGGTCCCTGCTGTTTATCTGGCACCTGGAGCTGTAGAACAAATTACTCTTGTTGGTCTGAATACATGAAAAAATAGGGAATTGGGAAAGGGAAGTAACTTATTCAATGTGTCACTTCCCAGAATTTTAATTAAATGACTAATAAGGGAGTTTCTTCATAGATGCTGCTCGTCTTCAAAGCTTAATTCCAAACTGTGTGGAATTTAAGGGTGATAATATGGATAAGAGACATCTTATCGTGTGTGTTTTAATTAAAACTTAATTTCAGTGATACAACTTAGAAATTATTAGTACGACTAGACTGGTTTTCCTAAATATCAAAGTCTTCAGTACTTTGCAGTGAGATTGTCTGATAGGCAAGTACGTGCACACTGAAAATGTTGCTGTATAGAAAGTTTCAAGATAATGGGTTATCTGGTACATTTGATGGCCATTGAACTAACACAGTATATTTAAATAAAAAAGATTTTTTGATTTGAAGTATCAGGAAAACTCAGTTTAAAATAATATGGAAAGAACTGGAGGGTACTAAAAAAAAAGCAGCTTTCCTTTTGCTTGCTAATTTGATGGATGACCCAAAAAGATAAAATGCTTTTGATTCTGAAAGGAATCATTGTATTTTCTTGCATGTCATTATTTTAGCTGGCTTGACTTTTAAACATTTGTTCAATTAAAATGTTGGGTTTTTTTATATTTTCCACATGGATACCAAGTCTGAATGGCTCAGTTTTCCAGCAGTGCTGCCATTCTGCTTCCTACAGGAGTGCCATGAAATTGGTACCTTGATATTTCCCTTTCATGAAATCAGGGTATACTTGGGTTTATTACACTCCCATTTACTGGGGAAATTGCACTCCCATTTACTCGGAGTATTCAACTGTATCAAATAAATATAAACCAGTATTTTTTTATTATGGTTTTTTTCATAAATAAATGTATAGTTCAGGTAGATAAAACTTGATGCTATCAAGTATGTGTGACAGACTTTTTATACACAATGCTGTCCATAGCATTCAAGTAACTCCTGGTTACTCAAATATTAATTAGTTATCCAGTATTAATTGTAGTTGGGATTCTTTTATTTCCTCTTACATTTTTACTTGTTATAGAGTTTAAATATGAAAGCAGCCTGGGAGTTGCAATAATAAAGCTTTTAAGTCCTTCCCAAATGTTTTAATTCCTTTAGTGTTTATTCCATGAATATTTCATGGGTTTCACACTCATCTTTACAGTTTTTTTCCACTACTGATTTATTAACAAGTGAGGTAATGAATTTATCAGAGGGGGGAAGGTGGAAGGCAGCAAGTGGTGCAGCTTTTGATGCCCTATTTGTTGCTTTTGAGAAATCAGTGGGTGTCTTTGAAGATAAGTGAAGCAATGTGTGGAGAGCATGAGATAAATGCCAAATGCTGTGTGATAGCCAGATCAGGACCCAGAGCTGGGGGTTTCACACTTGGTTTAGTTCAGGTAGGAAGCTCCTGGGCTGTTCTACTGTTCAGATCCTACCTGCACCTGCAGAGCAACTGATCCAGGGGTGAAGAAAACCACAGTTTGGGAGACAGTGTGGCAGGAGGATCACGGGGCAGTTACTGACGTGTGTGTATGTTGCTCTTAGTTCCCTTTATTTCTTGTGGGTGGTTTTGGTTTTGACACATACGGAAAGTGGGAACATCATCACCCTGAAGGAAAGGGTGATACATTTCCAGAAAGAGCCATTTGGGTGGCAGGGCTTGTGGCACAGGGAATGAAGCTGGGAAGAACCCATGAGTCAGCCTTGGTGGGTGGCAAGGGAAGCACGAGGGGTTGCCACCAGCCTTCTGGCCATAATCCTCCTCTCTTCTCAAGCTGACAGCCACTGTTTCATTGTAGTTCTAAAAAAAAATCCCCTCGGGTTGGTGTTCTTCATGGAGCTGTAAACAGAAAGCCCTGTGGTTTTGGCCCACAGCTCTCTTTGTGTTGGAGCAGTGGGAACTTGTCCCTGGCAGTGGCTGCAGGAGAGATCTGCATCTGCCATCTACACCAAATTGGGTGGGAGTGTTGATCTGCTTAAGGGTGGGAAGGTTCTGCAGAGGGACCTGGACAGGCTGGATCGATGGGCTGAGGCCAATTGTATGAGGTTCAATAAGGCCAAGTGTCAGGTCCTGCATTTTGGTCACCACAACCCCAGGCAACACTACAGGCTTGGTGAGGAGTGGCTGGAAAGCTGCTCAGCAGAAAAGGACCTAGGGGTGCTGGTTGACAGCTGGATGAACATGAGCCAGCAGTGTGCCCAGGTGGCCAAGAAGGCCAACAGCATCCTGACCTGTATCAGGAAGGATGTGGCCAGCAGGACCAGGGAGGTGATCATGCCCCTGTACTGGGCACTGGTGAGGCTGCACCTCGAGCACTGGGTGCAGTTCTGGGTCCCTCAGTACAGGAAGGACTTTGAGGGGCTCAAGCATGTCCAAAGGAGAGACACCAAGCTGGGGAAGGGTCTGGAGCACAAGTTGTATGAGGAGCAGCTGAGGGAACTGGGGATGTTTGGTTTGCAGAAGAGGTGATATAGGGGAGAGCTCATTGCCCTGTACAACTACCTGAAAGGAGGCTGTGGGGAGGTGAGTGTTGGCCTCTTCTCCTGGGTGTAAATAATGACAAGACCAGGGGAAATGGCCTGAAATTGCAGCAGAGAAAGTTCAGATTGGATATGAAGAAGAATTTCTCTACTGAAAGAGTGGTCAGGCACTGGAACAGCTCCCCAGGGAGGTGGTGGAATCACCCTCCTTGGAGGTGTTCAAGAAACGTGTAGATGTGGCACGTGAGGACATGCTCCAGTGCTTGAGATTGTGGGGGTTTTTGTGGGTGCTTTTTGATGGAGTGTGTGTGGTTGGTTGTATTTGTCTGGGTTTTTTTGTGTTGAGGGTTGGACTCTGTGATCTCAGAGGTCTTTTCCAAGCATGAAGATTCTGTCATTCTGTGATCTTCTGCCTGCATTTACTCACACACAATGATCTTGAAGGTCCCTTCTAACCCAAACTGTTCTAGGATTCTATGTTTCAATTTTTGAGACAATGATGAACAAAATATTTCAGGTCTTTCTGTCTCCCCTTAAAATCCCACTGAATATGCAGGCAGTTGTGTTGGCCACAAGATCTTTTCAGTCTACAATGACCCAAGTCTGGTTGTAACTTTCTCTTACGATTTTTGAGCTACACTTAGAAAATGGCCAGTACAGATATTGAGGAAAAAAATACAGGTAATAAATGCAACTGTTTAAAACCACAGGGAGCCTTACCCATGGGGAAGCCCTTGGTGTGCCACTGCAGGCCTCAAAACCAGATGTACTCCTCAGCAAGGAAGGTGGCACCGTTTGTGGTTTTTTGACCTAATTTCCTCGTGAAATAAGGAGGAGAGGAGAGATCCTGATGCAGAGAACTGCATCGGTCACTGCAGGAGTGCTTGGTCCTTATTCTGTGTCCAGTTCTGGCTGTGTCCAATTCTGGAGTCCCCAACATAAGAAGGACATAGGGCTCCTTGAGCATGTCCAGAGGAGGGCCATGAAAATGATCAGAGGGCTGGAGCACCTCCCTTTAGAAGACAGGCTGAGGAAGTTGGGGTTGTTCAGCCTAGAGAAGAGGAGGCTCCATGGTGACTTTACAGCAACTTTCCAGTATCTGAAGGGAGCCTACAAGAGAGCTGGGGTAGGTCTTTTTACACAGGGATGTAGTGAGAGGACATGGGGCAATGGTCTAAAGCTTAAAAAGGGAAGATTCATATCAGACATTAGGGAAAAGTTTTTCCCTGTGAGGGTGGTGAGGTGCTGGGACGGGCTGCCAAGGGAGGTTGTGGCTGCCCCATCCCTGGCAGTGTTGAAGGGCAGGTTGGATGGGGCTTGGAGCAACCTGGGCTGGTGGGAGGTGTCCCTGCCCATGCAGGGAGTTGGAACTAGATGATCTTTAAGGTCCTTTCCAACCCAAATTGTTCTGTTGTTCTTCTATGATTAACTAAGGAAATGGAGACCAGTGGGAGGTTGGATTGAGGCTTTCCATGTTTGTCTAGGAATGAGTTTTCCAAAGACACCCCAGAACCACTGGTGTGGGTACATCAGTTCTGAACAGAAGAGATGGGTGGGTTTTGGGTGGTGTAATGAACTGAGGGAAGTTACTTTTCCCCCCTTTTGTCATGTTGACACTGAGCCAATGATGAGAACTAAAACAAAACCCCCAAATCCTGGAGGATTCCAAGATATTCAGACTGAAAATTCTAAACTTCAAAGTGGGCTAAAGTGGCTTCTTTTTGCCCAGGAGGGGCAAAAATAGATATAAAATAGATATTAAAATAGGGGGTTTTTGTTGGTTGTGTTGGGTTTTTTATTTCCTTTGTCAGGCCTTGTTTTCCATGCAGAGTGTGGGACAGCTGAACCACGCCAGCATTTTAAACCTGGTGATGCATCTTTATCCTGATGTTCTTTCCAACAGGGATTTTCTGTCAGCTGATGGTTTCTCATTGCTATTTTGTCCTGCCTATTACTTTGATCTTTATATGCCACTTAAATGTCAAGTTTCATGCATTTTATTGCCTTCCCTTGCTTTGCACTATTATGTTGACTGGAGACACCTTCTCTCCTGGTGTGCCTCTAGTCCACCTTTGTCTCTGAAGGAGTTTTTACCATGGCTAAGGACCCTGTCTGAGCATCCAGAGAGTTTCCAGCTGCTCACAGGATACAAACCAATACTCAAATGGTTTACAGAGCTCCATTCTGGCCAGCTGGTTTATCCAAATGAGCTCTTTTCTAAACTATTGCAGGTGTCATCTGCTCCTGAGCATTCACTGTGTAATCTTGTGCTTTCATGGTATTTTATATCAAGTCTCCTGGTTAAAATCTCTTCAAAAAGCCTTGGCCAAAAGCAAGGGAAAAGAAAGAGTTTAGGGAAGAGTTTAGGGGGTGTTAGGAGAATGACTGCTGCAGTTCTCAGGCTGCTGCAGGAATGGTGAAGAATTCATTCAAGTGTGTAAATATAGTTTAAAAAGAAAAAAATCACACCAGGAGCAACAAAAGTTGCCATAGTTTTAGAAGAGTGAATGCTCAGAAGATGATTTGTACGTGTTTTTAGCATTCTTTTAAGGTGTTATATATTGAATTGTTCAGTAGAATGAAAAGGTTAGAGGAGCATAATGAAACTGAAATGTAAAGTGTCATGTACATAAAAGCATGATTAATATAAGGATGAGATGCAATTTATTCTAGGTAAAACAAAATGGTAGGGAATCTCCAATAGGAGTATTTATTGAAAGTCTCATCAGTCCTAGCTACTCCTATATTTATATATAATGTTATAGGTATAAAATATTCATACATAAAATGTGCTATATAGTATATCAGCAAATATCCATATATAGTGTATCAACAAATGAAATCTATACTAAGGGCATTCCCATTCCTGGGTGATTTCTGTCCTGCTGAGGACCAGCTAATGTGCATGAGGGTGCTGCAGCAAACCTTTGGAGTGGGTTTCACATTTATCTTAGAGAATCATGGAATGATTTGGGTTGAAAGGGACCTTAAAGCTCATCAGGTTCCAACCCCTCTGCTATGAGCAGGGACACCTCCCACCAGACCAGGCTGCACAAGCCTCATCCAACCTGCCCTTGAACACCTCCAGGGAAGGAGCTTCTACAACCTCCCTGGGCAACCTGTTCCAGTGCCTTCAATCCCTCACAGTGAAGATTTTCTTCCTGATGTCCAACCTAAATCTCCCCTCTTTTAGTTTAAAACCATTACCCATTGTCCTGTCACTGCCCTCTCTGGTGAAAAGCCCCTCCCCAGCTTTCCTGGAGCCCCTTCAGGCACTGGAAGGTGCTCTAAGGTCTCCCTGGAGCCTTCTCCTCTCTAGGCTGAACACCCCAACTCTCCCAGCCTGTCTCAGCCTATCTTAGTACCTTGTACCCATTAAATTTACTATGTGTAAATTCTTTGCTTAACCAGTCATTCTAAAACAGATCCTTGATGTTCCCTGGAGCAGGCAGCTTGGTTGGGTTTTTACAGTGGGTAAAAAAAGGAGGAAAAAACAAAACAAACAAACAACCCCCCCAAAAAAATTAGCCAAAAAAGCAAGAAATGGAACTTTCCATTTCAGCCTTGTAGATATTAAGTAATTTGTGATGCTTCCAGCAAGTACAAGCAGATGATTGCAGAGAGGCACAGATTTTTGGTGCCCCAAGCACAGTTCCTGTACCAGATGAGGCAATCTGTCCATAAGGTTTCACATTTGCAGTGTTCAATCCACAGACTCTACCGAGGAGAACAATTTACACAAGGACCTACTGACTTCTGTGCTGATTCTGCTCCTGGTCTTCATCATCTTCATCCTGTTGGCTGGCTATTTTTTCAGGTAGGTCCATGTGGGGCTCTGTGGGCAGAACTAGCTCGGGCTTGTTCCGGTATGACCTAACGAGGAAATGAAACGTGGTGATGAGGCAGGAGCCTCCATCACAGCACAGAGGAGGTTGCTGCTGTGAAGATGAACAGAAAGAGTTTCTCCAGGATTACATGGTTGGTGTAAAGATTGGCTTGGGAAAAAGCTTCTTGCCTTTTGATGTAGTTACCCAGAGCAATGTGGTGTGTTTATTTCAGGTTCAGAAGACACAGGAAAGCTGTTGTGAACTCCGGGGACAAAAAGATGCCAAATGGGATCTTGGAAGAACAAGGTATGGGGAGATTTGCTTTCCTTCTGACTTTCTTCTGACTGTTATGAAAGAGAAGATAGTTAAGAAAAGTGGAGCTTCATATGTTGTGTATATATAGTCTTAACTTTCAGTTGTTGGTTTTATATAATTTTCACTTTCAGTTGTGGTACAGCAAATGTTTCTTTGTGCATGTTCCTCCTGCTCTTTATCTATGTTTCATTGAGGTGCCAGCTGAGATCCAGGTTTCTAGCACTGTGAGCTTTGTATCCACAGAAAGAGTTGCAGGATTTCTTTTTAAAGGGGGGTGAAAAGGGTCCTTAACTCTTTGTGAAATTGCTGTGTCCCTGAATGTGGAGAGAAACATCAAGGGGATGAGCTAGGGCAGTCCTGTAAGCCAGAGGCACTAAAATAAAACACTCTCAGGAGCTGAAAATGTTTTCCACTGGCTTTTTCTATGTGCTGGGTTTGTTTCTGTTAGCAGGGAGCCCAAGGGGTGGGTTGGTCTCTGGGGCTCAATCCAAACCCAGCCAACGTGGAGGAGCCCGTGCCGTGCTCAGCAATTATTTGGCCGTAATGAAGAGGGAGAGTAAATGATCAAAAATGGTCTTTGCATCTTTGTGCTGGTTTCACATGGTTGTTTGTGAACCAAAGAGTGGGTTAGCAAATGTGGTGGCAGAGGGAAAGTCAAACCTCTAAATACTCCCGTTGGCTTCCTCTTGGGTGGGTGCCTGCGTGCGGGAACCCCGGCCGGCGCGGTGGGGAGATCCCCGCGGTGGCCCCACGCCGGGTGATGTCCTTGGGCCATCAGTGGCTTGTGCCACCACCAGAGCTTTAGTTTGCAGCTGGAAACCACCTCATCATAACTGGCAAGTGGGGAAGTGGTCTGCCTCTCTTTGCCTTTGGTTGTAAAGAAAACTTGTCTTCACTCGGCAGTGGGCTTAATCATGGAATCGCTGAACCACAGGATGGTTTGGGTTGGAAGGGACCTCAAAGATCACTCAGTTCCAATCCCCCTTCATGGGCAAGGACACCTCCCACTAGACCAGGTTGCTTCAAGCCCCATCCAACCTGGTCTGGAACACTTCCAGGGATGGGGCAGCCATTGCTTCTCTGGGCAACCTGGGCCAGTCTTGCCACCCTCAGAGCAAGTAATTCATCTAAATCTCCTCTCTTTTAACTTGAAATTGTGTCCCCTTCCCCTTGTCCAAAGCTCCTCCCCAGCTTTCCTGGAGCCCCTTCAGGCACTGGTGCTCTAAGGTCTCCCTGGAGCCTTCTCTTCTCCAGGCTGAACACCCCAACCCTCCCAGCCTGGCTCCAGAGCAGAGCTGCTCCAGCCCTCCCATCATCTCCACGGCCTCCTCTGGACTTGCTCCAACTGATCCCTCCACTTCTTCCAGCTCTCCTGCCAGGCAGCCTGTGGAGATGCTCACTTATATGCCAGGTGGTCAGTTGGCCTCCTGAAGAGCCATGGGGGCAGTGAATAAAGGTGTCCTGGGGCTTTATTTCTTGATGTGAACCAAGGTCTAGGTGGCAGGAAGCTCCTGCAGCAATCCTGGTAGTGAACTGTGCTGCTGCAGAGGCGCTGTGGGATGGGGCTGGGCTGGTGCACAGTGAGCTGGGACAACTGGGAACAGCAGCTCCTCTTGGTGCAGAGTTCCTGTTTTCTGCCAAGTTAAAGATATGTTTATTACAATTATTTCCCTTCCACAACTGAATTAATCTAGCAGCATCCCTGGTGATAGGTGGCAAAGCTGTCCCTGCCTTGGGGTAGAGCAGCTCTTTAACAGCAAAAAGAACCTTCTCCTTTTCTAAATAAAAATTGGTCACATCTTATTCCAGTGTAAATACAGAAACCAGTGGTTTTACTCAGTAGTGGTTCTGCTTAACTTATTATCTTCTCAGAGAAGCTGCTTGGCCTGTGGTTTTGCTGATTTTATTTCATTTAGATCAGCTTTATCACCAATTGAAGTCTCATGTGAGGAGTACGTTTTGGCAGCTTCCTGCATAAAAATTAATTTGTATTTGGAAGTAGCTTGTTATCTGTTGCTCTGGACATGCCTTGAACACCTTCTCTCCTTGTACTGACAGAACAGCAACGGGTGATGCTGCTCAGCAGGTCTCCCTCGGGCCCAAAGAAGTATTTCCCTATTCCAGTAGAAAACCTGGAAGAAGAAATCCGGATGCGATCAGCAGACGAAGGGAAACTCTTCCGGGAGGAGTTTAATGTAAGTCCTCACACCTGGAGTGCGTGGCTGCTGGGGGAAATCAGAGCATCTCCAGATATTAACAGGTCTCTTGAAAATGTTGGGTGCCTGAGGCTGATGTCTGGGAGCCTCAGCACTTGTGGTGTCAGGGTGCTGGTGCTGCTCGGATGTGCTCTTGTCACGTGTGGTCACCCTTGATCTGGACAGCACTGGGAACAAAATTGATGTGGTGGTGCCAAGTGTGGAATGTATGGACTGTTGGACACTTGCTAACGTTTGAAGAAGCTCTTTGCTGTCAGCCTGAAAGCTGGGGGAGAGGAATATGGATCTGGTTAGCATTGACTTCCTTGGTGGTGATGGAGGGTTTTTGGAGGAGCCTGAGTGTGTGACCTCCATGGGAAGTACTTAAGAGGAAAAAACACTGTGGCTTGTACTACAGCCTCAGGGAAGTTTGGCTTTCTTTTTTTGTGATTTGACCTTTTGCTCTCTGTTACAATCCCATCACTTCCCTGTTTGCAGCACCCTCTGCCCTGGCACCTACATTTCTATGAAGTATCTTGACTGTGAGGAGTTTTTCTTTAGAGCATTGCCTTGACCAGAAAGGAGACCTTATTTTCTGCCTATAAACCAAGCTTCAGTCACCTGTGGTCTTACCCAGACTCTGGTGAGCTGCAGCAGAGCTGGTTTCTATGGAGAAACCCTGCCCACTGAGGCTGCTCTCACACGCCTGCATTTGGGGGCCTTTTCCATACTTTTTATTATTTCTTTACCCAGCAGGAGCAAGTTGCACAGAGCAGCAGCTTAAATGTCAAATCCAGAGTTGTCAAAGGTGGCGCAGGCAGTGATTAGTCAGTCTGTTGAGTTACCTTCTTAATTGGTAGTGTATTTATAGCTGCAATTTGTTGGATGATATATTTAAAACACACAACTTCTTTGCCTTATCAGAGAGGGAGCATCGTGGAGATATTTATCACAGTCGACAATATGAGTGTGAAAACTCATTTGACAAGACGTGTGCTTGTGAATTTTGACTCCCCTGACTAATTTGTTCCACTGTTAGGAGAGAAACAAACCATCTATTTTTATTTTTAAAACCTGCTTTGCTTGGATCATCTTCTGCCTCATGCTGTGAACGTGTGAGTTTGTCTGCACACAACTGCTGAGCTGGAAAACTGGGGTCCAGTCCCCACAAATGGGCCATCAGAGCTGTTATGGGGGTGATGGTCCATGAAGTCTGCTCCATGCTTTGTGTAGTGGGTTGTTTTTTTTCCCCTGCTGTATCTCCTGTGGCTGCTTGTGTGGATATATGAGTTGTTTGCTCAAGCCTGAGAGAGGAGGAAAGGGTGGGAGGCAGCTGAGGAGTGGAGTGATTGATGCAGCATAGACCAGGAAGGCTGACAAACAGAAGTCTGGTAATGCAGCACTGGAAAGAAAAGGGCTGGGAAATCAGCCCTTCAGCACAGACATCTGTGTGGTGGTCTCTTCCTCAGAGCATCCCCCAGCATGTGGAAGCCCTGAACTCAGCTCCATCCCCCCAGCAGCTGAGCTTCACCTCTCCCTGCCCCTCAAAGCCACAGGTACCAAATCCAGAGGCTTTTGGCTGGGTCCAAAGCTGTCCCCTTTGTCCAGTTCATTGGGTGGGAGAGGCTGTGCCTGGGTGGGTCCTGAGCACAGCCCAGTGCTCTAAAGAAAAGACCAGGAGATGCTGGGGATCTCTGGCTATGGTGGGATCTGCTTCTCTCTGCCTGGTCTAACATGACAGGGCTCAGGCATCTCTGGGAACACAAATCCAGGGGCTCTGTTGTCAATTTGAAACAGATTTGGACCAAAAATGGTGAGTCCCAAGAGCCAGTGCTGGCCAGGCACCTGCACCAGCCAACAAAGTTCAGTCCCAAGTGATTTTTCTGTTGAAAAGAGAAACAAAACAAGTGTTGGTAGGCAAAGAAACACAGCAGATAGAAAAAGCTTTTTTATTTATGTGCCTGACAGTATTCTTCAATACTTTTGATTTTATCCTTAAAGCCTAAATCACCCTGAAGAAGTACCTTGCACTTGTACACTAACCAGAGGAGCAGAGGCTCCTTTTACCCTCAGTTGCTTCATTTTTTCAGTTCTTTGATTTCTTTGTGTGGCACAGAGCACCAGGAAGAAGGTGTTCTTTCTTCACAGGCAAAAGAAAAATTTGAAAACCAAACCTATTTCTCTCTGGTCCCTTCAAACAAGTCTTACCTCTGTTCATCATCTCTAAACCAGATGAGCTGGATGTTTGAAGGTCATAATGGTTGTTTGAAGTTCATGGTGGATGTTTGAGGTTTCTAATGGTTATTTTATTGCCTTGATTTTTCAGATTAATGTCTGAATACCTTCCAGTAAGAATTTGCTTTTGAAATTTTAATTTTGACTTGAGTAAGATGACCCTGAGGTTCATTCAGGGGGAGGGAAAAAAAAAAAAAAGGGAAATGATCTGAAGGCCCTTGGAACCTTCAGAGAGATTTCAGGCTTCCTGCAGTGGTGGCAGCAGATAAGGCTGTGGTGGCAGCAGATGACCCAGTGCCACCAAGACTTGTCAGCCCCTTGGGACACACACGGGGTGATGGAGGGGACGTGGTGAAGTGCATCCCCCATGAATCACATCCTGCCCTCTGGAGATGAGTGGGAGCAGTGGAACAAGTCATGTCCTGGCACCAGGGTTCCACACCCACTCCAAGCTGGGCAGTGTGACCTGAGGGGGTTTCTAGGGAGCTTGGAGGAGTGAGGAGCAGGGGATGGAGAGATTATTTTGCAGAGATAAATACTTTTCATGCATTTTTCACATGACAATGCAGGACTTACATGTCTATTTATTGGGATTTTTTTGTCTGACTTTTGCAGTTTAAAGAAATAATATTTGAAGGGCTAATTTTTTTATTTCTGTGCAAAACATAAATTCAGTTTCTGGATTTTCTAATATATTTTAATTAGCAAAACCATGGGCTTCACTCAAACAAAGAATTGAGCAGTTTGCTAAATGCAACTTTCTTTTTCAACTCTTTTTTTTTTTTTTTTTTAGCCTTCTCTGTATCTTTTACTTATATGCACAAGTGATATAAAGACAGCCCAACAACCAAACCTGCAACTGCATGTTGCAGTTTCCTCTGTGGTGGTGAAGTCCTCTTCACACACCCCCCTTTTATCAGATGTCACCCTGACAACACAGAGTGCTGGTTTTGAGGGGAAATTCCAAGCCCTGCTCTACTGGGCAAGCGGGGATAGTTGCTTGGAGCTCTACAGTCATTTACCATTTTTTTCCCCTTCCCTAACATGATTCAGATGGGGAAGTGGGAGGCAGAAGAAGGGTGGAAGAAGGTGGCTGTGAATTCCCAAACCACGGGGATTTTGCCTTTGTGGGGTCCGAGACACTAACCCTGGGTTTTAGAAGCTCAGTACAAGAAATCTGATGAACCTTGGTTCTCTTTTATGGCATTCACAGAGAAGGGGCAGCTCAAAGAACCTGGCAGGATCCTTGTGCCACATCTCTTGATGGATGATACCTTTTCCTCTGCTCTCCCCTATAGCCTGGGCTATTGACCATTTGGCCACGGTGGTAGCATCTCAGCAGCTTCTGTTCGGAAGTGCAGCTCCACCTCAGGCACCTCCTTGTTTTCATCCTCACCCTCTTTCTCTGTTTCTTCATTTAATTGCTCTGCAAGACTGTTGTTTTTTTTTTAAGCCTGACTAATTTTACCTGCAGTCTGAGATCTTGCTGCTGACCAGCAGAGTCTGACTCGTGCTCGTACAGCGACTTCCCGCGTAAAAGAATTCAGGCTTTATTTTTTGAATTCCTCTTTTTTCTGGGCCCTCACCTGCAGGTCCCGGCGTGGTGTTTGGTTGTTTCACGTCCTTAGCAGTGAGCTGTTAACAATCCACCTGGATTTCTGCTCTTGAACCAACTGTTCCTGCTAAAAGTAGCTGCGGGAGCGGCGCGGCGGGGTCGCAGGTGGCAGCTCCGCGCGGCCCCTCCGAGCTTCACAGCTTGCTGAAGAGCTGCCATCTCGGGGGGGGAAATCACTGATTTCTCCAGCAAAGCTGCTGAACTCTGTTTTCTCTGGTGAAACCTGCCAGGACGTGGTTTCCTGTTTTAGAGTAATGAAATTTATTGCCAGGAAAAAAAAAATTATATATATACATATATATATATATATAAAAGGATGTTTCATTTTGTTGGATGCAAGGCAGTGTGTGTGCATGATAGTCCCTAAATAGTCCCTGAACCATGCACAGGTTGCTGATTTCTAACACATTGGGGTTTTTCTTCTTTTTTTCAGTCCTTAACACCTGGATATGTGCAGGGAACATTTGAAATTGCAAATAAGGAGGAAAACAGGGAGAAGAACAGATACCCAAACATCCTGCCATGTAAGGCATTGCCTTTTCTTTTAAATCAGACAATTAGCTGTGGCACTGAGCGTGCTGGTAGTAGTGTTAATTTGCTGAAAATAGGCATGTAATGTAATTTCACTGGTAACAAATGTTCTTCATAAACTGTTCATGCAAAACCAGTTTTGCTTGTGGCGTGTCCCTAACGCCCAGTAGGTTTTTCTGTCGCTATGAATCCTGAGCTCTGGTGGGGTTCTGCCAAACTACACCACATCAAATGGGTGTTGTGCTGTCTCAGGTTAGTGTTGGGCAATCAAATACGGTGGAGTTTGGGCTTCCAGTATTGTAGAGCTGCAGTCCTGGTGACCTGCAGGTGTGGGAGCAAAGCAAGATGCTTGTGGAGGAAGTTTTGTGATGAGAACCAGGAGCGATATGGGAGATGGTTGGTTGGGGAAGAGAGTGCTTAGCCTGGCCTCCTGCTGGCATGGAAGTCACATATTCCAGCCTGAGTAACATGCAAATGTGCTTGAAATGTGTTTTCTTCCAGATGATCATTCCAGAGTGATTTTGACCCAGCTCGATGGAGTCCCACCCTCAGACTACATTAATGCATCGTATATAGATGTAAGTTGACAGTTTTCCACTGTTGGCCAAGCTGCTACATTTGACTGTGAATTAAAGAAGTGTTTTTCTGCTAGCACATGTTGGCCTTTCATCTTTTAACCACTATGATATTTATTTCCTTAGGGTTACAATGAAAAGAACAAATTTATAGCAGCACAAGGTAATTTATTCTCATTTCTCTATTCTGTACATCTTATGGCTCAACGTGTATTTAATTTTAGAAGTGTTTTAAAGGTGACATTCAGCTGCAGGTGGTGGCAAAATGCAAGGTGGGATTTAGAGGTTACAGTTTAAATGAAGTTAAAATGAGTGTGAGGTGTTACTGAGAAACTCCCAGGCCTGGTGCAGCCCTCTGATTACTACCCACTAGTGGTCATGCAGGTGGGCACTGATGAGGTTGCCAAGTCAAGTCCCAGGATGATGAAAAGGCATTTCAGAGAACTAGGCTGCAGGATCAGGAGCACAGGTGGCCTTTTCCTCTGTTCCTTCAGTGGCAGGAAAAGCTGAAAGGACTAGGAAAACACAACTGGTTAATGTATGGCTTAGAGGTTGGTGCTGTTGGATGAACTTTGGGTTATTTGATCATGGAGATGTTTACAGGTCACTAGGTCTGCGGGCAGACAATGACACAGAACTGTCAACAAGGGGGAAAAGGATTCTTGACCAGGAGTTAGTGGGGCTCCCTGAGAGAGCACTCAGGGGTGAGGGCAGGGGTGTTGGTGCTGGTTCTCACTACCCCCTCCTGAGCAAAGCTGTGTTCTGCCTGCAGGACCCAAGCAAGAAACAGTTAATGATTTCTGGAGGATGATCTGGGAGCAGAAGTCGGCGGTGATCGTCATGTTAACCAACCTGAAGGAGAGGAAGGAGGTGAGGAGCTTTCCATGTGCTCTGGGGTGTCTCTACAGGAGTGCTCTCCAAAAGCAGCCCTGGCTGCTCAGCACCTGGCCAATCACCTTGCTGACCACTTCCTTCTCCAGCCCCTCTTAGCACAGCTGCATTTCTGCTAATTTAATTTCCAGGATGCAAATGTACATGTGTGGAGCTCAAGGAGAACATTCTGGTAGCCCTTTCTGTCGTGCCCCCAGCCCAAGCCTTGTGCCTGTGCTCTCCTTGCAGTGTGAGGCCCTGCTTGTGGGTGGGAAGTGTTAGAAATGAGGTTTAAAACTTTTTTCTGAGAGCTAGATTTCAAAGTTCCCATGTGCATAACAATTAAAAACCCAACACTCTTGTGAGAGTGATGCTCTTCCCTCCTCCCCCCCATTGCACCTCAGACGAGTCTGGTTCCTCTCCTTGTGTGAGACTTTCTGTGCATAATGGTGGAATGCTGGGATGCACCCAACAAGTGTGAAACATTTAACTTCATTCCTTTTGTTTTTTTTTATTCAAGTCTGTGTTACCTTTTATTTCTCACCATAAACTGATCTGCATTAAATTTTAGTTTTTAGAAGATTACAAACAAAAATAACTGGAACTCTCTCTCTCTCTATATATATATATAAATATATATGTATATATATATATAAATAAAAATGCCTCAAAAACTTATACCTGAGGAAAAAACCTGGTTCCCTGGAGGTTATAGAAGTGAGGAGAGGGAGGAGGCAGAAGCCACGCTCTACCCTGAGAGCCAGGCTTTGCTGCTTCTGTTAAATTTGGCTGCTCCTGGCAACTCCAGACAAGGATTGCCTCTCATTTCCCACTGATTGCACCTAAAGGTTCAAAACAAAGTCACATCATCACAGTGCCTACAGTTAGGCCCCCCATAACAAAAAAAAAAAACAACAATGAACTAATAGAAGCTGATGAGGTCTGGATAGGTTGAAAAACAACTTCAAAGCTATTCTCACCTTCTCTGCCTACCTCTAAGTGTGAGTAGCTGTAGAAAAGTGTTAAAGTTGTGTTGTGCCAGATGAGAAACTCCACATCCGTGTGCGTGTGTCCACACGCTGCTTGCTAATGACTTCAAGTTACTGGAAAACTTGATACAACCCACTGCATGTTTGTACAGGAAAAATGTCACCAGTACTGGCCTGACCAAGGGTGCTGGACTTATGGGAATATCCGGGTGTCCGTGGAAGATTGCATCGTCCTGGTGGACTACACCATCCGCAAGTTCTGCGTCCAGTCGGTGAGGAGCCAGTTCCAGTGTCAAGTGTTTCCCTGAAAGTAACCCAGGGAGTTAAGGAAACGTACTTGCAAGTGGAGAAAGGTGTGGTAGGAGTCCTGGGCGGGCCAGCAAGTTCTGTGTCAGAAGCTCCTGTGTGGCATCTTGTAGTGATGCAGATCCTGAATGTTTGGGCTGAATTGTGTGGCTTTCATCTGAGGCTGATAAAATAAGTGTCGTGGGGATTTCATAAGTGGAAAAGGACATAAGATTTGACCTGTTGTTAACATTAATTGTGAGTCTCACTCTTTGCAGTCCCATCCTGGGATTATTCCAGTTTTCACTGCAAAGCTGTGCTTCAAGAATATCTGGTCATTTTACTCTGTGCTTGTGTTTTACGTACACTGTAAACTTCCAATCCTTGAATCAGGCTCTAAGTGTTGCAGGGATTAAAGTCATGAAGTACTGGATCAGTTTGTTTATAAACCTTTGCAAGAAACATGCAATGTCCAGCCCTGAGTCTGTCTGTTCCCTGCAGCTCCAGGATGGCTGTAAAGCCCCCAGGCTCGTTACGCAGCTTCACTTCACCAGCTGGCCTGACTTTGGGGTGCCCTTCACACCCATTGGGATGCTGAAGTTCCTGAAAAAAGTCAAAGCACTGAATCCTGCCCATGCTGGACCAATTGTGGTTCACTGTAGGTAAGTATGTGTTCCTCCAGTCGTTCTCTTAGCTTGGTCTGCAGTTAGGTGTGTAATATCAAGGCTAAGTGTTAATTTTGCAACGAAGTTGCTGTGTATATTTGTGTGTGTGTATATATATATTTATACAAACACGTGCTTATTTATATACTGGGCTATAATATGTTAACGGTTTTCAGATCCCAGGGTAAACAATTTCCAAAGTATCTGGAGGGCCTGCAGGAAAGCTGGTGAGGGACTTTGGACAAGGGCTTGTAATGAAAGGATGAGGGGGAATGCATTAAAACTGGAAGAGGGAAGATTTGGGTTGGACATGACGAAGAAATTCCTTCCTATGAGGGTGGTGAGACCCTGGCCCAGATTGCCCAGAGAAGCTGTGGCTGCCCCATCCCTGGAAGTGTTGAAGGGCAGGTTGGATGGGCTGTGGTCTTGTGGGAGGTGTCCCTGCCCATGCAGGGGGGTTGGAACTGGGTGATCTTTAAGGTCCCTTCCAACTCAAACCAGTCTGGGATTCTGTGATGACTCTATGAAAAGGTCTATCTTTACTGTCACTTTAATGCTCAAACAGAAGTTCTTGTTTTGTTAGGGTTTTTTTATCATAAACAATATCCAGTAGTATAAATATGTCTTTGTCAGAAAAAAAAAAACAGACTTCTAATACAAAGTTATGACCTTTGCCATTAAATGCTCCTCTGAGAATTCATCCCCCACTTCTCCCACAATCAAGTTGCAATTTGCTCTGTAAATTATCCTTTAAATGCCAAGGAAGTTTTTAGTAAAGACTTGCATTGAGGAGACTGAAATGCTGCAATTTTAAAAATGTGCTGCACGCCAATACAGAACATTATCCCACTCATTTGGTCACAAACACGTGAACTTCCTGCTGTTAAAGGCTTCTGCTGAACTGTTTGAAGTTCTTATGTTAATGGAAGCACAGACAAACTTCCAAATCAGTTTTAAAAGAAGAACTGCCACCTCTCTAGCAACTCGAAGCTCACGAGTGAGCAAGAAGTGTCTTTTCAGGAGCAGTCATCAGAGCAAGGCTGGAATACAATGAATGGCAGCTTTGTCTTTCTGGGGTTTGTTTTTAAGGAAATGGTTGTAGATTCATGTATTTGTTTCCTTTTCTCTTGCTTGTGTCAGACATCTAGAACTACTCCCCAGGAGTCCTTCAAATGCACTATTCCAAAGAGCCTGTTTGTCCCCACCAAGCCAGCCTTTCCTTTTCATTTCCATCCAGACCTTGCCAGGATTCATCCTCTCTCCCAGGTGTCACACATAAGAGGCTTAAAAAAAAAGCAATGAACAGAAAAAGATTGTTAGTAGCCTCACTTAGTCTTTCCTGTGAGACACCCATGAGATTTTTGTAGCCTATTGTAACGATGGTCTGTGGAGACTTGTACTTGAGCATTATTTTGCACCCGCGTTCTCTGGCTAGTTTGATCAGCACAAACAGAGGCAGAAGAAAGGAAAAGATAAAATATCTTCATAAAAATCAGCAGAGGTTTAAGCACAACGGCCCAAGGGAAGGCAGTGCCTCTGCTGTGTGTCAGTGCTGGGGCCAGAGCAGTGCCCCAGCCTGCCCTAGAAGTCACGAACGAGAGAGGTGACACTTCATTTCCGTGACGCTTCAGGAAATGACCCTGCTGAATTGTTGCAGAAAGGAAAGGGAAGCTCATCGATAGTGAGTAACCTTCCACTTCTAGTGGGCTTTCCTAATTCATTCTGAGCAAAACCTGCTCAACTGGAATCTTTTGGAAATGAGTAAACTTCAGGAAGTGAAGAACTGCGGGTGGAACGGAGGGGGGAGAACCTCTGACAGAATATATTTATTTTGCCAGAAGTTTTCAGAACTATGTTTATGTGGTGAGCAGAAAGGTAAATTGAGGAACAGCTGAGTAAGGGACACCCTGCAGGAGGTGAAGGATGGATAAGATCAGGGAACTTGCAAAGCAAATGTCCAGGTTGGTGACGTTACCAGCTCTAGCGTGAACATGCAAGGATTGAATGAAGTGATGTAACCTTGGGGCAGAGGCAGAGGGAGGGAACAGGGATGTGCAAAAGGAATTGTATCTGCACAGGGAAGAGAAGTGAGGAAGTGAGGGGCAGGCTGAGCCTGGGGCCTGGTGGGTGAAAGCTCACAGACCTGAGCACTGAAGGACAAGTGTGAAGGGGGTATGAGCAGCCCACGCTCAGAGTTGGCTTCCAGGACAGGCCAGGAAAAGAGAAAATCTCTGCAAACTGGGAGTCAAGACAGTAGGACTCAAGGTGGACTCGTCCACAGTGGCACAGACCAAACATGAATGAAAGGAGAGGGCAGGGAGCCTTGGCCACCCAGGGGTGGAAGCTGTGGTGGTCAATGGCTGCAGAGGAGCCAAGGGGATCGGTGGGTGGGAGCGCTGGGCCAGGGCTGGGCAAAGAGAAGGGGGAGCCTGCCAAGCCATGGTGAAACACAAAGGGACCTGGAGACAGAAGGTTGTAGTGGGCTTGTTCACTGTGAAGAGCTTGCATGAAGTTTTGGTGTAGGGCTGTGGTGCTCCATGGGTCTGCTCACCTCCATTGTTTCTCCAGAACTCGGGAGTAGGAGGACTCAGGAGCTTTGGTTTCATGGGGCATTTGATGTTAAGAGTGTGTGGACAAAGTAACATGAGCCAAGTCCTGTTATGCATGCAGTATTTTTATTTTTATTTTCTCGTGTTATTTAAAGCCTGATGTTTCCAGGCCAAAAGTTGATGTGCATCTTTAGGCACCCCAGGATGGGGGTAGAGGTTTTTGTCGTGTTTCAGAAGGTGTTGGTGGAGGCTACAGCAGTTGCTGGACAAAGTTAAGCTAACAGGAGGCTAAAGGAGAGCTGCTAGTGCCTAGCACAGGATGCCATGCCCTTTTCCTCTGAAAGGAAGAGCTGAAGTCGCTGGCTTGGTGTCATTTATAATGATCGTGCTCCCTCTCCTGGCTGCTGAGGGATATTTATTTAAAAAATAATCTCTTTTGGGATGGCAGAGTTAGGAAGTGTAGAACTTGTAACAAGTAGCTGTGATCTAAGTAGCATGTGGCAGCGAGCATTCAAACGAGATAAAAATTGAGAGAAAAAGATCTAAAACTTCATCTTAGACTGAATTATTATAGCCGGGCTAGAACAAGTTTCCTCCAAAGGCTTTTTGTAATGTCATTCATAACTCATTTCTGCCCTGCTAAGACTTTTCATGTTAAAAACTTAGGCCCCTTTTTGTTGCTCTCACTGCTAAAATAAAACCTGAAATTCCATTGATCAGAGAGTATTTCAGTCCGGTATAAACCAGTGTAAAAGCCCCAGTTCTGCCTGTGTCACTGCTGGAGCAATTCCTGGAACCCAGCTGAGCTGTTTGTTGTTGGTGTCCCCGGGCAGCGCCGGCGTGGGACGCACCGGCACCTTCATCGTCATCGATGCCATCATGGACATGATGCACTCTGAGCAGAAGGTTGATGTCTTTGAGTTTGTTTCCAGGATCCGTAACCAGCGTCCACAGATGGTTCAGACTGACGTAAGTGGACTTGTATGGGTTGAAATGACAATTTTTTGTGGTGAAATTCAAATATGCTTCTGTATTTCCCTTCTGACGTGCATCCTGGTATGTCCCATTCCGTTGCACACCTGGGTAGTTGGGAAATGGACAAAGCCTGTAAGAATGAGGTTGGGGAAGGAGATAGAAGCACATTTGGGCTGTGAAAACCACCATAAGGCACCTTGTCTTTAGGTGTCATGCCCACGTTTCCCCATGCAGAAGAGAGTGGAATTTTTGGGAGGATAAGTGAGGTGACACTCAAACAGGATGTAACAGGAAAGCTGTTGTAGCTTAAGGTATATTTTGCTGATTAGTGGATGGTGGACCAAATGGAATGACTAATTTGATAGTTCCACTACCTTGCTTTGCAGTGTGTTTATGTGGCTGTTTTTTTGGTTCCAGATGCAATACTCCTTCATTTATCAAGCCTTACTTGAATACTACCTCTACGGGGACACGGAGCTGGATGTGTCATCCTTAGAAAAACATCTACAAACATCACACACTGCAGCACCAAACCTGGTCAAGATAGGGCTAGAGGAAGAGTTTAAAGTAAGTATGAAAGTCCTTTGCCATAGGGTTTCTAAGTGTGGAAACATTTGAGCCAAAAAGATACTTCCAAAGCAGGAAGAGTGTTACCTTCAAAGGAAAGATCCATCCGAACGGAGCAACTTGTTTTGTTTTGTGCTTGCTGGAAGTGGGTCCTGAGGAGCAGGTGAAGGGGCCTTGCTGAACATCCTGGTCTCCAAATGCTCATTTAAAGTTACATTGTCTTATGGACCTGTTCCTAGATGCAGTATCTTTGTTTATCAAAGAGAAATGGAATTATTCTTTCTAGATGCCAGATCAGATCCTGCTGGGACAGGGTACTGGGTGACACGCCCCTGATCTGCATCCCAGTGGGATCATTAACTCAGTCAGGAGTGACTGCAGAGAGAATTGTGGGGTTTCCACACCTTGAGCTGAGTACCCAGACCTGTCAGGGAAAGCAAAAAAAGGCAAGAAAGCATTTCTGTTTAGTGGAGAAACCCACCCCCCATGCAGAAAGCAGCCAGGCTGGTGGTTTGTGATCAGTTTGAAACAGACTTTATTGTCCTGGGGAAATAGGGAGAACTTTTCTAGGACTTTTGCTGTGCTAAAATACTTACTCTTATATATGGGTCTAAAGCGTTGAGTGACATATAGGTGTTAACTGCAATTCTCTCTTCCTGCAAAAGGGTTAATTTAATCAGAAATTGGGAAAAGAAAATCATAAAATCATAGAATAATTTAGGTTGGAAAAGACCTTTAAGACCATCAAGCTGGACCTTTAACCCTGCTGTAGCATGTTCACCTCTAAACCATGTCCCCACGCACCACATCTGTGCAATCTCTAAACACATCCAGGGATGTGAGACAAGACCCTGGCCCAGGTTGCCCAGGGAAGCTGTGGCTGCTCCATCCCTGGCAGTGTTGAAGGGCAGGTTGGATGGGGCTTGGAGCAGCCTGGGCTGGTGGGAGGTGTCCCTGCCCATGCAGGGGGGTTGGATCTGGGTGATCTTTAAGGTCCCTTCCAACCCAAACCTTTCTATGGTTCTATGAAGAGCTGCACAGCAATCCATAACCTCATTATGCCAGAAACAGGGTGACATGCTGCCAGGACAGAAACTTAGACCTTCCCAAAGGGAATGGATCCTGGCGTGCTCCTGAAAGTCACAGTCAGACTGTCCAAAAGTGTCTTAAAAAAAAAAAAAAAAGGACATGAAATGTTAAATTCCACTTTCATTTTACATCCCTTAAACTTTATTTTTGGGCCTTGGGGTATGTGTACATTTGTAACTATTTATCAGTGAAAACATTACATGACTCTTATTAATAATTATTTTAATTTTCATAGCCAGGACAAAGAAGTGGCTTTTGTGACAAGTCAGCCTTGCTTTGGCCAAGTTTTGTACCTGGGGAAAGACACTTGGGCACCCTCAGAGTGCAGGACCTGGTGAGGGGGGATGGCTCCTGTTCCAGGGAGTCCTCACCCTCTTGTCTGTTTTCTTGCAGAAGTTGACAAATGTTCGAATAATGAAAGAAAACATGAGAACTGGCAATCTTCCAGCAAACATGAAGAAAGCCAGAGTCATCCAGATTATCCCATGTAAGAGATCCACTTTTTCTTGTGGATAAATACAGTCTCCCAAAAGTTACTGGAATTTTCCAAATAGTTCCTGCAAGTTTCCCTTTAAGGGAAAAAAAAAAAATTACCTCCTTCTCTGTAAAATTCAAATGCTTTCAAAACTGTTGTACTGTCCAAGGTGGTAATTTTTGGGGTTTGCTTCATTTTAAGCTGGAGCATGTTTTTTGGGGTGTTTCCATTAGCCATCCCTCTGGTTTTGTCATCCTTTGTGCAGGCATCTCTGCTCTGAAGTTTCTTGAGAACCGACCGACACAAAGAGCAGTGTCCTCTCCTTATAAAATCAAATGTCCTTATAAAGGGCCTGCAAACAATTTAATGACTTGGTTTTTACTTTATCCATGTCAAATGAATTATGATCAGATATTTTTCAGAACTGCTAATCCAGCAGTTGCACCCTTTAAGCCAGTGTATTTCCTGTGTGATTCCTTGCTCAGTCTGCAGCAGCACTGTAAGGTCTGCACCCAAAAAGGAAAGTTTCAGACCTTGCTGACCATATCCCATGGGAATGGAACAAGAGCAACAAAACCAGAGCCCTTTTCCACACTCTTAGAAATCCTGGATAAGATGTGAGACCCTTTGGCTTTCAGATAAAAGGTTTGGTTGGTTTTGTTCTCTCAATGTACAGTTGGCAAAAGTAAGACTAGACTTTATTTTCCTCTTTCCAGATGATTTTAACAGGGTGATTCTGTCAATGAAAAGAGGGCAGGAGTACACAGACTACATCAATGCCTCCTTCATAGATGTAAGTGCAACAAATGTTTGTGTATTTAAATGAGAAGTGAAATATTTTACTTTTTCTGGGTAGGTCTTTTGAAAGAGACACAATCAGATTGGTTTATGAAGAACTCAGCTGATTTGTTTGGGATTGCCTTATGTATTCCAAATAAATTTTTCAATCTGGTGTTTTCAATTTCCTTTTAAATGGTCGTGTAGTTAAAACAATCTTTAGGTGTATAAAGTTTTTATTGCATTTGAACAAGCAGTGAAACCAATTAGCCCTAGTTCTGACATCCAACAGCTCCACTGTTTGTGTTCAGGGTGATAAAAGGAGTGAAAAGGGGGGAAAAAGTCCATATTTAGGATGGGGAAAAGCTGTCATTGTGTTTGGGAGCCAGGGTTTGACTGGGCAGACCTGTGTGGGTTCCTAGCTTTGTTCCCAGCTTCCTTTTGGCACCTGGGCAACACCTTCCCCCAGGACTCATTTAAATAGGAGAATTAATTCTCTCCTGAAGCAGTACAATCCCGTTTGTGGGAGTGAGGATTGTGGATGCCACAGCTGTGAGGATCATGCATGGTGTGATGGCAGAGGTGTAGGTCACAGCCTGAGCTGGGTGTTACCAGCTGCAGCTCCCGGCTTCCCTGCAGCCTGCAGGTCATCTCGGTGTGACATCCCCGCAGGTACCTGAGTACCAACTCCATCCCTTCAGCCCAGACTGTCACAAGCCACAAAGCATCATTCAGGATTGGGCTTTTGGGTTGTTGTGTTGGATTTTTTTTCCTTGGTCCCTGGCAACGAGGAGGAGCAGGGTGGGCTCGGTGCCAGGTTTGCAGGTTTGTCGCCCAGCGGGAAGCGCCGGCTGAGCCCGGATCTCTGCAGCCCCTCCTCCCTGGCCTGGCCATGTCACGACATGAACACCTCCCCCCTCTTTCTCGGCAGGGCTATCGCCAGAAGGATTACTTCATTGCCACCCAGGGCCCACTCCCACACACGGTGGAGGATTTCTGGAGGATGGTGTGGGAGTGGAAGTGCCACACCATCGTCATGCTCACGGAGGTTCAGGAGAGGGAGCAGGTACGTGTCCTGCAGCTGCAGCTCCAGAGCAAAGCTGGTGCTGTCAACACCTGTAAAATGGGCAGGGATGTTGGACAAGGGAGCTGGGGCTGTTCAGCCTGGAGAACAGCTGAGGGGAGACCTTCTCACCCTCTGCAACTGCCTGAGAGGATGTTGGAGCCAGGGAGCTCGGTCCCTTCTCCCGAGTTACAACTGATAGAACAAGAAGAAATGGGCTCAAGTTGTGCCCGGGGAGGTTTAGTTTCTTCCCAAAATCCAGTTTCTTCCTGGAAAGGGTTGCCAGGCCCTGGCACAGGCTGCTCAGGGCAGTGGTGGAGTCCCCATCCCTGGAGGAGTTTAAAAGCCTGGTAGATGTGGTGCTGAGGGACATGGGTCAGTGGTGGCCTTGGCAGGGCTGGGGTAATGGTTGGACTTGATGATCTTAAAGGTCTTTTCCAACCCAAATGATTCCACAGTTCTATCAACTATTTGTTGCTCCTTATCTAGCAATAGAAGATTTTTTTTTGCCTTTCCTGGAGATGAACTCTTGCTTCGCTCTTTGGTGTGGGCCAATGATGCTGCTTTGGTTGAATTGCAAAACTAATGAAAATGGTGGTTTGTAAAAGGCCCCAGTTCACATTAAAAACACAAAATCCATAGGGATACCTGACATGGCTCAGTGGCTTGGGGGTTGGGAACAGCTGGACAGAGCTGCTGTGAAAACTTCCTTCCTTCCCTGTCCTGTCAGTGGAAGCCCCAGTGGCTTAATCTGAACCTCTCCTAATACATCATGAATTAGTGAGGAGAGTTTTATTTTATTCTACTCAGTTTTGAAGCAGCATTTGCCATCTCTGACTCCTAAGCCATTTTCAATGTGATGGTTTCTATTATAGGAATATTGTATTGCTGGGTTCCTGTCATTAACCTTCTCATTACCAGGCGTGTTGAACGTGGGTGTGATGCTGTCACATCCTCTGTCAGAGATGCAGGACAATGCAGATAACTGGAAAAACTTCCAAGGAATGTTCACAATTCTCTCTCCATTTTGCAGGAAAAATGCTGCCAGTACTGGCCATCAGAGGGCTCTGTAACTCACGGAGAGATCACCGTGGAAATAAAGAGTGACAGCCTGTTAGATGCCATCAGTGTCAGGGACTTCCTCGTTACGTACAACCAGGTGAGGTTTTCAAATAACAGGAGGGTTTGGGTTGGTTTCTTTTGCTTTTGAAGGCGTTTACCAAGATGACTCTGTACCTTGTTAAGTGCTGGAAATTCTTCCCACAGATAAATGTGGTTAATCCACGTGCAATGTTGTTTCAGTCAGGAGGAAACGTATGAAACGTATTTGCTTAAAGCCCCGTGAAAATTGTGGGAGGTAAAGCAGGTCTTGGTCAAAGCAGCCAGTGGAGTTTCCCACAGGGCTTTTTAGTGTTTTGTTGTTGCTGTTCAAAAGGAGAACTGTGTCAGCATAATGGGAGGGGGATTTAGAAAGACATCTCTCAGGTGTGTGGGACCAGTGTCTGACTGGCCGGGCTGCAAACAGCCCCTCTGCCCTAGTGGTGCAAAATTCCTGCTCCCACTGTTGAAGGGGAGAAGTGTGTTTCTGTTCTGAATGAACAGCTGGCTGCACGTGGTGTGTTCCTGCACAGGGTAACCAGGAGAAGCAGAGCAGGCTCGTTCGGCAGTTCCACTTCCACGGGTGGCCAGAAATCGGGATTCCTGCCGAAGGAAAAGGGATGATCGACCTGATTGCAGCTGTTCAAAAGCAGCAGCAGCAAACAGGCAACCACCCCATCACAGTGCACTGCAGGTAAGACCCATCTCTCCTTCCCACCATCAGCCAAGGAACCAGCTTCCCTTTCCTCCAGTCCGGTTGCTTTTGCAGCAGCTTTTCTTTGTGAGGAGCACAAAAAAACAAGAAATAAAAAATACAGAAAGACGATAAAAAGATAGGAAAAATAATAAAAAGTAGGGCTGCATGAAAGATTTGTGACTTGTCTTTGCTAAGTTAGCAAACACTGAATACCTGGGAGAACACAAATGTGTTAGTAACTCGGGGTGTCATGTTTTTGTAGGTGAGATTTGCTGAGTTCTGGGGTTGGGAAAGGGAAGCTGTAGGTTTCCTGCAGTGCTGTGTGATACACCCACCAAAACAGTGCCCAGATGTTTTATCCAGCTCAAAACTGTTGGTTTTTACAAACTATCAGGAGAATAGTAGCAATCCCTAATCTAAGCTGAAGGCAGCAGGTCCTCCTGTCCTGGAAGGCAGGTAGGAGAGCTGGGAGGAGAGAGGAAATGTCTGCATTAATGCTAAGGACGGGCAAGTTGCAGCTGATCTCTGCTTTCCTCTGGGTTTCTAAGGTCCTTGCAAATTCAGCCTGGGAGCTCGAGCCAGGACTCAGATTTGTGGGTGATCTGGGATGTGATCTTGTACCTGTTCTCATTGATGGCTGGAGTTTCCCCCTCTGTGCTTTAGAAGTGTTCTGCTTGTTGCTCTTTTCATACGTATTCTGGAGAGGACTGTGTGTTCCCTCACCCAGGGGTGGGTGCACTTGAGGGCATTTTGTTTGATTCTGCATTTGAACACATTTGAACTGCCCCCCCCCCCTTTTTTTTTTTTAATTGCTGGGGAGTTACAGGTCTGATTTATAATTCAAGCAGGTAAAATATCCAGGAGTTCTAGCCAGTAAAAGAGGCAAAAGTAACTAATGTCTCTGATACACACAAAAGTATCTGAGGTGTAAATTGCTCCTACTTTTCTGAGCCTTCTGAGGCCTCAGCTTAACCATTTGGCATGCATTTGTTCCTGATTTTTTATAACCTCCTGCAATCACTAGAAAATGGATTTAAACAAGAAAATAAACCCAAATGAATTCTAGGATTTTTAGCATTAAGAACTCTCTCCTGTCCCTCCTTGGTCAGCCTGTACAGGACAACTTTGGAGTTACTTGAACTTCTTCATGGAGTCATGCTTGAGTCTTCAAATATGAATTAATGTAACACTATGAATAAGTAAACACATTTCAATTCTGAGACTGAGTTTTCTGAATGTTCACACAAACTTGTGAGAACTTCCATTCATTATTTTTTTTTTCCAACTATTTACAAACAGTTTAAGGAGCTGCTAAAGAAAAGGTGATATATAAGTAGACTCAAGATGTAACTCTGGCTGGTGTTTTGCTGGCTGAGTTGCCAGCAAAATTCAGGGCCCATCTGTCCTAAATCTGTGTGTCTGCAGCTGCCTCCTCTGGAGCTCATCTCTCTTCACAGTCCCCTTCTTTCTGAACTCTAACAGACTGTGCTGTGTTATTTAGAGATCCTTACATCTGGTTGTTTTTTTTTTCCCAATTCTGCCTGTTCTTTGGCTTTTAACTTTCTGTGGTAAGAAACAAAAGTTTGAGTCAAATTTAAAAGTTATCTGTGCAGTTTAATTTTCCATGCATCCATACTAAAAATTCTTAGTTTTTAAGAGCCCAACTTTATGGATTTGCTAAAAGCAAAGTTTTTGGGAGAAAGGAGAGTGAGCCTGGCAGGAAGGAGCATTAAAAATGGTTTAGGAAGCTCTGCCTACCTACCTCTTTGGGCATAAATGAATAAACCACATGTGTGATGGTGTGGGCACACGTGTGCTTCTGTCCTCATCTTCTGACAGTTGCAGAGCTGTTTGGAAGTGCATCACTCGTGGGTTACTCTAGAAAGCACAGATGGCTGCTGGAGATTAGCTAATTACAGATAAATCTGAGCCCTGTTAGATTTTGTGTTTGTCTTTAATCTGATAACAGGAATTGTCTGAAGGGAATAGCACAGCTAATACCTTCTATCTCTTCATTTTCCCACCTGAGACTCCATGTATCCACCTGAGGATACACACGTTTGCACTTCATCTCTTCCTAAGGCTGGTGCTGATCAGGTTTTTTTTGTATTTGACAGAAAGAAGGTAGCAGCAATGATGTGATTACGATTCACCTATTTATGGTTAAAACACCTGCAAATTGTAAATGTAATAAATTCTGTGTTTATTCTTACTCAGCAATCCAGTGAAAAACCCTCCACTCTTACCACTCACTGCCACCTTCCTAGTCCTGTCCTGTTTTTAGTAACTATTCCCTGGCAAAGCTGTTGTCCTTCCAGTGCACAGCTGATTTTGTTGGTGTCAAATAGTCCCTAATTAGTGTAATTAGGATAAAGAAAACTGGGTTTGGGGTTGTTTTAGTTTTTTGTTTTTGTTTTGTTTTGTTCTAGAGTTAGTCATAATAAATCAGATAATAGTTACTGAAATATATTTTGTTTCCATAGAGTTGTGATCTGAAACAGATGTAAGGATGAAAGATACTGAGTCAGACATAGTGCAGTGAAACTGCAGTTCCTTTGGAGTGCATCAGGTCACTTATTGCAGTCAAGACAGAGGCAGAGCAGTTGATTTTAGTTTCTTGATGTTCTGTAGCCTCATGTGGTCCTGCTTTAGTTTGTCCTTCTATTAATATATCTGTTTAAGAAACAGCTGAAATTTTAAGAGCCATTGAAATAATTACGTTTTCTATCAAATTGCTTTGGAAGAAGAAGAAAACTTTCACAACTGCACCACGAATAGGATAAAAACATGAAAAGTATGAATCGTAGCCTGACAGGAAAACGTGGGTTTGGTCACACAGCATTTCTGTGAAGCCTAGAGGTGGAGCTCTGGTCCATCCAGAGCACAAGGGCAGGCAGTGTGGGAGCACTGAGGGCTGTCCTGGCTGCAGCTGGTGCTGATCCTGCTACTTCACTCCTGAAGCTGAAGGTCCATGGGGTGCTGCAGGCAGCTCAGGATCTCCCCAGGTCCAGAAGCTGTCAGGATGCAGCCTTCGTTGGTCCCAGCCTGGCTCTGAGTTAATTTCCATTCACTCTGGCTGCCTTCTGAGGTGACAAACTAAGCACAACACAGAAATGGGCTAATTATGGTGGTGTCCGGGTGTTCTCCATCACTATTCTTTCAAACATTGTTATCCTCAAGCAGATGTGTTTTCCTTGCAGCGCTGGTGCTGGGAGAACAGGAACCTTCATAGCACTCAGCAACATCCTGGAGCGGGTGAAGGCTGAAGGGCTCTTAGATGTTTTTCAAGCTGTGAAGAGCTTACGACTGCAAAGGCCACACATGGTGCAAACCCTGGTATGATATTTACCAACCCGGGTGGTTGCCAGAGGATGTGTGTTTGTAAATATTCTTGTGGGAGGAGATCAAAGGACTTTCTTTGCAGGTTGCAGTGAATGATGCGTGGTGGCTGTGTGTGTGTGTACAAGGAATTAGCAGAAGTCTCTTCTTTTAATTTTTTAATATCACTTCTAAAAATACAACTTGGCCAAATGTGCTGTGTCTGGTAAGAACTGGAGGCAGATAAACCAAGGGTTTTGAGTGTTGCAGGTGACAAAACATAGAAGTAAATGCCTTTTAAGCTATCAGCAGCTGTTCTTTCCTACCTTAAAATGCCTGGGCTTACAGAAGCTTGCAGGTGGCCACTGAAAGGGAGAAATGGCTTTTGACTTGTTTAAAGTTACCTGCAATCTGCAGGTGAAGCTTGGTCCAGGCACTTTCCCCCTATTGAATTCACATTTAACAGGTCTTCTGAGACTTGCCTTTTTTGCAAATTACATGAACATGCAGATATTTTGTATTTTGAGAGCAGCTTCCATTCAGTCATTTGGAACGTCTTTAGAAACAATTTACCTCAAACCCCTTTTTTTCAGGCAGATATTTTTCTCCATAGGCTAGAGGTGTAGGAATTGTGCCCTGGCACCACAGCACAGGTTGACTGATGCCTTTTTGTTGCTTTTCAGGAACAATATGAGTTCTGCTACAGAGTGGTACAAGATTTCATCGACATATTTTCGGATTATGCTAACTTCAAATGAAAACTCCTGCCTTATTTTTTAATTTGTCTGTATAAATAGTTGTACATTCTGTTAATTTATTCCATGTCACTTTGATGGTTGACTTTACTGTAAATATGACCTGGTGTTTGCTCTAAAAAGTTGCATTTGCTGTATAAAGTTATTTCTTAAATATAAATACCTTCTAAAGCGAAGTATAATGTTCCTATACAGTTTATCACTCTAAGATGGTATAGAAATGTTTATTCTAAATAACAGTAAATTAACTATTGAGGGTCTATTTCTTTGATTTATTTTTTTTTTTCCCCCACTTATAAATGTTGATCAATAATGCTATCTTCCAGCTCTTATTTACATTTCATACCAAAAAGAGAAGTGAATTGTGGTACTTATGTTGAAACGTGTTTTGGCCATAAACCTTTCTTCACTATGGAAGTGGTTTTGGGGACAAATTCTGATAACCTGCTCACTTCTCTGGAGTTTATTTCACAGATAGTCTCACTGAAGGTCAAGAGGCTGTTGGAGTGAAGTGCTGTTAATGGTAAAGGTGTCAGAATGTGGCCCTTCAGCTGTAATAATGTACAGTCCAGCTGAAAAGTGGAACTGCTTTTAAAGTTGGGTCTTGAGGACCTGCAGGTTGGTGGCAGCTCTACTTTGAGTCTCACTGTCAATGAGGTCCGGTCAGTATAAACACAGCTGTGAATGTTTGATTTAATATAGCTTTCAAAGTCCATTTATTTTGTTCTTTCCTGAATACTACACCAGCTTAAATCAATTTAGAAAGACAATATCGAGAGTTTACCACTATTTTGAGGATATTTTGCATATCAGAAGAGTATATTTTGCAGCATCTGAACTTGGCTACTTGAAGAGGCTTTACAGTCATTGTCAGAAATGGATTTAAAGCCTCTCTAGATGCACGTGCATCGTTTCCCATGTGTCTGAGAAAAGGTGAAAGAGATGAAGTCTTAGGCTTAGATTCTGCTCAACAGAATAATTAACAGTATTTGCTAAAATTTTGACAAAACCATTTTACTAACAGTGTAATGCCAGCATTGTAGCAAAAAGCTCCTCAGTGTTCTTACCCTCCCATATATATATTATCAAAAAAGGGACAATTCCTTTATCTCAAAGGGGTATATGACTGTATATAGCTATATTTTTAATGAAAGTACTACTGATAATATAATTGGTGAAATCAAGTTTTAAAGTCTTTATTGTAGCCCTGAAGGGGATACACTTGGGGGTCAGAAATTCCAAAAATCCCAGGGCATCAGAATGTTGAATAATTTAAAGTATATCTTTTCCACTCTTTAAAATGCATATATGAATTAATGAGCACAAAGTATGTGAACATGTACTTTTTATGACTTAACTCATATGCAATAGTCTGGCTTGTCCACTTGGTTGGGTTTTTCCAATGCAAACATAAAAGCCTTATTTAAAATAAGCAACTTACACTGATCATTTCACTGTTCTTGCACTATTTTATCCCATCACCATTTTTCATTTCTGGTAACAAATAGCACTCTACTTGGTGACAATGCAAGGAAAAGGGGAAGGTCTTCCCACCTCTCCATCCATTCCATATGGATTGAAAGGGTGCAGCTTGGACATGTTTAAGCATAGTGCTCTGAACACTGCCCTGTGCTGCTTCTTGCCTTCCCCTCGATGCACTTCTCTATTTATTTGTACAGTAAATTATGCACTTAAAAAAGATTGTTTAAAGACTAAAGCTTTGCTGTGAGGAGATACACTCGAGCCACAGAAAAGGGCTGAGTAACGGAAACGAGTGCTGAGTAAGTTTACATCACTACTGCATGCTAAAACTTTATCTGATTTGAAAAAGCCATCAAACAAATTCAGTATGGAAACCAACACAGTGGGGTTTTCAGTATGCTCATTTGTAGCACAGGGAGACTCAGAGGTTAAATGATGACAGCAAATAATGCAAAGAAGTTCCCATAGTTTCATGGTCCCCTTAGATCCTAATGGTGGGATCTTTCCAAATATTTAGCTTACATTGGAAAAATAATCTGTCTGTTGGACAGCCTGCTGGGTCCCTTAAATGAAAGCTTGGATTAGGAGTGGCCTCATGAAGCAAGTGGCAATGGGGTGTGATGTTAGCAGGGCTGCACCTGCCCCAGGGGGTTTGCTCCAAGGGATCCGTCTGCAGCGTGTCCTGGTTACAGCAAGTGGAAGAAGTGGAGTCAGGGGAAATGTCAGGTACCAAGGGGGCACTCAGGTTTTAGTGCCTAACTATATGGAGATCTCCAGGAGCAAACAGAAATAATGTATTCCAGAAGTCACAAGTATAGCTGCATAATGACTTTTTTCCTCATTGGAGAAGCTGCCTTTCCAGCCCGTGTGTTTGGTCACGGCAGCACCTGGTGACGGGGCAGCTGTGCCCTGAGAGAGGTGGATTTTCTCTTAGATTTTCCTGCGTTGCATGGAGTTAACTTCAAAATGCCAAATAGCTGATTGGAAGTGGTACGTTCTGATCTGTGTGTGGCTTTGGTCACTGTGTGACTTGACTGTTTTCATGTGTTAGGGCAGGTTCCAGTTCACCTCAGCATTTAAGCTTTGGCTTCACGGCATCTGTTCCACAAAACGTTGCGATTCCTCGGGTTCTCTCTTCCTGAAGCAATCCCTTAAGTGCTTTGCTGAATTGGGCCTTAATGAAGAATGCCTCCTGTAATTAGCAGTGTTTTTTAGGGTCTTTTTACGTATCAGTTTTTTAAACTTTTAAAATGAGCCTGACCACCTGTGTTCAGTGTTTTGAAATGTTTTCATTTCCCTCGTACCATTTTTTTTAATGTAAAGCTGTTGAAATTTTTCTGAATAACCAAATTGTATTTAATTTGTCAAATCTTTATAATATATGTATGTATTATACAGTTCCAGCTATTATTATTTTCTTTTATTACATTTATAATTTGATCTTGCTGTGTTTTTAATGCCGGTGAATGTTGCTGAATTATTTGTATATGCAAATTGCAAGATCTAATACATCCTGATGCAAGAACAAAGCTGCGTTTTTATTCTCAAACTGTATTGCTTTCTTTAAATCTTTTAATTTCATTCCTGTACTCTGCCTTCATTTAAATTAAGCATTCTGGAGGAGTTGGAATCCATTGTCAAGATAAGTAATTGTTCAGTGCTCATCTGCAGCCCCTTGGGAGCCATGTTCAGGTTGGTGGTGCACCTGAAGTGGTGCCTGTGAAGTGCACATCAAGTCGTGACAGACACTGGCAGGGCTGGATCTGCCTGGGCTCTGGTGAGAAGTAAGACTTTAAGAAGTGTTTGGATGATGCTCTCGGGCACATGGTGTGATTCTTGGGGTGCCCTGCACAGAGACAGGAGATGGACTTGATGATTGATGACTAGAGAGTCCAGAGGAGGGTGATGAAGTTGATGGGGGGTTTGGAGCATCTCTCTTATGAGGGAAGGCTGAAGAAGCTGGGACTGTTCAGCCTGGAGAAGAGAAGGCTGAGAGGAGACCTTATCAATGCCTACAAGTATCTCAGGGTGGGTGCAGGGAGGATGGAGCCAGACTCTGCTCAGCAGTGCCCAGGGACAGGACAAGGAGCAACGGGCACAAGCTGGAACATGGGAAGTGCCATTGGAATATGAGGAGAAACTTCTTTATGGTGAGGGTGACAGGCTGCCCAGTCTGTGGAGTCTCCATCTCTGGAGATATTCAAGACACCCCTGGATACAGTCCTTTGTAAAATGTTCCAGGTTATCCTACTTCAGCGGGAGAGTTGGACTAGATGATCTCTAGAGGTCCCTTCCAACTCCAGCAATTCTGTGATTCTGTGATCTGATGGCTCCCTTCCAACTCGGCATCATCCATGATTCTGTGACTTGGCAGTGCAGAGCTTTGATGTGACTGGGCTGGTTGCAGCTGTCCCTGCTGAGTGGAAGTGTGGTATGGAAGGTTAGAGGAGAGAGCTCAGTGCACAACAAGCCTTTCTGTGCTTTCCTCTGTAAGCTTTAAGAATGCCATGGTACACTTTGGTGTCACACCAAACAATACATCTTCCCCTTCAACTGTGTCAGCCATTATGAATTGAAAGCCCTCTCCAGTTAACAGCAATTTCTTCATTGATCTCAGTGGGCTTTACATGGGGCCTCATGTGCCAAAAATAATCAAGAAGGGTCTCTGTGGGAACAAGGGGCAGGGGAGGCTGGTGGACACCTGGAGTAACCATGCAGAAAGGTCACCATCCTAGTGTCAAGCTGCTGTCACCAAGATTTGAAAAGCCTGAATGTTCCTTGTCATGTGTGACTTCATGAAGCAGTATTTCTGTTTGACCTCTTGAGCCCCTTTCCATCTGGAACACCTGACATTTGGGAAGTACCTTTTCCATGTGGATAATTTTCTGATTGGTTTTTCCCCCATGTGTTTGGAAGAGCTTTCAGTTTGCATGTCCTTGTGCACTGCGTGGTCACCTGCTACAGAACTGGGTGCTTGGGGATGTTTATCAAGTGCCTGATTCTAATATTGAATGGAACCATCTGGGAGTAAGTGTAGCAACGTGTTTGCCAGGAGTAACTTCACTTGTAAGTTGCTAAAGGTAGCAGGCATGAGCATGCTGAAGAGACAGATGTCTTTGCTTCACCAAGGTAGATCTGCTAACTAGGAATTTGCCTGTGGAGTTTTAAATACAGGGATGCACCACCCTGACATACAAGAGCCTTGAAGAAATTGGTGTTCAGGAAAATATTGCTGCTTCTTGCTGTGACACTAAATAGGACTAAGTTTAAAGTATTTTTTTTTTAAATTTACTTATAAAAGCTGTTATATATATTTTTTTATTTTATTTTATTTTTTTAAATAATTCCAAATGAGCTGGTACAATATTTTGTGTGGTTGGGTCATATATTTTTAGCAGATCTCAAGCAGCACAGCTTGTGAGCCCACTGAAGATTAACCGTGTGTGAGACAGACAGAGCCTTTGTGTGGTTTCAGAGAATGGAGGAATCTAAAGTATTAATCAGTTATTAATTAATCATTGGTTAATTTATAGAATTATTGAATACTAGAGAACTGCACCATTTCTAGTACAACAAGGTTCTGTCCAGCAGTGTAGTAGAATCACCATTTTCAGATTGTTCAAGCTAAGTAACAGGGGTTACAAACTATGAGGTGAAGAATGACTTTCTTCTTGTGTTCCTCTTAGGGCGCTTCTGTTCTGGTCTCAGGATCAACAATAAAAAGCCTCTTTGTTAACATGCAACAAATAATAGTGTTGCTAGTAACAACAAAGCTGAGACTGAAGGCTTGGACCAGGTTATCCTCAGCTCCTTGAAGCAGCTGCCAGGGCTGGTTAGGTACTGTATCAGTGGTAAAGTTTTTGTATTTGTCTCTAACAACCTGTGAAGAGATTTTGGTGAGAAGGTGACAGTAAAATGCAGGTCCAGTGGGTGAAAGGGCTCTTCTCACAGACGCCCTCTGCTCTCTGCTGGCCCAGGAAGAGTCTGTAACAAATAGATTTGTTACAATTCTGTAACAAAACAGAAGAATCCTCAGACTTCACTAGGAAACAGAAACAATTCAACCCTACAGAAGGTATGAAACCTTTTGCAGTCAGGTCTATATATACAGCTTCTGGTTAATTACAGGTACATTTTAGCCTTCTGCATTTCTCCAGTGATTATTTTTTCTTGGCTCATCTGATAACATGCACTAGGATGCTTCTCAACATGCCCAAGCAATACTATAAAGACCTTGTACTTCTCCATCGAGTTTCTGCATTTTACATCTTGAGATGCTGACTCTGAGTATGTTTTTAGAAACTCAGCTTTTAAAAAAAACACATTTGCATTGTTAATAACTGTTCCTGAAATGTATTTATTTTAATAGGCTCTTTTAACAGTGTAAACTAAGCAAGATCAAGGATGTGTTTCTGTGTAGGGCATGTATGTCAAGTGCAGGCTGTGCTTTCCTTCACAGAGATTTTGCTCAGTGCATCTGAGAATGTTTCAAGCAATTTAACTTCACCGTGAATGTTCTTCATCTTAGGTATTAAAGGATTACGTTGTAATTTAGAGCTTTCTTTTACTGTCTTTTATACATTTTCTGTGCTACTTTGCACAGAGTAGGAGAATTACTAAATTATTAATCAGGTTGAGACTTTGCCAAGGAAGTGCTTTCCACAAATAATCCTTCTTTCCCTTTGCCTGTTTCCATTGTACCAGGAGTTGTTCCAGCAATTCCATCAACGTCACGCTCAAACTACCTAGAAATTTGAACAAAAGATCTAAGTTGTGACTTGATGCCAGTCAGGGAGATGCAAAGGAAGCAAAACCACACCAGCCTGGAAGAGCTCGAGGAGGATTTATGCAGCAGGGATGTGGCAGGGTCAGACAGTGACCTGGTGTCTGCCAGTGATTATGTTCCTGTCTCTTGGAGACACCAGTACAAGGAGAGAAATAATTGGGTGTTTTTTTGCTTTTATGTTATTTTGCTTCAAATTTTTACAGGAGCGTTTTCTAGTTGAGATCTGTGTGCTAAGCATGTGGTAGCCTGTGGATCAAGTACAAGCCCTTTCCAAGGAAGCAGCAGATGGAATAGCTCTCCCCCCGTGCAGGAGGGCAGCCTGCTTGAGCTGAGCTTGATGCAACCTGCTGGATTCAGGGGTATCTGGTCCCCCTCACAAACCACTCACTCCTCCACAAACAGCAGATGTGCAAAAGGGCTGAATGGGCAATGCAAAGTCCCTCCTTAGGATGACAGGTGATCTATGGCAAAGTTTCCAGGAGTAGGAATTTTGTTCCCACGTGAAGGGGTTTTCATTGTTTTATGTCAGTGACACTGATGCTGGTGTGTTATCTGACTAGTCCTGGGGCTTTGTAATTGCTGAGGCTGTCACATGGACCCAGAACCAGGACATGCCCAGTCCCAGGTACAGAGTATTCACTTTCACTTTAAAGATTATCTATTTCACCATGACATTGTGTAGTTTTCTTTCCAGTCTTCTTCCATGGCTTGGAATGCTTGGTGTGAAAACAGCCTGCTGGAAAGCTCGGCCTGGAGATCAGCTTTGGTTTTGTTTGCAAAATACAGAAGGTTTTGCTTAAAAATCCTAGTGCTTCCCATCCCACACAGAAGTTTGATCTCTTGCAATTCGTTTCCCTTAGTAGCTTGTGGTGCTGTGTTCTTTCCCCATTTAAAAGAAACTCATTATTTCAAAGTATTTATTAAATGTGAATGGGAAGCACTTTGGAAAACATACCCCATTTGTTCATAATTCCTCACACATGAAATGATTTGTCAAAACTAGGTTCTGTGGCCAAACAGGAGCATTCACAGAGCCTCAGATGCAATATGTCAGTGTAATGACCATCATTTGAAGAAAGTCTGCTGCAAAAAAAGTCCAATGTTCCGAGATTCCTCAAACAACAACTTGCTGACCTCTGCACTTGGCTTTACACATTGTAAGCAGCCTGAAGTTTCTGTTTTTCAGTGTCCAATGAAAAGATCATAAATTAAATCCCACAGAGGACTGACCTGTGATGACAGAATTCCTGCTAATCCCAGCTACGTGAACACTGGTTTGTCAGAAGTTGGCAGTTCCCTCATCACGTACCAGGTGGAATTCTGCCTGAACTTTCCCTGTTGGCAGTTCTAGCAGCAGTAGCAGCTTTGGCTAGAACTTGAGCTTTCTTAGGCTTTCTGTTTAAAAACAGCAGTAGTGCAAATCTGAGAGAAATGAGCTGCTTTCATTCCAGGGCTTCCAAACCACCTGCTCAGGAACTGGAACAAATGGGCTGCTGGGAGGGGATCTTCATGTGAGGAATTAAGATGCTTATTTTTCTCATTCTCTTTATTGTGTTGCTCTTGTTCTTCTCCTGGCTCAAGACCTCAGCCCCAGTTTTCTTTAGTGATTAGGGGCCTTTGTCTATTATAATTAAGTCCTGAAAAGGCCCATGGATCCAGCTGCTGGATCTCAGTGGAGTTTTTTTCCTAATTACCTGTTGATTGGTTGACTAAGTTAAATATATCTGTAGGACAAATCTAAAAGGAGTGGTTTAAAATCATTTCAGCACATTTTTGAGATCTGGCAGGTTTACTTGGACAGGCGTGCTGATGTGCCCCTCAGCTTGTACTCCTGGCAAATTAAATGTTCACAGATACAAATTAATGCAACAGCAAATTGAAGCCTTGAAGAAAATGTCATTTTTAAAAAAAAAATATTTTTTTCTCTGCTATGGATCTACTTTTTCAAATATTTGTGTATCTAGTGTTCAAGAGGGCACTGCTGCTCCTGGAGGCAGATGTCGAGGCGTGCTTAGAGCCCTTATTCCAAGTTGTGTTCTCCTGGAAGGATTTGTGTGTTTGCAGAGACACCGGTCAGGAGGGATGTGACAGGACTGGGTGCAGTGAGTGTGCCAAGAGCCACTGGGTGCCGTGGCAGAACGTACAGTTATTGCCACACCACAGCGTTTTGTTTATTTTTTAAGCCACCAAAGCCTTGGTCAACATCACAGTGCCCATGTAAGTGGAGCAACAAAACTGCTCCTTCCTCTCCAGCTCAGTTCGATCAGATGTGGGTTTCTTTAGTTGAACTTTCCTCTCCTTGGCTGGTTTCAAATTATGGCTGCTCCTCATTAGACGATCTCGTTGTTCGGAGACTCATTTTTAAATCCCTACAGACACAGGAGAGTGAGATGAAACCACGAGCAGCAGGAACGATGAGGATGGGAAGGATGCTGGAGGTGTCTGGGACCAGCTCTTCCCGCCTTCGCGTGACTGGGCCAAGCGCTGGTTCCTCGCCAGTTATTTGGGGGTTGGTTTTCATTTATTTCGGCATTTCGCTTATTTCCGCCTCCAAACACCAAGCAGCACGGTGTTTTATCTCCATTTTTTTGTCTCACAGACCCTTACAGGTCAATGGGTTCCTCTCAGAGGTGGGAATCGGGTTTTTAGAGACAAATTTTAGAGATAAAAGGTAATTAAATGGCTGATTCAAATGGATTTTAAACCCCAGTTTATTTTTTTACTGCTGCTTTCTCTCACCTCTCCTTTCCCTCCTCCTTTAAAGCCCCATAATTTTGTGTTTTCAGCCTCATGGCCGAGGGACGTTTAAATCGGTGCAGAAACAGCAGCTTGGAGCGACGTGAAGGCGATTGACCCCTTTTTTTGCCGGTCTGAGGCGTTCTGGGGAGGCTGAGGAGGCAGAGGCGACATTTACGGCCCCCGCCGAGCCCCCCACGGCCCCTTTTTG
>NW_009953387.1:1030777-1034893 GCF_000747805.2 Chaetura pelagica | reverse complement strand
GGCCGCGGGGAGCCCGGCAGCGTCACTTTGGGTGAAATCCCGCGGGGTTTGGCGCTGGTAGGAGCGGGAAAGGGGAGCTCCGGGTGGAGGAATAACTGGAGATTGGCGGGTAAAGGCTTCTCGGAAGGGTGCTGTCAGACCCGTCCTGGGGCGTGCTTCGCTCTGTTGTTTAAAGGGAGTGTGTTACCGTGTGGAACTCGGCAGAAAAAGTTTGGGAGGAGAGGAACAGAGCCCTGGGCCAGGCTGCCCAGAGAGGCTGTGGGGTCTCCTTCTCTGGAGACATTCCAACCCCCCTGGCCACGTTCCTGTGTGATGTGCTCTGGGTGCCCCTGCTCTGGCAGGGGGGTTGGGCTGGGGGGGCTTCCCAGGTCCCTTCCAACCCCTTAGTTCCCTTGTATTTAGCCCGCCGCTTTCTGATGTGTTTGGTAGTGCGTTCCACGCCTGCTTTCTTTGGGGGATTGCTTGTACTGCCTTCCTGGCACGCTCGTATTTGTAAGTGAAGGGGCCAGCAAACGCTGGGAGCTCGGGGTTTGGGATTTTTTTGCAAGCTAAACGCGATTCCTTCTGCTTCCTCCGTGTGTGCCCGCAGAGGTGCACTCGCCGCCCCCGGAGCTGTACCCGGCAGCAGGGCATCCCAGCAGCTGCTCCAGCTCCAGCCTTCCTTTCAGCTGGGGCTCCTTCGTGGCAACCCCCCCATGTCCCCCTTGTTCCGCAGGATACAGCTTTCGCCAGTTGGCTTACGTTAAAATCAAGCCTAAGATGCTCCATGCAGATAAGACAAGGTGTTGTATCTAGGTGTAAGCGTGGAGGAGCGACTGTTGAGGTGAAAATAGTTGTGTGTGGGTTGGAATCCAGCGTGTGTTGGCCCCGAGTCTTTGCAAGGGCTCTGGTGGGTGACAAAACCTCTTGCCCATGTAGAAGTGCTATAACTGGGTTTGCCTGGACACGTGATGGCTGCTCTTGGCACCAGTTCCTGGTTCCTCCAAACACTTGTGCCTTCTGCTTCCCCTCCGCAATTACAGCGTTTATTCAGCGTAAATAATTCCCAGGTTCTGCACAGCCGAGCACGTGGGAATGGCACTGAGATTCTTCTGTTGTACATTGGGAAAAGTTTCTTGAACAGAAACAAGAGAAAAACAGAACTACATTGTTTTACTTCTGCAAATACATAAAGTGTTATTTGGATGAGTAATGGTGATAATCTTTTCCAGGTAAGATTCCTTACATTTGAAGATGCCACGCTTTGGGAATATTGTTGTGATTAAAAGGAATGGGACTGATGGAATTACCTTTCCACTCACTGCAAGTTCTTGTTTATTTGGAAGGTGAGAATCAGTTCAGTACTTGCACACATTGGAACAATATTAGCGATATTGTTCATTCAGCTTACATCTTTAACACATTGGAACAATATTAGCGATATTGTTCATCCAGCTTACATCTTTAGTACTTATTTGCAAAAATGTCTGTTTTATGGATCATCTTCAGGGGAGGGAAGGTGACACTGGGCTGAGGTTAACTATAAGACTAGAAATTTTGTCACTGCTTTTTGTCCTTTCCTTGCCAGAACTACTCTTTTTAAGTTTCTGGCCAAAGGAAATCAGGGGAAGGGACTGTAAATAATACACTGTTGCCAAGCAAGTGATGGTGTTGTTTTATCCGGAGGCAATTTCCAGATAATTGACTAGTGAAAAGAAGAAAGGTTCATGGCTTGTATTTGATCATCTTCACTACACCAATGTTCTTCTCAATTTTCAGTTTTGTTTGGGGTTTTTTTGGGTCTCAGAAACCTCAGTAATGCAAAATATCAGCCAATATCTGGAGTTTAATATTAAAAGTTAGTAAGAACTTAGACCTCTTGCTCCAGTCTTTAAACTCACTTGGACTTGCACACTTAAATGATAGTTTTGAGCTTGATACAGCTATTTTACTTCAATGATAAAATTAATGTACCTGAATTGCATATGTGAGGACTTGGTTAGATGATCTTAAATAAGTGGGCTTCAAATAAAATGTTTTTGCTTCTCTTAAGCTGGGTCTGTTCAGCACTTTGTTGACTGATAGATATCTTAAATAACTGTAACCGTTCAGTCCCGAATCAGCTTCCCTAGTGGAAGTCCCTGGGAAGCCCCCTGGGGTCAGTACTGTCCTTTGGCTCCAGCACGGCTGCTTGGACAAGCTTTGCTCCAAGGTGCAAGCACTGATTTCTGCTGGCTACAGCCATGAGGAGTGTGGAAGTCTGAGCTCCTGTTATGCTTCCCAGTGGTTGAAAGACTTAGGTAGTTAATTTTCTTCATATTGCCAAATGGAAGGAAGTATCATGCTGCTGTAATACTCCTAGCTGAAAAGCTGGCAAGTCACCTAACTCTATAGTAGTCAGATCTTTCTGTCTTCTGTGTGCGTTGAAACTCAACCTGCGTTTCCTCCACAGGAGACCAGAGTGTGACATTCGCATCCAGCTGCCTCAGGTCTCAAAAGAGCATTGTAAAATTGAAGTAAACGAAAACAAGGAGGTAAGATATGTGTGTTTTAATGATGGATGCATTGCATTGCTGCATCTCATCAGGCTACTGAAGTGTCTGTTTTATTTCTAGGCAATATTGACTAATTTAAGTACAGTAAATCCCACCAAGCTGAATGGAAGTTGTTTTCAGCAACCTGTACCTCTGAGGCATGGAGATGTGCTAACTATTATTGATCGTTGTTTCAGGTAGGTGCTGCTGACAGACTGGTCATGTCTTGATCCTAGAGTGTTCTGCAGGCAGAGTGTGCAGGGAGCTTTTTGGGCACAGGCTCTTCCTGCTGGACAAAGATACAGAAGATGGCTGTGGATAAATAGGATAAATTAATGTTCCCTTACCATCCTTGGAAGCAGAAGTTAATCCAGTATATTTCTTTACAGAGTCTTAATCTTCAGGAGGCAGGATAGCTTAAAGATATTTAACACTTTCTTAGAATGTTAAGCTAAACCAATAAAGATGGAATTGTCTACAGAGCTAATTTTTATTTTGTTTGAAGGGTAGTAATTTGTAGGGGAAAATTTAGAAGTACTTTGTAGTTAAAGCTTTTAAAAGTAATATTTTTATATGTCTGGGAATGGACAATTGCTGGGTCATGTATCTTAATGGGAATTGAGTCATCAGCTGTTTGACAAAAAATGGTTGTATTTTAAAATATTTATTCTAGATTTGAATATCCTGTCCAGTCAACTCCAAGAAAGAGGCGTTCCAGATCTCCAAAAGATGAGACACTGCAGGTAATTCGTGGCCTTGGGCTTATTTATTGCAAATACATTGGTATTGGTTAGGGATATGGTATTCCTTTTCCTTGTTCTGTGTTCTTACTGGGAATAGTTTTTCAGCCATAGACTACTTTTCTGTTTGAAAATAAACTCCTTTAGATAAATACTTTTTAAAAAAATTGTAATTTATTAATTTTAGACTGGTAATGGGCTGCTTAATAATCTGTGATGGTATTAATACAGGTAACCCTTTAAAAAATAATCCTTAGCTTTTTTTGAAGAGAGGGAGAGGTACAGGAAATGAAGAGTATGGGCACTCGTTATCCTTGTACTTAAAATACAGAAGGTTGCCCTCGAGAATAGTCTTTTTTGTCTTTGTCAAAAATAATCTAGTGTTCTGTGTGCTACTACACTGATGTGTTGTTGGAATTAATAAATATCAAGCTAAGCCTATCTTTTAATAATTTATTTTCATTAGTTTCTTTTTTTATTCTCAGCAAAGTTTTCTCCCTCAAAGGGAAAAGTGTTGGTTTGTGAGTTTTCTATTGGAAGATTATTTTTAATGTTATAGTTCTCTTATTTAAATTAAAATCTTCCCCTAGGTCTGGCCAGGTGAGATCCAGATGTGCTTGTGTAGATTGTTATGTTATGGCCACTTTTAGGGCTAATATTTTAATGAGAAAACTAGTCTTAAACTCATGTCACATAGAGCTTCACGTGTGTCTTGCTCAATGTTCTTCAATTTTGAAATATTCAAGGATTTCATTTAAATACTCTTAAACCTGTTGAGTAAACAGTGCATCTACTATAAATCTGGTGGTTTTCAATATGCAGTTGAAACCTAAACTGTAAAACACTTGTTGCTCTGCTGTAAT
>NW_009953387.1:1018432-1030731 GCF_000747805.2 Chaetura pelagica | reverse complement strand
AATTATACAAACAAACTCCAGGATCTAAAAGTCTTCATGCTTCAGGTTGGTACCCATTTTATGAAACATCTTAAGACTCTCCAGACTGTGGGCAGTACACCTTGTTATGTCAGTGTACTGTCTCATCATGCTTAGATACTGTCATTTTCCAAAGCCAAATCCTGCCAGAAGAAATCAGTTTAATTTCAAATGGACATTAACAGTTAGCCTGGAATTGTCAAAATCCATATGTAATGCTTGAGGTGATTTGTGCAAATGCAGTGTTTGAAGATCATAGCTAAGAAGGGAGTTCAATAAAGAAGGGAGTTGAGTACACCAGTTTTGCCAATGCAATGCACTAATAGAGTGAACTGGCAGGTGAAACAATTGTCCGCTCCATTTTACTTATCAGCAGCATCTGGTACATCATGGCACATTCACTTTTTTGTGGTTAATATTAAAATTTCTGTTCTGTGCTGACCAAACAGTACAGCTGGATCCCTTTGGGCAAATACTGAGTTACCTCGTGTATTCTTCCCTAATAAGACACTGGAACAGGTATCATTTTGGGGATACATAGCAAGGCTTAATTGTACCGATTGAAACAGTTTACAATGGCTGTTTCATGTAGGCCTAGTAAAAATCTAGACCACAGACTGGTTAAATGCCAGGCCTTCACCTTCTCATCCTTGTTAAGTAATGCAAATTTTAATGGGAAGTGACAAGATTTGTCAGATGGATGCTATTTATCTACAGGCAGGTTTGATTTTTGTGACAAACGTTTGTCTCGGTGCAGAACACTCGGCATGTTTGCAAGCGTTACCATTTCACTGGGGGGTTGTGAGCACATCTCTAGTCATAGGAATCCGGTGACAGGTTCCCCCACACCGTCCTGCAATACAACAGTCACTTCACTGTTCTGTCACTTGGAACAGCTTGTCAGTTTGTGTTGTGAGCTGATATTGGGGGGCTACCAGGTTGTCAGGTGCTTCTGTGACTTCCTTTCCCCCATGTGGAGGGGTTTGTGAATAAGCCCGAGGGTCACACGTGGTCTCACCTCTCACGGAGGAACAGCCACTTCGGGACCATGTTTTAGAGTGATAGATAGAATGCACTCCCCACCACACTCAAATTGCTGCTGAGACCAATGTTTACTTCAGGAATTAATTGGTTTATTAAGGGTTAACACCAGCTGAAGGATGATGTTTAGGGAAAATATAACTAAATGGCTACCAGGGATATATATACATATATACAGTAAGAATGTGCTCTTTAGGGAGGTAATTGAAAAGGTACTGTGCTTTTCTCTCCAAGAGAGGGTTGAGGACCAAAGGGAGGAGGGAAGAAGACCGACATCAGTCCTCCTTAAGAAGTCACTCTGTGTGTGCAAGTATGAGGAGAGGAGTGTGTGTGTGTGTGGCGGTTCCTTAGTTGGTCACCCATCCTTTCTGTCCCTGTTGTTTTGGTTTTAGTTGTCCTTGAGTAGCAAGTCTGTTTTAGTCTGTTAGCTGGCAATAATCAGGAGAAGGCCTTTGCTGGCTTAAAAGGCATTTTGTTTAGACTTACGTGAGGAAGAACAGTTTCCCACAGCTTGGTAAAAAATAATACTGGTGTACGTGTCTGTGGTTGGGTAAAAGCTTCACAGAAAAGATCTGATTTCCTGGTCTTACCCATGTCTCTCCTTCCCCTCTTCCACCCCTTTTTCCCTTTGCTGGGAGATAATTGGCAGCTTTTCCATGTATGTCAGGACTCTGCCTTCATCTTCACATGCTTTATTTCTCATCATGATTAAGGAAAGTCAGCATGTATCAACATTTGTATCTACAAAAGATACATCAGACCTTGTAGATGTATGAAAGTACACAAGGTCACAGCTTGTGGCCAGAGAAGGCTCCTCTTACCAGATGAGCTCTGCTAGCTGGTGTGTGCCCCTCATGTGAAAGGCCAAGTGGAACATCCTGCCTCCAGCCTCCTTGGATGCACTCTGCAGGTTGCAGTGGGGTGGCAGCACATGTGCAGTAACTTGCTGTCTCACCTGGGAAGTGGTGGCTTTGCTTTATTGTCTGGCTTTACCCTAAGGAAGCACTGCCACACTTCATGCAATGCATGCAAACCCCTGCCAAAAACCAGGCTGAACTGTGGCAAGCCCAACTAAATGGTTGGGTAATTCTGTGTTTCCATATTTGTCTTGTGGCAGCCCTGGAAAAAGGTGTCCATGAGCCATTGATTCAGAAGAAAAATAGAATCATGAAGTACCAAATACCTTACCTGAATATGGAATAAATTCCAGATTACAATTGAAAATATACATCAAACATTTCAATAGTAGTGCTTCTATTATGAGAGAAATTGTTATTGATAACAGAACTTTATTCACAGTATCCTAGACTCTGGTAGATTGTCTTAGGAGGGAAAAGGAAGGAATATTTATCTGTATCTGAATCTGTTGCTTTTTGTTGTGCTTTGTTTTTTTTCCTTTGTAGATAATGCTGAGCGTGAAGAAAACAAAGGCAATGAAAATAAACAAAGTACAGAGGAAAGTATTTCCAAAGCTTTACCTGTCAAACTACAAACACCCAAATCTTCATGCAAAATCCAGCAATCTACTAAAATACAATATGAAAAGTCTCCTTTTAGTCAGCTGTATGACAAACTGAAGCATGACTTTCAAGTGAAAAAATCTCAACGAGGTGCAAAAGAAGATGGAAAGAGCGTTGTGCTAGAACCAAGTGCTCAGATTTTGTCATCCAGATGTGGTTGTGCTCTGGGAAGCCTGATGAAAGAAAAAGAAATAGGTAGAAGTGAAAATACTGAAGCAGGTAAAGTAACAGATGTCATCATTTCAGAATTTAACCGGTTCTCACCTGTGGGAAGTTCTGCCAAGAAGAGTTTTACGCAAAAGAAGATGGAAAGAGTGTTGTGCTAGAACAAATTGCTCAGATTTTGTCATCCAGATGTGGTTGTGCTCTGGGAAGCCTGATGAAAGAAAAAGAAATAGGTAGAAGTGAAAATACTGAAGCAGGTAAAGTAACAGATGTCATCATTTCAGAATTTAACCGGTTCTCACCTGTGGGAAGTTCTGCCAAGAAGAGTTTTACCAGAACTCCTCGAGTTTCTGTCTCAAGATATATTAGTAAAATGAATCACTTGCAAGGACTTAAGGAACTAAGTACAGCAGGGGAATCTACAGGGACTGAAGATCCAACCAAACCCAGTGCACAGAATGGTGGAAATGCAGCATTTTCCCTGAGGCAGTGCTCCATTGAACGCCTGGACTGTCCGGATATAGTGAAAATCTACAGCTCTGCACTAACAGCAGATAAACCAGGACAAACAACAGACATAACAAATGCTTCTGAAGCAGAGAAATATGTTCTGTCTGAACCAGCACCCAGAAGGAAGAGTCCTCGTTCTCATTTTGTATCACCTTCCAAAGAACCTAGAGGAGTGGCTCCTGGAAATCCTGATACTCCAAAAACTGGACAACGTATGTCATTCAAACGTAAGTCTTTTTCAGGAGCTTTAGCTGAAGGTCAAAGAGAAGATGCAGTCTGCAGAAATGATGGCCTCCAAGAACCACCTTTGGCAGAAAAATGCTTAAAACAAAGGCGAAATAGTACACTGCACACACCAGGAAAGCCTGTAAAAGAAGATGTGCTGAAAGCAACTTGTGATCAGGCAAACCTTGCTAACTCAAAAGATGGACATCCTGAAACTCCTGCCTCTAACTCCAAGAGTCCCAGAAGAAACAGCAGGCGAAGTAAAGAATTAGCAAACAAAAGTGTCCTTTCAGAGACACTGGCTTCAGATGAGGTAACATCAAAAGTGGCATCTCCTGCTAGTCAGAAATCTGGCTCTGGAAGAAAGAGGGGCAGGCCAAGGACCTCTGGACTGCCAGCTGAAAAAACATTGGAGACAAGTGCTGTTGCAGAGCATGACAACAAGAGTACAGCCAGAGAAGAGAGTGGAAGTCATGAGGAGCTGCCCATAAAGGGGGATCATCAGACACAGCATTTGGAAGATCCCAGCATTACAAGACCTCATAGATTGTCCTCAAAGAGAAGGTCTTCTGGTAGTGCTACTGAACTGAAAGACAATGAGACTGTCACAGAAATTGGTATTTCTGGCCCACTGGCTGAGGAAGAATCAGGTAAATATATTTAATCCTCTCCCTCATTGTTTTTATAAGAATTTTTTCACTTGCATAAAATACAGAACTCGTTGCTGACATAACAGCTCTAAAATATTTATCATGGCGTTATATAGACAATAAAAATACACAAGATGTGAAAAAGTTTACCCAATTGAGTCTATTTTGCTTGAAGGTAAGTTGCCTTCTGATATGTTTCTGACTTTAAAGTGCATGAGTAAGCACTGCTTTCTGTGCTGGTTAAAATATTGATTTGGATTCTGTGATATATAGAAATATTTTCAATTCTTACTTTTAGGCAAGAGAAAAAGGGTATCCCAGAAGAGGAAGAGTGGTGATTTGCTACTTCAGTCTTCGGGGAAAAGAAAGAGGGTGTCCTTTGGTGGTCACCTGAGTCCAGAACTTTTTGATAAAAGTTTGCCTCCCAACTCCCCCCTTAAAAAAGGAGCAATTCCTGCCAGGCTCAGCTTGCCCTATGGAAACTCACCACGTGCTGTTCTGAAAAAAGTTCAGGGCCTGAAGCACTTTGCAGTCCAGGTAAGTGTTGAGACTAACCAAGTGCCTAAGATAATGGGAACAGATTTTATAAATTCTAAGACTTCTAAAAATTAATGAGCAATTAGTAATAAACCTTGTTAGATCTATGTTGGGAAGTGGAAATTGTAATTCATTGCAAATTAAAAAGATATTTGAAAGAATCACATTTAAATGGGCATTTTCTTCTCCACTGTAGGAAGGGGCTCACCTTACCATTTAGATCTACCTTTCTACAGGAGATGTGTGTTTATTTACCTCACATCTATTGCTCATTCTCGTGCATATGCAGGAGTATGTTTCTGCATGTTTGTGTTTAGCACCAGTGTTTAAAAGTTGCAGTTTACCATAAATAACAGAAAACAGAACAGTAGTTTGTTGGCAAACTGTGCCAGCTGCTGCCACATGGGTTGGCTAGAAGCTTGAAAACATTTGCTGTTGATTTAAACCACTGAAAATGCGTGTAATGTAATTGTTGTGAACAAAACTTTTGAATGAAGTGGAATCATAAGTTCACTTAACTTATTCAATTGAATTTGCATGTGTCTTTTGAGACTGCTTTGACATTTTAAACTTGTTACAAGTTTGTTTTCAGAGAATACCTTTAAAGGCTTTTGCAAATGATCTGATGATATTTTATATTGTTGTATTTACTTGCCAGATGCAGACGAGCATTTGCAGCTCAGTCATATCTAGTCACATTTTAGCTTTATGTATTTTTTTCTTTTTTCTACCAGGAACTTTCTGAACATTTGCAGAAGAAAAAAATGTCACCAAAAAAAATATTAGCCCAGAAGTCCCCAGCTGCCTCATCTCCCTCCTCTGGGAAGGCAAGACCTGAATTTCCTTTGGGCTCTCCAGCACCTTTTGCAAAAGGACGTTACTCTGTTGCTCGTATCACGACCCCATCTCCAATTGCAGAAGAGAAGGAGGCTGGTGCAGATGCTGTGAATGCAAAGGAGAGAAACAGTGCCCGAGTGAAGACACCCAAATCTTCTAATGTTAACCAAGATGATAAAACCTTTTCAGTGGCTACACCTGACAAATTAACCAGAAGTGCACAACTTGCTTTGAAGGCCACTCCCACGAAGAGGAGGAGCGGGGCCGTAGCAGCTATTAATGCAAAAAGAAGAAGTGGTGCCTCTAGTGCCAATTTGCTAGGTTTGTTTCAGCAGCTAATTTTTAATATGATTTTTCCTTCTTTAAAATACAGGACCAAAACTGAAGAAGGCCTATTATTTTGTTATGCAGAGGCCACCAAATGATCTTCTGATGGTGGTTGGACTTGCTGTGAACCACTGTGACTGCAAAGTGTTACATTTTCTCATATTCATAAAGCATATTACTAAAGTATGAATAACCCTGTATCTAAAGCAAAAATCTTCTTGTTCAGAAGTTGAAAAATGCTAGAAATAAGGTTCTCTTTCCAAGTTTAGTTGCAGTAGTGATCATCCAAGTCCTTCGAGTTCAAGTAGTACTGAACTAAATAAAAGTTTGTCAGTTTTATCAATTTCATTTGAAAACCTGCACTGTCTAAGCAGTTGAGCTTCAGTTTGGGTTTCGTGCCTTGTTTTTATACACAATTCACAACATTTGTGCATGGACTGGATTGCCCTGAACTGCTGACAGTTATATATAACATACATAACGAAAAATAGGATAACTGGGTGTCATTTGGAATATTTTGGAAGTTGAACTGTTGTATTTAAACATTGAACACTGGTTTGAGGTAGTTTTTACAGCATCAGAAGCATTGATAGGAGAACCCTGGCTCATGACATTTTTATCTTTGAGGAAACTTACAGATAAAGTGTCTTTGTCATCTGTTTTCATAAATTGACTTAATTTTGACACTTTCAAATTTAAAGTTTCCCACTAACACCACCAGTCACCCAGGGATGTTGATTACTCTTTACTGTCTCCATTGTTTGTTTATGGTTTTGAACAACATACTACACAATGTCCCAATGATGGGACATTATTATGATCATTATTATTATTACATGATGAGATAAAATCACAATACTTCCTGATTATTACAGCTGGAAGTGGCATTATTCTTCTAGTGAAATAATTAGGTTATTTTTTTCAGTGGTTTTGGTGGCTCTGTCCATTTTCATGGCACCAGAACACTTAAAAAAACCATACCTTTTTTCACCACCTCTCTGAAATGTGTAAGTCGTTTTTGATATCAGTGCAGCAGTTTCTTCTTGAATATGAAAAGCACACCATAGTTCTTATTAATTTTGGGTGTCTACTTTGCATCCAAATTAAAACTGTGTTTCCAATGCTTTTTCAGGTAATTTTTTGCATCCTTGGCATTTTTCTGCCTATTCTGATTACCCTAGCAATGACAGCTTCTGAAAGTTTTTTATTTACAGACTTTCCCCAACTTGCACAGCAATTCTGACAAGAGAATAGCATCCTTCAGGAACAGCATTCCCCTATTTTTTTTTAACAAAAAACCCACAATTGTTTCTTTTATAGGATGCTTGTCTTCTCATAGCCTATTTCTCAAGTAAACAGGGCAGATGTCCTTCCACCTTACAGCTTCGTTTATTCCAGAGCTGTAACCAATTCCCCTATTCTTCTGAACAGAGAATGATGATGTGGTAAAGATAACCTTGCTTTAGGAATTTTCAGAGTATGTTATAGGGAGAAGGTGATATAAGAAAAAGAAAATAGGGAATATCTGTGTAGATCTAAGTGCTGTAAGCAGTATAAATAAGTGATTTCTTGGCTACAACATTCCTTGGGAGGTGGTGAAAAAGAAAAGCTGGATATGTTTTGCTGAGAAGCCATTCCTCTGATGTTGAAATCTCTTGCCCCACCAGGGAAAAGTTCCAGTATAATGAAGGAGACTGAAGGGCTTCTGGCAAGTTTCTATTGGGAAAAATTATTTCCCTACAAATAGAGAGGACACAATTGGATCAGCCCTCAGTTCTAGGATCTAACATCTGTTTGACACTGTGTGAAGCTTTTTGTTGTTGTTTTTTGGTGGAAATGGCCATGTCAGGTAATTGGGCCCTTGATCAACTTCAGCTGAAATTGAGTCTTCCAACTGAAAGCGTTTCATAAGGCACTTAGGTATAGGTGTTGTCTGATGACACCATAAGGACTTCCTTGTGTCTGACTGCAGCAAATCTGCTGGAATAAAATCAAATCATGAAATTCCCTTTATACAGCTGAGAATTAAAATGGTTATTTCTCTTTTTCTTTCTAGTTGCAAAATCTTGGGCAGAAGTGGTAAAATCAGGTGTTGCAAGACCACAGTCAAAGGCTGTTAAAAGAAGTGTCCGAAAAAGAAGACCCCTCAAGAAGACAACTCGGGCACCAAAGGTATTCCTTTTTGTTTCTGCACAACCACAAAACAGCTTGTAGGTGTTCTGCTACAGAACCTGGAAGCTGGTGAGCTTTTAGCATGATACCAAGTGTTGATGTCTTTGTCACAGTTCATAAGAAATACAGATTTTGCGTAAAAGGGATCTTTGGTTACTAACAATTTTATTTTTTTTTTCCTTCTTGTTCAGACTCCAGAAAAAAAAATCAAAGGTCACATCAGTACAGGTCATGCAGAGTCACCTGATACAATAGTTGTAGGTAGAGCTTATGCCACCAGAGTAAGAACAACTGGACAGGTGCCTAAAGTGGTAAAAAATCCTGTCTTGAAGTTAAACAGGAATATGGATGAAAGTTTCACAGGTAAGTTTTTAAAGGCTGTAGCTCACTTTGCCAGTTGTGTAGTTCTTCTGTCAAAGCATATCCTCATTTCTCTGAATATAATTTATAGGAATGACTGAAATGTTCCAAACTCCAGAAAATAAGAGTGGGAATACGTTCTCTTTGGCCACTGTTGAGAAGACTGATTCTACACCAACGTGTAATGCAGTGGATATTTCTGAGTTGCAGACTCCTGAGGAATCTGGTATGTTTTGTTACCTGAAAAGAAAGGAAATGTTTAGGTATATTTAGAGGTAGAAGTGTGTCCGCTGCTTGAGACAGTGTGTAGTCTAAGCCTGAGCAGACCTGATGTTTTGAGATAGAACATCTGGCAACATGAGGAAAAGGGACTGATAAGGTGCTTAATCACTTGAAGAGGTTTCCTAAGGAAGTGGTCAGGGCACCAAGTCTGCCAGAGTCCAAGGAATGTCTGGAGAACACTAGTTCTTATGGTTTAGTTTTAGGCAGACCTGTGAGGAGCAGGGAGTTGAACTCTGATCCTTATGGGTCTATTCCAAATTGTGCTATTCTATGATACAAATTTTACAAAAATATCTTGTAATTTATTTTTTCTTGTCAGAAAAGTCAAATGTATGTTCTTTAGTGTGCAGATTTCTGATTTGTGGCTGGTATTGCTTCAGAGCACAGAAGAAATTGCAATTAAAAACTTGCACCACTGGAAATTTTTGGGACAACAGAAAACTTTCACATCAGAGTAAATAGGAAAGAATAGTTAATTTTTATAGACAATTATTAAAATTTATGCTCTGTCTTGTAGAAGCTAATTATCAAGGCAATTGTTGATGCACATTTTTGGAAGGCTCCAGATGTTTGAATCCATTTTACTTAGTTATACAGCAATTAGAATGCTTGGATTTTCTGCTGAATTCTTTTTGCAAATTACATCAATCTGCTGCTTGTTTCAGGAGAGATGATGGTGTCACCATTAAATAGTTCAGATGCTGCAGAACAGGAACAAGATAGTCCAAGCATTTATCACTTACTGAGAGAGAACGAGTCTCTCAAGTCTATGTTTGATGCAGTATCCACAAAAACTCCTGAAAAAAGAAAAACTATGCTGGAAGAAATTGGTAGTGGGGATAGTTTGTCAAGAATTCCAGAAAAAGAAGCATCTCAAATGATGTCAAGAAGAAAAAGGAGGACTTCAAAACAGAAGTTGGAGCCAGCTGAGGTCATGTCAGGCACTAAGCAGCTTTTAAGGACCCCAGAGCAAAGACCGGAACTGGTAAAGGCCTTATCAGGCATCAAGCAGCTCGTGAAGACCCCAAAGCAGAAGCCAGAGCCTGTTGAGGTCCTATCAGGCATCAAGCAGCTCATGAAGACTCCAAAGCAGAAGCCAGAACCTGTTGAGGTCCTATCAGGCATCAAGCAGCTCATGAAGACCCCAAAGCAGAAGCCAGAGCCTGTTGAGGTCCTATCAGGCATCAAGCAGCTCATGAAGACTCCAAAGCAGAAGCCAGAGCCTGTTGAGGTCCTATCAGGCATCAAGCAGCTCATGAAGACCCCAAAGCAGAAGCCAGAGACTGTTGAGGTCCTATCAGGCATCAAGCAGCTCATGAAGACCCCAAAGCAAAAGCCAGAGCCTGTTGAGGTCCTATCAGGCATCAAGCAGCTCATGAAGACCCCAAAGCAGAAGCCAGAGCCTGTTGAGGTCCTGTCAGGCATCAAGCAGCTCATGAAGACCCCAAAGCAAAAGCCAGAGCCTGTTGAGGTCCTGTCAGGCACAAAGCAGCTATTTAGAACCCCACAGCAAGAGCTGGGAGCTGTTACAGATGAACTTGCCTTTAGAAGACTGCAGAAAACTCCAGTGCAAGAAAAGGAAGCAGTAAAAGATGTAGCAGGTGTTACTTTCATCAAGAGAACTCCAAGGGTGAAGTCTCAACCAGTAGAAGACATGGTTGGGGTCAGCCGTATTTTCAAGACACCAAAGGAAAAGGTTGAACCCATAGAAGATATGTTTGGTATTAGTAGACTAGTGAAGACTCCAAGAGAAAAGTATCAAGCAGTGGATGATTTTGTGGGTCTGCAAAGACTCCTGGCAGAACCCAGGCAGAAATGTTCTGATTCTGAAGTGGACTATGGTGGAGTCACAGAGATGTTTGGTACACCAGAGGAAACAAAGGTAAAATACTTTCATTTAACTTTTGGAAGGAATGGATTTAGTCTTTGAAGCCTGTGGTTAGAATGAATCCTTAGGCCTCTTAGATCCTCCTTCAAGTGTTCTTCATAAGATTTATTCTCTAGGCCCTTCACCAGCTTTGTTGCCCTCCTCTGTACTCGCTCCAGCACCTCAAGATCTCTCTTGAATTGAGGTGCCCAAAACTGGACGCAACACTCCAGGTGTGGCCTCACCAGTGCTGAGTACAGGGGGACAATCACCTCTCTACTTCTGCTGGTCACACTATTTCTAATACAGGCCAGGATGCCATTGGCTTTCTTGGCCACCTGGGCACACTGCTGGCTCGTGTTCAGCTGCTTGTCGATTAGAAGCCCCAGGTCCTTTTCTGCCAGACAAGTTCCAGCCACACCTCCCCTAGCCTGGAGCGTTGCCTGGGGTTGTTGTGGCCCAAGTGCAGGACCCAGACAGAGGTTAATACACATTGCAATCTGAAAACTTTTTCTCTGATAATCTGTTCCTGTTCTTTTTAAAGCACCCTTCAAATTGCTTACATCAAATCCTTTCTCAGCCTTCCTTTTCATAAGCAAGGTGTATGCTTGGCTGCTTTTTTTTTCTTTTTTTTTTTGTACAGCTGCTTGATACCCTATAGGTTAAATTTTAAGCTGCTTTTCTTTAAGCATTTGACAAAACATGTTCTTGTGTGATCAGCTAATTGCTCACTGTGCCCCCAAGCCTTTCGTGACTTCCTGGATGGATGCCTCTTCCATAAAGATGGTTTTATCACTGTGCATTGGCCTGTGCTAATGCTACTTTTCTTTGAAGGAATGTTACTGAGGTTGCTCTGGGTTACCATTCCAACCTTATAATTCACAGCTTCATCACTTGTCATTTGTGAATTTTATTAGTACTGATTTTTACATTCATTCTCAGATCCACTGGTAAAATGTTGAGTATCCCTGGGCCTAGAGCTCACCCGTGTAAACCACAAAATACTGGAATGATTTGGCTGCAATCCCCCAAACCTCTTGAGCACTCATTTGGACACTTCTCAACCAATTCAAAAAATACTTTTAAAAAATTCTGTGTACTCCTTGTTGTCTTTCACTTTAAGAACTGCTACACTGGCTCAGATGGCAAGTATTAAGTTTTATGTATTTATTGCTAATATCAAATACACAGATACAGTTACAAAACTTTTATTTCATTTTTGGAGAGAAGTGGTTGACAAGACTTTTTTCAGCTATTACTGTACATTAATTTTGTACAGGTTAACTCCATTATTTCTTGTCCTGTCAGACATGCATTTATTGATTTTTGTTTATTCCCTTAGGTCAGATCAGTAAGTGTTATGGATTCTAAGCCAGAAGACAGTGCATCTCCTTCTACACATTCCAATCAAAAACACGGTAGGTACAAATATATTTGCTTGATCTAGAGGAAAAAATTATTAAGTTATCATGAAGTTTAAAAGAAAATTAAAAAATAGTGCAAAGTGTGGATAGTTCAGGGAATTTGTTCAGTTCTCCCTGGTGAGCACCAGGTGTTGGAATTCTCTTGGTGTAGAAGTAACAGTGTAGTAGCTTTTAGGTGTGGTGAAGCTGGCATCTCCAAACATGCCACTAAAAAACCTGATGTTAAGATCTCCACTTAGAATCATCTTTCCCTGCAAAAACTTTCTGTCACAGTTTGACTCTGGATCAGCAACTAAACCAGTGACAACAGTGCTCACCATCCTCTCCCACACAGGTAGGGGAAGGAGAGAGAGAACAAGGAGCG
>NW_009953387.1:984607-1018421 GCF_000747805.2 Chaetura pelagica | reverse complement strand
TGAAAACTAAGCTAGACAGCTTTAATGAAATGCTGTGAAATAATGTGCAGGAATGTGTAAAACCCTATTGCCTCCTCCCCACCACTCCCACAGCATTCTTCTGAGCTGTGAGCAGCTCCAGGATGTCCTGGAAATGGTGGCAGAGTAAAACAGGAGTTGAGGGCAGAGTTATGAGGGGCAGGAAGGAACAGGCCATCAATAGTGATGGATAGATGGAGTCCTCCCTTGACACTGACCATGGATGAAAGAGAAGGGAAGAAGAAGGGGCCTAACTTCCATGATACCTGAGTTTATACCAAATGCCAAGTATCTTATGGATAGAATACTTTGGCCCATTTTGCCATCTGTTTAGTCTCCTCTTCCCTATGGGAGGGTTGTAGATACAACTCTTCTGCTCCCTTAGTGTCCAAAGTAGCAAAATCCACCAGCAGAGCAAAATGTGTCTCAGCAGAATCTATCAACACTGAGGCACTATCAGTCCACTGGCTGGAAAATTTGCTGCTGGTTTCAGCAAGTGTGCTGCTTGTAAGAGAGTTCACTGAAGGAAAAAAAAAGAAAAATAATTAAAAAGAGAATTGGCTACATCCTGGCTCAAACCAGGACACTTTCCAAAACATATCTTAAACCTTTGAGTGCCACTGATGGAGATCCTTCAAAAGGAGCTGACTAAGAATGAATATTTATTCCAAGCAACACTATTTAGCCTCCAATAAATTAAAAAACAATACCACGAGTTCAGATGTCAGTTGGGAATATTACTGCTCTACACCATAACTACTTAAGAATTCCTAAGCTTTTTTGAATAGTCTTAACATAGGTAATCATAGAATCGTATCATAGAAGGGTTTGAGTTGGGAGGGATCTGAAAGATCATCTAGTTCCAATCCCCCTGCATGGGCAGGGATACCTCCCACGTAACATGAATAATAATGAAAATAATAACAATAATAATAATAACAACAACTAATAATAATCCCACATGGGCCCACAGACAAAAAGAAAAGCCTCCCCCTCGGGTACCTGGAGTCACTTGTCTAACAGGGACAAAGCTCACTCAAAGATAACTGGTTAAAGTAAAATTAAGTGTGATTTGGTCAAGTAAGGCACTACTAGGACAGTTTGGAACTCACTGATATTTTGATACATTGTCATGTATAACTTTTGTTTGTGCTCTTTTCTATGTAAAAAATTAAAATGGGGGAAAAATGTTTTAGAAGACAAAAGAAATATCTCACAAGGTGAAGATTCTCAACAGAAGGAATCAACCAGTGAAGACCAGTCTACCCAGAGACCGAAAAGGGGCAGATCAAGGAAGACAGCAGATCCTACTTCAGCAAAGCAGTGTGAAAAGGATTTGAATTTAAAAGAATTGCAAGATCTGGGAAAAAAGAGCACCCAAGAGGAGATGGGAGAAATCAGTACTTCAACTGCAGTAGCTAAAAACAGAGGGAGAGGAAGGAGAAGAAACTGTTGTATACAAGAAGAAATTGATTCAAAGCACCCTGTTCAGGAAAAAGTAGAAACTGTGTCAGTTGTGGAACCACATGGAGCTACTCAAAGATCAGGACAAGGTAAAAGGAAAGAACGGAAGGAGTTAAAAGATCCAAGTGAGAATCCTGAGTCCTGTGGGAAAGATTCTTCAGTGCTACAAAAAGAACCGGAGACAATGGGACAGATTTTGCAGGTGTATGGCATATTAGAAACTGAGGGTGATCCAACCATGAGGAGAGTAAGTGCATGCAGGAGTACTCAAACTGAAAATTGTCAAGTGCAAATGGGTTTAAAAAGTCCTGAAAACAAATCTAATGAAAGTGGTATAGAAGACAGTGAAGAAATGTTTCTGTCACCTGCAAAGAAGTCTAGAGGAATAAAGAAGGTAGAAAACACAGAACTACTGATTCCACTTAGAAGAGGAAGAAGAGCTAGAAATGACCAAGTTAAACAAACTGCTTCTGAGCAACTTCACGGGACAAGGATGCTTCGCAAAGTCCCGTCAGCAAAGATGATAAAAAGAGATGAACAGACTTGTGAACGAGATACTGAGGCTGCACCAGCAGAAGAAGCTGAAAGCAAAACCAAGCTTGAAATAAAGATAACAGAGAAAAGAGTTAAGTCTTTAAGAAGGGCCAGAAAGCACTCAGCTGATGGAAAAGCTGACACTTGCGGGATGGTGCTTGAAAACATACAGAACATTCAGAAAACAGAGGAAACTTCAGCTGATACTGAAGCACAGTCATGCATCAAAAAAGAGATTACAGTGTCTCAGGGAGATGAAACAGGAAATGCTCAGGAAAATACAACAGAGGCATCTCCAAGATTAAAGACAGAGTCATGTTCTGGAGACACAAACAATATGGCAGTTACTGCTCTTACCTTGGAAGTAAACAGAAGTGCAGTACAAGAAACAAACAGAACTAGAAGGAGGAGAGGGAAAGAAGACTCTCTGGAGAAGAAGACTGATGAATTTGCTGAAGATGTAAGCAACCTAAAAATAGTTACTCCCAAAACTAAGTCAGAAACAGCAATGGATAAATCTCTCCAAGATTCTTTGGGCTCTGTTTGTATCGAGAATAAGCACCACATGGCTGCAGCATCAGTACCTGCTGCCAACAGTGCCAGTCGTGCTCGTAGCCATCAAAAGCGGACAAGAAATGAGCGGGGAATACTTAAACCAGAGCCACCTGGAACTCTGCAGGAGAATCAAGCAGAAAATGGTGAAACTTCACATAGAAGAGGTAGAGGTAGAAAAGTTACTTTTGAACTTGAAGAAGCAAGTTCCAAAACAGTGGGAGGAAAAGGGAGTTCATCTGCGGATGACAATGGAATGACTTGCAAAGGTGGTCAACATGAGGCTTCAGAAAATCCTTCCTCACAAGTAAGGAGGAGCAGAAGAAAGCAAGTTGCTTCCCTACCACAGATAGATTGTTCTACCTTTATGGAAGAACAAACACTGAGTGCAGATAATTGTAAAGATGAGGCTTTTGTAAAAGAGGAAGATTCAGCTTTGGAAGCTGCTCCCTCTTCAACAGAAGACAAGCCACTGAGGAGAGGCAAAAGACAAGGGGTTGCTGCAGCATCACAAGCATCTAGATCTCTTTCTATCAGAACAAGGCGTGGGTTGCTAGAAGGTGATGATAAAAAGATGACTGAGAGAGAAGATCAAAATTCAGCTTTGGGAAATAAAGCTTTGCAGGAAAAAGCAAATGTGTCGGCAAGGGACAAAAGGAAGAAGATTGATCTAGCAGCAGAGGCAAAAAGTTCATCTTCTCTCCAGAGAAAATGTGGCTTGTCAGATACTGATGATAAAGAGCAGAGAACTAATGAAGAACAAAACAGGCCTTTGGAAACAGTGTCCTGTGCAAAAGAGAAGCCATTAGGAAGGGGCAGAAGGAAGGAAACTGCTCTGGCATCACGCACAACTAATTACATTTCTCTTAGAGGAAAATGCGCTTTGCCAGCAGATGATGATAGAGAAAAAGCTTCTAAAGAAGATCAAAATGTTCCATTAGAAACTCTGGATCCACCTGCAAAAGAAAATCAATTGAGAAGAGGCAGAAGAAAAAAAATTACCCTCTTAATAGAAGCCACAAGTTCTGCTCATGGAAAACAGGGCTTATCAAACGAAAGTGGCAGAAAGAATAATTATGGGGAAGGAAAAAAGCTGATTTTGGAAAATTCTGCTCCCCAAGAAAAAGTGAATCTCTCAAAAAGGAACTTGAGACAAACAGTCACTTCAGTGGTGCTTAGTTCCACATCACTTCAAGGCTTGCCAGAAGATGGTAAGAATGAAACTTCTGAAGAACAGCAGAGTATACTGTCTGAAGTAGCTCCAGCTGCAAAAGAAAATCCATCAAGAGTGGGCAGAAAGAAAACAATTTCCTCCAAATCTGAAGAAACTAGTTCTGCTATTCTCAGGGAAAAACCTGCCTTGCCCAAAAGGAGGATCCTTAAACAAGACAAGGATACACTTCTAAAAAATAATTCATCCCAGGAAAAAACAAGGCAATTGAGGGATAAAAGGAAAAAGGTAGAACTCTCATCAGAGGCAGCTTCTTCCACTTCTGTCCATAAAAACTGTGACTTGCCAGAGAATGGTGCCAGTTCAGAAGCCCAAAACGGGTGTTTGACATCCACTGGTTCTGAAAAAAATCATCAGTCTGGAGAAGGAAAAGGGGTTAACCCTGCACGACAGGCAACTTCCACTTCTCGCAAAAGGAAATGTCACTTGCCAGCAGATGACTTGGCGTCCAAGAAGTTAAAATCAGGTGAGGCAAGGACTTGCTTTCTATTTTCTAAGAAAAGCTAAGTTATTTGAAGATACAACAACAATGTGTACAAAATTCTAAGATTACTCTGGGCTGCTGTGCTCTAATATAGATAGAGAGCAAAATCTCTCATTGGAGAATAAAAGAAAAACAGTGGAAAAATCCACAAAAGTGCTTTTCTCACCAAGCAAACTCTTGTCTGTTAGTTCTTACTTTGTCTCCATTTCAGGCCTAGTTGTTGCTGGGATAGACTCCATGTTCTTCAACACTGGAGAGCAGCTGGTGTTACGAACATCAGCTTGGCCTCTGAACTTTCAAGGTTGTTATGAGCTCAGAGCAACTAGAGGGGATTGGTTTTATGAGATATGGCATGTATTCTTCCTTTTGGGGTTCTAAAATGTCTTTGTGCTCTTCTAGAATATATTTTCTCTCAGTCCATAAAAAGAAATTGTAGTTTAGAGTAAATGCAGATGTTATGCAGAAGAAGGTGATAATGAATGAACACGATAATGACACATTTGTAGCACCCATTGTACTTGTTTCTCCTAAATACCATCTAAGGTCCTGCTTTTGTAGCTCTAGGTTTTGAAGGACCTTTACTTGTCATCAACTGTTTTTTGAAGTTGATGCTTGAAGAGCTTGTAGCTATATTTGAATTAAAAACACAACAAAAGTTCCATGTATCTCCCATGTATAGAAAATATTATTAAATTAATGTATGCAACTAGAAATAACAATCTTCAGTGCTACATATTAAGGGATTTCCTTCCAAATTGTGTGTGGTTTGACTGTGTATTTCATTTTTCTTTGGCTCTTTACCTGTTCTGTTGTCTGTGCTTAACCTTAACTTGCTAGTTCTTGCTTCCTGCTACTGATACATGTACTTGCCAAATGATGGATCTTTTCTGGTGCTTTCTTACCTGCCTGAATGTTTTCTTCCAGGGAGGTCATCTTTTTTAGTGACAGTGTCTGTCTGGTGCTTGGCTTGATGCTGATCTCATGGAGCAGTAACTTCCTTGTGCCATCCAAATACTTGATGAGGTGTCTAGTCTTTACAGTTAAAGCCTGTCTTTCCAGCTCTGTCTGAGCCACAAAACAGTTGCTATTTATTCACTTTTGCAGGGTTTTTCTTTGGTGTTGGATATGTTTTAGTCTTACACATCAGTAGAAGGAATTTTAGCTAAAATGGTAGCTAATTGGTTTTGGTGCTCTCATTAATGTTAACCTACTTTCAGAAATAGCTGTAAGTCCTCAGGGATCTATCTTGAAGGATATTGGATGTGCACAAGTATGGGGTTTGTAACTGGTTTGTTGAATTCATAGATGTAATCTTTGAAATGTAGTCATAAGGGACATTTCCTTAAAAACAATGTAACTGAAGATTGAATTTTATGTAAAATGTTTTGATTTGTGATACAAATGTACAGTTAACCTTTTTTTTTGTGTACAAATAGAGAGTGATGACAATAGAAGGCTACAAAAAGGGAAAAGAAACAAAACTAAAGAAGAACTTGGTGAAGAGGATGGAAGGGCCACTCAGACTGCTGGAGGGATGGACAGGAAGACAAGATCAAGCTCAAGAACAAGTGCAAGAGCAAGAAAATGATCTAAACAGTCAGAGACCCAATTTTTAAATCAGTTCATTAATAAAATTGCAGGGGTTTTAATGTGAATTGATTTGCACTCAGATTTTAAGATCAGATTTTGTAAAGCAATTGCTGGATGATGTTATTACTTTACTGCCAGTTGAATTGTGAGCTATTTTTTCTTAAATTTTAATGCTCTTAAGTCTTATTTTTTTGTTACAGTTCTGTAAATATTCTTTAAAAAACTACAGATATCTGAGCAGAACTACTATGCTGAAAGCTTGGTAATTTTTTTTTAAAAAAGCAAGTTCATTGTACTGAAAAGTGCGGGTTTGTAACTCATTAAATTTGTAAACAATTTGGGACTTGTGTGTTTTGTGTTCTTAACAATTAAGAATGTGTCATTACTGCTGTCCTCACAGGTGTGTTTCAAAAACCCATTCTCTAGCCAGCTGGGAGGGGGTTGAAAGCATTCCATGGGTCTGCTGCAGACACTTCTCTTTGGAACACAGCCAGGGAGTCTGGGTGGGTGAGAGGGAAAGGAGCAGGGAGTGTGTGAAGTTGTGGTATTGGTCCATTTGATAGAGATGTAGTTGACATGGAGCAGCTGGTGTGGTTTGGAGACCTTGAGAGATGGAAACCAGCTATGTGTGCTTGTCTGGAAAGCTGGGTGCTTCCTGTTCCTGCATGGAATGCAGAAAGGGAGAAGAGACCAGAGTTAAAAGGTTGTGTTTTTAGCATCTGTGAGGAGTTATGGATGTTTCTACAGATGAACAGTTGAATGCCACATTTAGATGTTCTTGTTAGCTCTTCATTTGGATACAATGATGGCCCTTTCTTCAGGTGAGTTCTTTTTTGTGAACTCTGTTGTTCTCTTTCATCAGACTCAGAAATATATTGAGTAAGGAATGCATCAATTGCTGTCCAGACATTTGGAGCTCAGATGTGATGTGATATCAAGAGTTTTTTTTAAATTTAGGATTTTTTTAAAATACATGTTTAATATGCTGTGTCTATATCCATAGTTTTTTTTAATACTTAGGGCATTTTATCCTGTTATAATTCACTTATTTTTTCTGTATGTCAATTCTAGTGTGTAGATTTGATGTGCAAGATGCTGTAGGTCTGGTTGTATTTTCAAACTGGCTCTTGCTTCCTGCATGTGCTTGCTCTGCTGCAGGTAGATGCTTTCCACTGGCCAGGACCAGTGGATGGTCTGTTCCTCCTGAAATAGCCCTTTTTTATGATTGGACTCAGCACTTGCTGATGGTTATTGCTTTAGAATTGAGGGATCTATTCTTCAGCTTTGCTTTAGGCCTTTCAAATATCAGGAACATCTTTACCCAAAATGTTTACTTGCATCTGTGCCACAAGATTTGCCATCTTCCCAACTTTGAGGTCATGTAGCTTCATGCATCTTGTCACAGCAACAACTGAAGCAGTAGGTCTAGACTGTTGTTCTCAAAAGGTTTTCAGAATCATACCTGTTTTATTGAATGATAGATGATCTTTAAGGTCCCTTCCAACCTGAACCATTCTATGATTCTACAGTTGTGTTAGGTCCCAGCAGGCTGAGCAGCTCCAAGTTTTCTCTCACCCTACAGAAGGGGTGGTCTTTTTCTCCCTACACTTGGTTCATGGTTTTAAGCCTTATCTCACTGCAGAACAGACTGCAAAACTCGTTAAAAAACTTCATTAACCTGTTTCTTTACTGGCTGCTTCCTACAGATATCTTCTTGTTTTCAGAGAAGCCCAAGGACTGCTGGGGAAATGGGACAAGGTAACAGCATTTTTAACCCCATGGAGTTAACCTAGAGGGACCACTTGGTCAGAAGCCCCTTACTCCCATGGAGATTAATAAACCTTGTGACACCCAAGTATTGCAGGCACTGCTCTAGGTTTAAATCCCACAGCTATGCTTTTATTTAGAAGTTATGCTAAAAGTAAGATTTTTATTATCATTGATGTTGTGTCATTACTTACCCTGTTTTTCCTGGCATCTGACAGTCTTACGGAGAAGAGGGTCATTGTGTACCGAGTTTTTTGCAGAAGCTGGGTAAATCTCAGAACAAAGAAGGGAAGAATGAGCAATGCACACTAATAAATTACAGTGTGCAGAGAAAATTAAATGCTGGACGTGACATCAAGGTAAAGGGGTTGGGGAGCACTCTGCTGTGCTATGTGTGTGCCATTGTATTAATCTATGTATCTTCTGCTGCAGAGGGTATTTCTGTTGGAGTACTCACTTTCTTTGGCATTCTACTCAAGAAATCATTTGTGTTCTCATACCCTGTTCTCTATCTGATCCATCTGAACGAAGGTGTCTGCTCAGAATTTGATGTTTCTGCTCAGCTTTCACACTTGGATTTCACTGAACCACAAGGAGTTTCTCCTGCTGCCTGTCCTGATGGCAGAACTACAGCAAGCTCTCCTGGCTTTAGCTCAGTAGCCTTCACTGTGAAATGTGGATAAAAAGGCAATACAGGAATGCTTCAGCCTCTTCAGGCTTTGAGGTAAGTTCCTTTCTTTCAGGTGAGACCCACAGGCTTTGCTGGTTTTTGAGCTCGCACCTGAGAAGTTTCTTCTCTGTTCTACTTAAATCAAGTGCCTGTAAGTGGCTGCACCTCTCATCTTTTCAGTCTTTAATATAGTTTTGTAGCTATTCACCTTTCTGCAATGTGCCTGCACAGGGCTTAGCTCTCCTGTGATATGAACTGAACACTTACTATCTAAATGTGATAAGATGGTGTGACCATTATAATAACTCTCCTGCATATGGGATACAGGAAGATAAAGACCAGGGACTTCCCAAAGCAACAGATAGTTCACAACAGTGTCAGAATGTGTTCAGTTTCCACTGTGTTTTCATCTAAGCCTGCACTGGCACTCAGCTTTTCAGATGGATAAATAGAAATGGCTATACTGCTCTTCACCAGCCACAGCTGCTGGATTTGGGGTTTCCCTTCAGAGGGGAATTGTCAAAAATTCCCCATTATTAGGGTAATGGCACCTGGGGATATTTTATTAAGTTTCTGCTAGAAATACTTGAAATGGCATGTCTACCTCAAATGCACCTTCAAATTTTTTTTTAATGAACTTCCCAGGAAGACCTGAGACAAAGCTTTTCACTGAGAAAAGGGACCAAAGAAACAAGTCTTTTCCTTTTAGAAAATGTATTTCCTAGAAAATTGTCAAAGTACCTGATCTCTGTTCTGTGAGGATATTTCATTGCTGCTGGTCGTGTGCCAACACAAACTTGAAAAGGAAACATGGTAGGAAAGTGTTCATTGCTACCTTTCCTGTGTCATCAAAGGCCAGCATGATATATTCCTCAGAAACCTAATAAAAACTCTTCCTTTTGGATTTTTCATCTGGGAAAATTTCTTTGTTGTCGTGAAATAGAAAAGAATGGAACATAAAATGTAACAGTCAGGAAGCTGAGGTTGTCATGCTCTTACTGAGGAACTCAAAGGCAGTTGTTTTCTGGCCAATTCTGGGCATTACTTCTGTATCTCTGAAGGACACTGCCAGTATAAGTTAAAGCTGCAGTGAAGTGTATTTCTGAAGGTCAGTAATTTAGAAAAGGGGGGTTCAAGAGTGGTGACTGCCTGTCATGAGCCAGCTTCCATTGCCAGAACCTTGCATCATCAAAGCAACCGCTTCACACTTCTATATACAGGATCTATCTTATACCTGTTCTTTTTAAAGGAAAGAATGAACTATTCTGGTGTAATTGGTATTTAAGTATGTTTGATTTCATCATTAGTACTAGAGATCATTAGAATGGTATTTTTTGAATGGAGGATGGTGTGATGTCATCCACCCCCAAACCACCATCAGCCTCCAACCCCTTCTACAGTCTATGTGCATGTAAAGTATGCTTATCAAAGTTATATATTTAAAAGCAATATTTTTTTTCAGTGCAGAAAGATATGCAAATTCTGTCTTGCTGATGTACAGAAAACATTCCCTTCATAGTATGTGAATTCTTTATTTATAGTTAGTTAAGTAATAGGCCAGTTTATCAGAGGGAAGAAATTTACTTTCTGCCCAAATGCTGCCTGAGAATGTCTAGCAACCAGCAGCATTTCTCAAGTCAGATAGGAGCACTCTGCAAACCTCTGGGAGAAGCTTTAGAACCTGTTATCTAGATTAAGTGCTGAGTTTATGAATCTTTAGTCCTTGAAGAATTGCCTTCAGTTGATGTGTATATGACCTTAGGGAGAAAATAGTTAAATAAGGATTTACTTTCCCATGTCGAGATCGCCTTCAATGGAAGCAATGTTCTACATGAAATACTTACTTAGATAGATTTTATCTGTGGATTAGGTTCTAAGGTAGAGGCTATTTAAATATTTCATCTGTGAGGCAGCTGAATGAAATTAACCTTTTAAAGCTGAGTTACAGTACAAGTAATAATAACTATTGTTTTCTGTTACTTCAGTTTACCCATTTCTAAACACACTCAGCTGTGTGTGGGTACACATTTACTAGATGTGTGGCAGTTAATTTGATTACTGCTTTTTACCATAGTATTTACTGGGGGTTAGGCACCAAGAAAGAAGTACTGGTATTTCCTTCCTAACAATGCTGATCCAGGGACCCAGACTACTGCCCTCATCTGACAAAAGATGCAATCAGCTGTGCAGATACAGAAATTAGATAGAAGAACTTGTGACTTTTTCTTTTCTATGAAACTCTCTGGGAATCAGAAAATGAACACCAAATACATGATGAAGACCTCAAAAAATGCAAATCAAAATTGTTTTACTGTGCCAAAATGTCTCCTAAAAACAGGCTGTTATTCTAAATCTTTTGAGTAAATAATCCAGGGAATCCAGGGAATAATCCACTGTCAATAATCCAGGGAATAACAATTGCACCTGTGCAGAATTTCTGGGCACAAAATTTAAATACAGTAAAAGTGAAAGTGTGAACTATGCTAAAAGAGTTCAAAGATGTTATAATGCTCACATTTGATAATAAATTGTAACACATCTTGTGAGGAGATATAAATATCTCAGTCAACTACCTCCACTTATTTACCCTTGGGAGGTGAGTTTACAGTGTTATTTTCTATCCCAAATTACGACCTATAGATAAGTGCAGCCAAGATACAACCAAGTTTTTAGTGTCCTGCTGGGAAGAACAGTTTGTCATTTAAAGAAACACTGGAATAATTTTTAAGGAGCTGAGAACTGAAGATGGATAAAGAGCTGACCTCTAGTGTCAAAACAGGTTTTGTAATTCTCAATATGAAGAGGGATCAAAGTGTCAGGCAGATGTTGTCATCCTGTGTCTGTCAGTGGTGGAGCACTCTTATCCCAGATAATGTGTTGATTAGCAACTAACTAGGGTCTTTTGATAGCAAATGTTGAAATAATGTAATTAATGTTCTATATATGCCTCACTCCTTTTATTGTATTGGTCCTGGAAAGTTTTTGTTTGAAGGAGGCAAAAAGTGTTACTTTAATATTTTTTTGATAATTACTTTGGTTTCCAGGGGTACATAAGAATGTGCTTAGAGTTACCTCTGGTTATGTTTGATTTTTGGGCCTTAGCTGAAGGAGCCGTCAGCAGACACAGGGCACCTGGGCTTGGTGGGAAACTGGGTTTGTTGGGGTGGGACCTTCTGTTAACTCCTGCCAGGGGTGTGTCTTGCCTCTGGTAGATGAAGGAATGAATGACCACGAGTCAGATCTGACTGAGTCCATAAAAGGGAGTTCCCAGGGGTAGGTCCCAGTTCGGTTTTCCCTTGCAGCAGTGGGTCTGTGAGGGAACTGACCCCTTAGGTCAGGATGTCATCTGAGGAGACTTCTTGAGGTGGAGTGACTTCATTTTTGGTGAGTGCTCATTCTTCTAGATAGACATTTGAGTGAGCCTTTCTCCTACTCTGAGGGGGAGGCTTTCCCTCAGACAGAGGGAATGTGCACGCATGGGATTATTATTATCCATGTAGTAAAACTAGTCCAGAATAAGCTTAGGAATTCTTAAGTAGCTGTAGGATATTCATCCTGAAGTAGTTGTGCTGTATTCCTGACTGACATCCAAATCTGTGATGTTGTATTTTTATTTATCTGAGTGCTAAATAGTGTTGACTGGAATAAACATTCATTCCTAGTAAATCCCTGTGCTTTGCTGGGTGTCTCTGTTACAGTTTGCATTTACATGTTTATATATTTCTATCTGCAGATCTATTTGAAGGATTAATATACAGAGTAGAGAGGGGGCTGAGGGAGCTGAGGAGGCCAAGGAAAGACCTTATCACCCTCTAGAACCACCTTAAAGGAAGTTGTAAAGGGGTGGGGATTGGTCTGTTCAATGAAGTTACAAGTATTAAGACAATAGGAAATGACTTCAAGTTGTGTCAGAGGAGGTTTAGATTGGATGTTAGGAGGGATTTCTTCCCCAGAAGGATTATCAGACATTGGAACAGGCTGCCCAGGGCAGTGGTGGAGTCACCATCCCTGGAGGGATTTAAGAGTTGCATAGACATAGTGCTTAGGGATATGGTTTAGTTAAGGATTTGTCAGTGTCAGGTTAACAATTGGAGTAGATGATCCTGGAGGTCTTTTCCAACCAAGGTAATACTCTGATACTCAGTGATGGTGAAGAGTGGTGGTGAACATACAAGGCCAGGTAGCACCATAACTGCCAGGCTTTTCTTCAGCAGGCTGAAGTAACATTCCAGAAATACCAGCAAGTATGTTAACATAAGATCAAAAATACTTTCAGGAATGGTATAACATACACCTTTTAAAAGGCTGTTACTTAATATTACTTTTAAATAACATTACTTAATTATTGTTTTTAAATAAAATGTTATATGGATACAGTAAGATGGTAACTATACAGACAGTGGATTTCTTGTCTCCTTTTGTGTTTAAGAGCATGGTCACAAAACTGTTACCTTTTCAGGTTGGACTTCTAGTCACCTCAGTATTCAGATTTGTCAAGTGATCTTGAACTAGTAGTGAAAAATACATGAATATTTTAAGCCTTGTTTTCAATAGAGCCAGCTGACTGTTGGTGATATTTAAGCAGGTGACATTACCCTGTTTTTCTAGGAGTGTCAGGATGAGCAGCTCTTTGATGGTATTTTCTCTGCTGTGCTGTTGATTGTCACTGCCCTATATCAGTTCACTCTGGGAACCTACATATATACTCTAAATTTAATCTCCATGCTTATTAAAAATAGATGAACTTTCTAGTTCCATTACATAAACAAGGTTGAAAAAGCAGCTTGATTGTCATGGAGTGTTTAAAAACTTTCCCAAAATCCCTGACAACAAAACTGGGTTTTAATATTTCAAACCTGCTTTGCAGTCAGTGCCACGGGTCTGTTTGTGACATGCTCTCCCCTCTCCTTCTGAGTTCTTTACTTGAAAGAGTTTCTAGACAGCAAGATCAGCTGCTTAATTACATGAGGTGTGGAAAAAAAACCAACAACATGGATTGGTTGGAATTTTCCACCTTTTAATTTGTATCTTTCCATGGCACTCCTCTCCTGACTTGACACTAAGGTGCAGTGCTATTCTGGAAGAGCACTACGGTCGTGGTTGTTAACCTTGATGCCAAGCTGTAAACACTGTCAGGTCTGATAATTTCCCAAAGGCTGAGATCTGATGGAGGCAATTCTCAAAGATTAAAAGATATCAGGTAATTGATGATCTTTGAGGAGGTTGTCTCCATAGATTCCCACTTCAGCTTCCTTTTCTGTTTCTTTGTAATTCATGGCTGGTCCTTGGAGGAGGTCACAAAAAAACAACTGGGGGCAGGTGAGACTCACCTTCTTGAAAACATCACATCAGTTTAGTTGCAACCCCAAAAGTCATAATTAGTGAATCTTCTCAGCCTTGTGACTAGAGGTATATGCCCTTCAAAGGCTTAAATTTGTGGAGGCAATAAACTTGAGGAACATCTCATGAAGTAAGCTTTCCTTTTATAGTACTTAAGAAGGCAACGAGAACCCAACAAGAAGTTTAACTGTCAGGTGTATCGGGTCATCTGCTAGTTTTTTATGGTACTCAGGACAGATATTAATATGTTTTTATGACTCATGTGAGCACTTCTGCCTAGCAGGTATTTTAGTACCTGTCAGTCTGTGACCAGGACTGCTATCATTACTTTTCCTCACTAAGTTGTCTGTATGATAAAGAAATTGGCAGTAGAGATTAACACCAAAAATTGGAAGAACATCAATGTATTGGAAAACTCTGGAAAAAAAAAAAAAAGTGACCTGATCTTCAGGATCATAAATTTGACTGTTAAAGAAAAAATTATTTTAAGCAAGTTCTCCATATTAATGTAGTACTTGCTTTTCAAGAAGGGCTTTTAAAATTCCAGTAAGATGTGGGATATTGAGTAGCTAAAATACACCCTTGTAGCCCAAAACTAGAACTTGAGAGACACAGCCTCTACAGGATAGATGGCAGAAGCAGTAACAAGAAAAATTTCTTGTCTTGCACTGAGAAGTACTGGTTTTAGCAAGAAATGGATCCAGAGTGTTTCAGTATCTAACCAGTTTTAATAGAATAGTTTTTAAACCTGTTTCTAATAGCTGGTGACAAGAAAGTTGTCATGTGTGAAAAGGTGGCCATGTCCTCATGGAAAACCTGTGTTCTGTCACACCTAAACAAAGGTTTCAAAAGTCATGCACTGCCTATTTTATACTCAGAACAAAAATAAATTGTGCTATTTAAGGGTATAGAAAGTAAATTGACAATTATATTTCCTCCTGGGTGCCTTAGGAACTCAGAGATATACAGAGTTGAGACTGAAGGGAAGACACACCATGGAAATACAGGGAGGGGAAAAATTGCTTCAGTTTCCAGTTACATCTGATTTTGAGCATCATAATTCAGAATCACCCTGTCCAGATTACTCCAGATTTTATATATAAATATTTTAGCCAAAGCAAGAAGAAATCTAAGTACTTTGAGACAAATTATTGAAAAAGAAACATTGGCAACAGATTAGTATTTTAAACACTACTTTTAATTCTACTATTAGAATCGCATGAATAAAATGACTACGATTTAAAGTTTATAGTAAGATGCCAAGTTAAAGAAATCAAAACAAAAATCTTGGCAGAAAACACCTGTTTTGTCTCCTTAAGATGTATGGATATTTAAAACAAAAATTGTGTGAGCAAAGTCTTACTCTGAAGTCTTCATTTAGGAATAAAAAAAAAACTGCTCTGACTTCTGAACAGCAGCTTAAAATAGGCTGTTGACACAAATCCTTCCACAGAAATATCCAGGTGTTAGGAGAGATCTGGGATCACTGAACTGCAGTGCTTTGAAAGAGACATTTAATCAAGTTTGAGTGCTTGAACAGGCACAATATCTAGTTGGATTGTTGTTGTTCTAATGTGCACACATGTTTTTGCACTGCAAGAGAAACTTCTTAATACTAAAGATGCATTCAAGAAGCTCCTTCATTTAAACTAAAAACTTGATTTCCAGAAATGTACCATTTTTTGCCATTGATGGTAGGAGATAAAAAGACTACACAGATTTGCAGCTTTCTGAAAAGTATTTCTGAATCAGAGTTTATTTCTAAAAAAGCAGGTTAATTTTAATATTTAGCTTTTATATGTAAATTTCTTAGTATTATTTCCATCAGTGAGATGATCACATTTTCTAGGAAAAGACATAGTTTTAGAAGTGCTAGCATGGTGGAATGGAAACTGGGATGTTGTGCAGTTATGAGACTTTTCAAGGCTGCTTTGTAGCTATGGAAGAATATAAGGAAACCTGAATGTCTGCTACTGTGTGACATAGAATGAGCTCAGGATCTTCTCTCCTGCCTGCTTCAGAGGGAGCTCTGTCTACATCTTTATCAAATATAGCTTTGCTACCCTAGAAGTATTTTAAAATGTAGTGTTTAAATACCAAGAAAAGATGCTGGATTCCTTGCCCTTAAGAAGTTCTAACAAATTTTCCTAAAAATCAACTAATTTGAGCTGTAGATTATATTGAAAGACTGGGCTGTTCCTACACCACCTAGGAGCATTTACTATCTAAATCTCTGAAGGCAAACATGCTGATGTAAATCCCTGCTTTTCTTTGAGAGGGAAGATATTCCACAAGCTAACCAAAACTGTGTTGGGTGAACTTTGTAATTAATATTTTGCATGTGCTTATAAAGCTCTGAATGACCTATTTTTAAATAATGGAAAATGAGAAAACCCTCTAGGAGGGTCAACAGGATCATTTTATCAGAAATCATCCAGTAAGACAAGTTCAGGCCCAAATTCATTTGAATTCAATTCACTGAGAGCAAATTTTCAGTCAAAGCCTACAACTCAGTTTAAAACTAAAGTTTCCCTCAGTCTAATCTGGTAGGTGGACCAGGTGAAGAACCATCAGCTTTAGCTGTTGAAGTTCAAGGCTGTCAATTTACCAAGGCAGAATTATTTAATTCTTTTACATATATATACACATATATATCCACTCTAGTGTCTTTTAGAGTGTGTACATTGCTTAGCAGCCCCCCTCTTCCAATGTGTGTGATTACTGTCAGCAAAGTCCAGACCACCAATTAGCACCAGCTAATTTTTCCCCTTTTCCAGTGTGTGCTTCCTTGGCGATGCAGAGCATCGTTCATTACTTGTCGTACCTACTGCCAATTAGGGAATGAGGCAGCCACAAAGACTAATTTGATCACCCGGAGACCTGCCTCCCAAGATCCCTGTGCAGTCAGCAGAGACACAGCAGTTCCTCCAGGGCACTTAAGCTTGGGTTTCTGCTCTCATTCACCCTCTAGAGAAGCCTTCCTCTTTCCATTAACTAAAGGGAACCACTGGCATCCCCAGGCAAAAGCTGGCCCTCCTCAACCATGCTCCCATTTTAATAAAGGAAGTCACAGGCTGAGTTTGAATGCTGAGTTTTGGGGCCAAGGCTGCTCCTCTGCTGCAGTGAGAAGAGCCCCCTTCATGTCACCCTGTGAAACGTGGACACCACCTTCCTGCTCCACCTCTCCCAGCTGGGATTTGTCCATATGTTTACCATGGTGGTGCCCAGGATCAGTAGTGTCCAGTTCCTCCTTGGGAAGCTCCTGCTTTCTCAGGACACCACTGACCTACCTGATGCAGGATCAGGGAGGAACAGGAAATTGATGAGCCTTCCACATGAGTGGAAATTGTAGAGGAATGTTGGATGGGGCACCTGTTTCATAGAACCATTTAGGCTGGAAAAGACCTTTAAGACTGAGTGCAACCATAAGACCTGTTTCGTGTACCTATTTATTTCTGTAATTATAAATCTAAACTTTTGAAATTCCAGCTGATGGTAAAGAAGAAAGCTGTTTGCATGGCATACTGCTGTTCCCCTTTGAATGCCAACTTTTAAAAAGCCAGATCCTCAAATCCTGCTGTGCTGTGTTAGGATATCAAAGAGATCTTGTCTCTCTTAGAAGACACAACAGACTGTGCTGTAAAATGAGGTGTGTCCTCCAGAGAGGTTCAGGAGACCCACATGGATCCAGTCCATCCTAGTGTCTGACCCATCACACAGCTGCAAAGAGAGGCAGCTAGTAAGCAGATTTAGTACCTTTTCATACTGAAAATTGCCTTGTCGTTTGAGTGATGAGTTCTCTGTGCTTTATGTTGGAAAAGATTGCAAGTGAGTTTTATTTTCAGTAGGGTAGCCCACTGATTTGCTGAACCACTTTGGCAGCCCAGGTGTGTTGCTAAAGGAAGCAAAACTATTAACCTTAATACAATTTTTAAACAATTATTAAGCTAATCGGATGCAAATTAAACAAAATGAACCTATAAATATATGTGTTTTTCAAATTAGTAATTGGATTTTTTGATGATCTTTGGCTTGACATTGATAAGCTGCTTCTCATAACAGTCTAATTAGGCAATATGTAAACTTTGGCATTCGGTTCTGTCCTAGTGGCTTTTTCAAATGATGTTTGTAAAATTTGCAATTTCATATTACAGATTAAAAATTAAAAACTGCAGGAGGCTAACATTAAAATGAGAATTCATTTCATGGAAAGCCCTGTAGACAAAATTCACCCTAATAGAATTGTGCATAAGGGGCTGCAAATCATGATCTATAGTTACACAGGGGAAGGCTTGTCAAAACCAGTATTGTTGGCCTGTAGTTCTATTCACAGTATTAAACCCATCAGTGAAGTCACTTTGGGGAAAATGTGAACATTATCAAAGAACAGTAAATTAGCAAGAAATTAAAGCATATACCCTTGCATTTCCAAAACAAAAGATCCCTTCATTAAAAACCTTTCATCAGTGGTTTAATATTCATAGCAGTAATTTGCATAACTAAATCAGTTTTCACTGATGAGAGACGACCAAAGTTTTTTCACTAATTTCTTTTTTGAATGAGCTCTCCAGTTTTTTGATTAAAATTTCACACCAGTAGTTGGGGCAGAATTGAATACATGACTTAACCATATTTGTGAGCATCATCTTTTCAAACGCCAGGTTAAGAGCTGAGTGGAAAGGCAATGGCTCAGGCTGCTTTGTTTGCCTTCACAGCACATATCCCTCCCGTGCCTCCAGTCCTGGACAATGTGATAATTCCAAACCTTAAAAAACAGGACTTGGCTGGTTTTTATTAGCCTTTCCATGCTCTTATACCTGTGCATACAGACAGAATAAAAAGATGACACAGACGATCTAGTCATTAAGAAAAGTCCTTAGAGCACACATGCTAAAAACTTTCCAGTATCTCTCTGAAAGTGATATTCTTTTTCCAGGTGCTTTTCTTATTTTGTTTTTTGATGTTTTGAAAAGACCAATTCCCTGTGAAAAGCAGGAAGGGAAGAGGAAATACATTTGCCCTGGGGACTGAAGACAGTCTGCAAAATACTCGTATATTATTCTAGCTCAGGACCATGTAATAGCCCTTGCTGGAAATCATTTTGAACAGCATGTTTGAGAAGTAACGAGAGCAAGTTCTGCCTCAGTCACTGAGAGGTGCAGTGGGCAACCAGTCAGGCAATATTTGTGTGTAGTTGCTCTGAGCAGTGATTTGTTAAACTGAAATAATTTCATTCCTTTGAATCCTGACGTGGCCTCAGTCACACGGCAGCTGCATTGAGAGCAGGACACTCACAGGTGCAGTTTTAGTCTTTTCCCTTGCTTAAGATGATTTCAAATTAATTTGTTTCAAACTAATAAATACCCATGTTCAGAAAAGAGAGATTGATTCACAGTTACTAGTTTTTGTCCATTTCTTTTTGAATTGGCTGAAACTTAAAGATGAGTGACAGTGAAGAGCAGAGTTGAGAGGCAGAGAAATGGAAAACAACTGTAGTAACAGTCTTAACTTCTTAGTAAAAGTCTTTATTTTGTAGTAACAAAGTCTTAATTTCTCCTTCTCCAGATTTTTCTGTAGTGTTACTATTAGAGCTGGACAGCACTACTTCAGAACATTTAGTGTTTCCCAGTGCATCCTGTGTGCTCTTCATTGTTCAAAGGTCTGAGCTTCCAAACTGTTTCTGCTTAAGCAGTAACTACATTTCATGCAATTGTGATATTTTACTTTTACCTTTTTTGTAAATACATTCCAGTGTTCATTAGCAATGAAGTGCTCAGCAGGTCTCATTGCAGGAGTTTCTCCACTGCCACGACACTTGCTGACCACGTCTAGGAAGAAGTTCTCAACTTTGGTAAGTTTTTATGCTATTTGCTACCCCTGCTTTGTACACAGTGGTCAACATGCTGGCTGTCAGGCTGGGGCAAAACTTCTTTAATTTGCTCTGTTGCTTTGTGTTTGCCTGTTTGCACACCCCAGCTGACAGAGCCCTTGGTGACAAGTGGAAGAGGTGATTTTCAGCAGGCCTTGCCAGCTGGGAGGCAGCAGGAGTTGGACACCCACACGTGCCACAGGCAGAGCTCCTGTTGCTTCTGGTTGCAGGTTGCAAAGGTCTGATGAGGTGAGCTCAGCTTTCTGTTCCACCTGCACCCTCCTCAGAGGCTACCATAGTCCTGCCAAGGTAGAAATGCAGAAGCAGCTTTTCCTGTGCCATCAGTTGTGTTGGCAAAGTCACTGGAGGTCACCCCACAGGCACAAGTGCTAGAGATGAAGCCACTCAAGGTTTTCTACCATTCATATAGAACTTGGTCAAATATTTATGACTGGATGCTTTTATTATTAAAAAAAAACTCCAACAAACAACAAAACAAAGTTAAAAGAGAGCTTCGAGCTACTGCCTTCCTACAGTTCTCTCCCTATGCACTGAGGTGACAATCCATCCTACAGTCCACCTAATGTCATGTGTCATGATGTTAGTTGTTACTAATAGATATTACTAACAGATATTACTGTTGAAAATCACATTTTTGAAACCAACCTTTCCGGCCTTGATTGATAATGTAGCTCTAAGCTTTCTCATCCTTCTTTCCTGAACTGTTTTTCTAATTTCTTTCCAATCCAATGTGCATATTTTGTATCACTGAAGGGAATGCAAGCAGACTGCTGAAGTGATGCAAGAAGGACAGGGAAGAAGATTGAGAGTAAGTTTTCATGCCACCAATTTTGTGAATTTTGTGAACTATTTGAGATTTCTTTTCTTCCTGGGAATAAATTTAGGGTTGGTAAAAAACACCAGGGTGTCTCTGAAGCAGAAGGGAAGAAGGGCCTTGTCTCCATAACAGCAAAGATAGAATGTGTGTTGGATTTTTGTATTCTCCTCTCATTTCTTAGAATGATTCATTCCATTAGAGGAACTGTTTTATCATTTTCCTTCACTCCAAAGTGAGCCATAATAAGCAGTGTCCAACTGTGAAGGAATGAAAGGAGTCAAGATAAACAACAGGTGCCTGTTGTTTACATTAATCAAATCTACTTGTAGGATTATCAAAGGATCCCCTTTGTTGTTTCAAAAGGCCTGACAGTAATGAACATAAAGCTGCTTCACATATTACTAATGGTGCATTGTCATTAGAAATTCCTTAGAAAATAAACAAGTGAGCTCCTCTGAAATAAAGAGATGTTGGTATCTCTGTAGAAACAAGGAAAACTTGGATGGATTCCTTTCTTTGGCTTTCTTTTCTTTCTTTCACATCCAGAACCTGTAAGGTGGGTTTGTGTCATACATTGTCCCACCTGATAACCTGGATGTGTCTGTGATAGCAACATGATTCTGTCCAAGAGAGGGCCTGAGTCTTGTTCCTGATGCTCCAGCAAATTCAGCTAAAGATCTTCAGGTTTTATTTTTAGTATTTTTTTTTTCATGAAAATTCAGTGGGGAGGTTTCTTTGGGACCAAATCCACAAAGTTGTCACCTGTGGGCTGGTGGTCCTGCTGCCAGGGAGCAGGTGTGCACAGGAACCTGGTTGCCTCCAGTCTAAGCACAGGAATCATTTATTCAGCCTAGCCCATTCTAACCTCAATTCCTTACAGCCTGTGCATGAAGCAATTAAGAGTGAAATTGAGCTAAAAAGTCCACCAACCTCCAAACTGTTATTAAAACCTCCATTTAAAAAAAGATCAACTTATTTCCATCATCCTGTTCTTTGTTAGTCAGCTAAAGGGCAGTGCAGAAGGACAAACAAAGCTTAGATTCATTATTTTGCTCAGTTATGTAACTATGATGAACTTGGATAATATAATCATGAGACTAGTTTAAGGATCTGTAAAATAATAACAAAGATTGGAAATTTGCTATTAAAATATTATTTAGCATGGACAAAAGTACAGACTTCTAAAAGCTTAAGGCCTCTGTCAGATAATTTTCACAGTAATGATTTGTAAATTATTTGTACAAATGTAGAATACCCATTTTAGAATGGAACCTTTAGAATGGAGTGTATGATGTGTAAGTGACTGGGTAAAATAAACACCTTCCTTAGCTATTTTGCAGTGCTGATTGCTCTGTTCTTGTAGTGTTTAAGCAACCACTGTGTGCGTGACTAGCCCAAGTGTTCCATGCAAAACTTTTTTGTGGTTGGATTTATTTTTCTTTAATATAATATCATCTGGATTTCTGAAGAAACCCTAGTGGTAGCCCCTGACCCAAATGTACATCAAGTGCTGTTCCCCTATGGCCCTGGCCTATTTATTGCTTTCCTAACTGCTCGAGTTCAAATAGGAGCTCTGAACAAAATTGAAAATGAGCTTGGGGTCTTTTTCTAGTCCCAATTTGTTCACTTCCAAATCCACTACCCAATTTAGCACAACTGGCAGCGTCTGCTCAGGAGAGGGCAAAGGCTGGAATAACAGGGATGCAGAAGGGCAGGACTGAAGTGTACTGGCAAAACAGCATGGAAGAGCTTTCCCAGCACTGCACCTCCTGATGTAATTTCTCAGCTGCAGAGCGTGACAATTAACATGCAAAACTGAAGAGGGCAAAAAGGAATTGTGTGTTGTTGGTTTTTTTTTCTAGTGGCTGCTCAGAAAACACCTATTTGAGTGTGCAATATACTCAGGCAGCAAGGCATCTCAGTTATTGCTTATTGCTAGATATCAATGCATGGCTGTTTATCTGAGATGATACTGTGTTGCAGAGGTGGAAAACAGCTGATAAGCAAGTGGTGTTGCTTCTTATCAGAATAAACATTTCTGCTTTCATTTGTCCCAAATGCAGGAGGAAGTATCTGTTGTGTACACAATTGGTAAGGGATTTACTGTGCTGAGAAAAGGTCTGTGGTTGAAGTCAGGGAGAGTTGAGTGCCCAGCACCTTGCAAAGTCACTTTGTATGTTAGATGTTGCCCAGAATTGAAGCATACAATGTGTTTATATCCACAGGTGTGGCTTGCTGTGAATGGGTTACATGAATGGCTTTGCAGAACAAAAAGAAATCATGTTAAGATAGGTAAGTAGACACTTGTCTGTGAAAGAAGGCTGGGATTGTAAATGAGAGGTAAAAAAACCAGGTCCCATTCTTGGCTTAGTGGAAAAACTTGACAAGAAAATACAGCATTACACTACTTAAACTGCTTCTCTTAGATTTGTATCTTTAGTAAACTTAATTTACCAGGGCTCATCTTTCTCCAGCATCAACAATAAATCTGCATGAGATTTTGTAAATACCCAACCATGAGCAGATCAGTTACTTCTGGATATGCAATAAAAAGATGTGAGAACTGTCCTGCTGTAAAGGAGTACTAAAACCAACTAATTAAAACCCAAAAAAAAACCCAAAGTAAGAGAAGTAGTAAAAACAAAGACCTAAAAATGAAACACCAAACTCAAAGAAGCTTTTTGGTTTTCCTGAGGTGTGGGTGGAGTGGCAAAAGAAAACAAACACAGATGTTACTGTGTAACCATTTCTTTAGATTCTATTACTGTTCTGACACTTTCCCCTTAGCTTCATGTGTATCTGATGCCAAGAGACACCCAGCAAAGCAGATGCTTGGTTTAGGCAGAAGTAGAATCAAACCTTTAACAATTTTGCTTTTGCAATCTTGAGGCATTCTTATTTAGTCTGTGCTTTTAAGGGCCACTTATTAAAAATACATGTAGTTGAATCTGTGATTTATACAGATAGCATGTGAGGCAGAGTTCCTCCTCCAATTAATTGTGCCTGCAGCTGCCTCAACTAGAAGTGGTTACTCTTGTCAGATAAAAAAGAAAAATCTTCTACCCACAGCTATATATATATATTTTTTAAAAAAAATAATGTAATAGGAGGAAAGACTGCTTTTCAAGGATTCAGGATGCACTGTATGGACACAATTTTGCTACTGTAAGTCTGTTAGTGGCGAATTTGACTTTAGAAAAGCAGTTAAATATGAACAGAGCATTTTTTTTTTTAGTACTTTAATTAATCTTCTTACAAAATTATAAGATATGATGTTTTGTAGACCCTCTCACCTTTCTCTTTTGGCCAAGAAGCCCTTGGATCTTACAGACATTTACCCGTTAGGATTAAGAACAGTCTAGCTCTTGCAGCTCCTTTCCATTTTTCAGAAGTCCTTGTCTCACTGGGACCAGCCTGCAGACGATATGTACCTTGTATTTCTTTCTGGTAAACTCCCATTTTATAACAGACATTTTTGTCTTTTAGCCTGGTGGGATGAGATCTGCCAGCTGCCCTGCTGTAGTACATTAGTGCCAGAACAGTCCTAGCAGTTTCCCTGTACCTAAATTTGCCCTACACTGGTCCCCAGTATTCTCTTTTAAACAAAACCAAACCATTCCCCATCTTCAGAAATTTACCCATGAAGTTTCTGGATCTAGAAATAGAATTTCTGACCTAACTGTTGAATATTTCATTGGGCACCAATTGATACTTTGAGTCTTATCAGTTCCCTTTATCATATATAAGATAAAGATTTTCAATTCCAGAGTTTCATCAATTTATGCAGTAAATTGCCTTGAATTTTGATAGAAGTGGAAGCAATAAAAATGTAAGTTAGGTTTTGTGGTGAACATACCTAAAAAATAACAACACCTCTGTGTAAACCCAGAACTGGAACCAGGAGATCTTTGTAGTTTACAGATTTCAAAATAGAAATGCACCTAATTTTGGAAACCCATGTTACCTGATAACAAACTCTGCTTTCCAAAGGCAAAACATTAAAGGTGGACAAATTTTACTGTTTGACAAGATTTTTTTCTCTTCCAAGATGTGAAGGGCTTTTCTCACCTTGTTGGAAATAGAAAGAAGATGATTTGGCCACTGGAGGCCACCGGGCAGCACATGGTGATGGGGCCAGCTCAGCATCCCTGGAGTGATGCCATCAGCTTCTACATCAGCTGGCTGCTACAGAACCTCAGTAAGTAGCCAGGTAAAACACACTGGCAGCCCTTGTTTGTCTTCTCCAGGAGACCAGTTAATGGGCTTTCCACCCAGCCCTTCCATCACTGAGCTCTTTTGGTTGTTGTGCAACCACTCATCAACTGTTTGGAAACATCACATGTCTCCAGGGCCATCCTGTCTCAGGGTTATCTTCAGTGATTCTGTTCAGCATAAAGCAGCTGGGCTGGCAAGGGGGGATGGCTGTTTCTTTTCTTTCTCCTCTAGTGTGAGAGGAGTTGGCAAGATTTCCCTCTGCTCAGAAGAAAATGAAAGAAAGCAGCAGGGATGCCCAAGCCTGGTTATTTCTTCTTCACGTACTTGTCCACACACACTTCCCTCGTTGTTGGGGGTTTTTTGTCCCAATCATTATTTTCAGTGCTGCATGCACAGGAGTTTTGATTTCTGCAACACAAATTCTTACTTATGCCACTTTTTAGGGATTTTTTTCTTTTCTTCTATTGCTTAAGCAGTGTCTCAATTCCAATTGCAGGAAACATCCCCAGCACTGACAAGAAGGCTCACTGTGAGTACTCCAGGAACCAGAGGATTTCCCCAGACATAATTTCCCTTAGGATCACAGCCTGTAGGTGCTTTCATGGATATGCTACAGCAACAAGTAGGAAATGAAGGAACAAGGTTGTCACTTTGATGTTAGAATGTGATTTGTCTGTGGACTTGATATGTTTAATTTGACATCCAATCTCAAATGTCATCCTCTCTAGGTCTCCAAAACACCCTCCATAAGTCCTTTCTGTAGAATACTTTTTCAGTTCCTCTGTCCTGGAAATGCTGCACAAGCAGAAACTTTTGCTCAGTACAAGTGCCAACAGATCTTCTCCAGGGAGAAAGTCCAGGCTTGCTGCCAAATGCTTTTACCCTGTCTTAAGCCCTGGCATTGTTTTATGTCTTCTTTCCAGTTCTTATAATCTCCAGAACCACTGGGAGGCTCATGCAGGTCTCAGGCCACATCATTTTGATAACCCAGCTCAGGACAAGCAGTACTGATTCTGAAAATGACAAATTTCTTGGACAATCAACCCTTCATCCTTTCATTCTTTTCCAAACTCCCACGACAGCACTGCAGACAGATATTACATCCTGAAGCCCACTTCTAGATGCTCAGCTTGAATCTTTGCCAGGGACTGTTGAGGAGACAGGACAAACAGCCAGGACACTGGACATCCATATGGTAAGGCCCCTTCCTCAGCTTTACTTAAGTATCTATTTATTGTATATATTTCTGTTAGTAGATCACCTTTGTCACCCAGAGGTTCCATGTTCACATACACATTTAAACATTAAATCCTATGTCTATCAGCATCCTTTTTTTTTTTTTTTTTTTTTTTTAATCTCCAATATGTTTACTTTTATCTCCTTTATGATACTTTGATCACTTATGGTTTTCCCTACCTTCAGCTTGAGTGGACCAAGGCTTTTCTTAAGTTAATGCAGGCATCTTTAGCTCTTCTGAGTTATGTTGGTGATGTTAAGGTATGTGTTTTATTCAAGGGGTACATCATTTGCTCAGATTAATACATCAGGATGAGTATTCCCAGCAGGTTTTTCATTCCAGACTAGTTTGAGGAGAAAGCTGGATGCTCCATTGCAGAGCCAGGCTCCCCCAAGAGCCTGGTTCCATGTCTTGTTATTGTCAAAGTTAACTCAGTTCTTCAGAGATTTGTTGTGCTCCTCTGGGGAGGTACCAGGTGTCCTGTCTAATGTTCAGGCTGTGTTTGAGTTGGGAGAGAGAGAAAACCCAGAGCTGGAGTTGAATAGGACTGCTAATAGTTCCTCCTATCTACAATTTACTTCTGTTAGTGGGATTTCTGCCAGTAGGTACTTATTTTGGTAAGGGGGCATGGAAAGAATGCTGCCCTGGGCCCTTCCCAGCCCTGCTTCCAGCAGTCAGTGAGAGACTGAAGACTATCAACTGCAGTCACAGTGGGTATGGGTATTCATAGAGGCTCTGATCTCTTGGTGTTCCCAGGACAAAGGATCACTTGGAAGGAAAGTAAGCTCTGTGAACAGCCTGATGGCTCTGGAGAAGTGGGAAGGAAGGGGTGTTTTTGTCAGGGGTGGCAAATGACTGCATCTTTGGTTTTGCTTGCAGAGGTTTGTTAACTGCATTGCTCTTCCCTGAGGGCTCCTGCAAAGGGTGGAATCACAGGAAAAAGCAGCCCTACCTTCAGGAGCCAGAGAGTAAGTAGACATCAGCTGCTGTCTTGGAAAGCCAATGTAAAGATGGGGTCAGCTCACTGATGTTCTCCTGTTTCTCCCTCTCAACACACTTCCAGCAGTCTCTCTCTCTCCATTGCTCCTTGTTTGTCAATATTTTCAAATGTGTGACCTTTCAAGGTAAAAATGTGGAATGAATTGGTTTAGCTCATGTAAAAACGACCCCACTTCCCCTGTGGCATTTATTTTTGAGTCCCTATGCAAAGGACAAATGAAGCCATAATAACATACCCAAGATTTCCAGGCTGCAAAGTCTTTTCAGAGGACAGTTGTTATTTAAAAAATACTTTATGCCATATAATCATCTTGAATATTGTGGCTCTGTAATGCAAACTCTGCATCTTTCACCATTCAAAACAAATTGAATAGTCAAGTCACAGTTTTGAAAAAGTGGCTGCTGTGAATAGGGAGTTACTATATTTATCAAAAATGTAATGAGTTTAATGTACACAGTTACACCACACTCGAGTGGCTCTTCAGATGAAAGCCTGCCCAAAATACACATTGACACAATAGGCAGTGGCTGCTCCAGTCTGGTCCATCACTGCAATGCACTACAAATTGATTCTGAGCACATATTGAGCACACATCTCCAGAGGGCTGCACTTTGGTGCTTGCTCAAAAGCAGTAGCAGAAATTAAGTGTGGTACTTTCTGTGGCCAGTACTTAATTTCCCATTACTTTGGTTCATCTACAGGCTACAGTTTTGTAAGCACTCAAACATATTGTCCAGGAGTGTCTGTACAAGGTGTGATTTTTTTAAACCTGGTTTAATTGTTTTGTGCTCCAAAAAACACAAAAGGGAAAAAAAAATACTGTTTTTCATTTGAGCCTAGAAGAGAATTAGACCAGATGACATAAAAGCCTTTGCAGCTATCCCAGATGGTTGGTCAATCAGGAGGTGATCAAAGGTTTTACCTTCATGACCAGGCACTATGATAAGAATGTAGAGACTTTTCTGTTGAACCAAGCAAATGGTGCAGTGGTGGCTTCTGGAGAAGATCACTAAAACTGAGACCCATGGCTTTGAGAAGGATGCCCAAAGTGGAAAGAAAAGCAAGATAAAAGCTAGGTCAAAGTTGAGATCAGTTACAAGACAGACTCACCACCAGTTGTCCTCTCCTCAGCATGATCAAAACATCTGCCCTGGGCACACTTCTTGTGTTTCATCAGCTCACAGTTCTTCCTGCTCTCTTAGACTCTGGCATTGCCATTTAATCCCTTGTGCTGGTTTTGTGATTCCTTCCTGCTTGGGTCTTGAATCTTTGTGCTGTATCCAGCAAGCCCTAGCCTAGGAAACACTGTTCTATGGCACTCCAGTGGTTGGGGGTGGTGGGAAATAAAGCACAGCCTGGAGGAAAAAGGGAAAACATTAATGTGACATAGTGTTGTGCAGTAAAATGTTGCCACACAAGTGTGTGTTTTAGTGGTGTTGGAAATGCCTAGAACTAAGTTGGTGATGGGTCTAGGTCGATGTGATTCTGTTGCTCCACTTGCCAGAGTGGATCTATGTTAATTGATGTCAGATGAAGTCTGAGCCTGAGCCTGTGAAATGTTTTGCAGCTGTATTGCTGTAATGTATTAACTGTTAGATCTTCTAGCCTGAGTGTTATACAGTTTTATTGATGTTTGAAGAAAAAATATATGTAGTTCAACTTCACTGGGTATTTTCCATTAATCCTGAGCAAACCCATTAAAAACTAGTAGCAGATCTTGACCAAAATACTCTTTATTATTGTCAGAATAGCTTGTGATCTTGAACTTGTGAGTATGAAGTGCTACATCAGGGTTATGCTCAAAGAAATGTTGAGTGAAATTTGTACATAGGTTTGTCTGAAAGCTGAACAAACAAGTCCAGTCTCCTGTAATATTCAGACACTGCTATCAATCCTTGTTCTAGTTTCTTGATTATAATGATGCTGTTCGAGGGCTGTCTGGGGCTAATCTAGGGTATGATCATCAAAAGGCAAAGCTTCCATGTACCTTAGCCTAAAAACTTACCCTGGGCCTGTAAGTTGCTCACAAAAGCTCAGCCTTTCAGAGCCAGGAATGGAAGTGGTGTGAGATCTGGACCTCTGTGTGCCTTTCTGGAGGTTCCTGTCTTCGTGTGGCAGTTGCCTTCTGCTCAGTGCCAAACATTGACTCTAACACAATGACAGAAATGTGCCAGCAAATGGAAACGTTGGGACAAAGAGCTGGAACTTCATACATATGTAGGAATTAATTTTTTGTGATTCATGCATAAAATAACATTTATTTCCAGGGTCCAGTAAGAGTTGGTGCTTTGGGTCAAGATTATTTTAATTCCAAGCAATATGAAGTCAATGTTTTGTACCAGACCTGTAAAATCCAGGTGCATTCCAGAGCAGAAAGATTGAATAAGGCCATTTGTTTCCTGGGAAGGCTGTAATACAGACTAGAGTTTGAACCAGCCTTCTAAGTAGGCACTGATGTGCAGTCAAGCTCATAACTTGGTGTGTGTTTATATTGTATGTATACAATTCAGAGTAGAATTATTACAGCATTAGCAACAATATCTGTTGTGTTGAACTTGTGCTATTAGACATCATGTGTTTTTCAGCCACCTGTGAATGTTGTAGCTTTCCACTGAAGGAAAACCTTTATCAGAAGGAAAAAGAAAATGAGCTAGCTAGTGAGGCTTGTGAGGAGTCCCCCAGAAAGTCAGTTTGGGTTTCAGTCTGAGTTGGGAGCTTTGCTGTGTTCAATAAGACCTGGGTTATCAATAGAGGTAACAACTTTTATCAACCTCTGGTACAAACATGGGGGCTGAGAAAAGTTGGGGAGGATTGATGCCTTATTCCACGATGCCAGAGGACAACCAGCTTGGATCAAATTCATTGCAGCTCACAGACTAGGCAGCTGTGCAAGGCCCAATGGCCCACAGAGCCTGGTGGTTTGGGCTGAGCTGAGCACACACAGGCTGGGTCTTCTTTCAGCCTCTCCCAGGTGAAAAGAACCTTGAACAATCTTATCGATTTAAAATGCAAAAAAAAATAGGACCTATAGATAAATTTTGCTATCTTAAAATATGGCATAGTCAGTGATAAAAGTATGCAGAAAAACAGTAAAAGCAGAGCAGCTTTGGGACACTAGAGAAATACAGGGAGTGCAAGAGGTAGCTGGCTTATAACGTCATAAATACTGACAGTGAAGCTGTCATCACTGTTCCTCTGCATGGCTGTGGGATCTGGACAATTACAGTCATTAAATTATGCTCTGCAGTTGTTTCCATATGTAGTGCCTTCATGCCCTTGTATAAAATGAGATCCTGGTAATATATCCTGGTAAATAAGATACAGAAGAGCAACGTGTCAGAGCGTCGCCTACGAGGCAGCATCAAACCTCTGCTTGTCCTGTTCTAAACATCTGGTTGATGTCTCAGGAGACCCCCAGCAAGTGCTTCATCACTGCTGGTCAAAACACACAGAATGACCAGGGATACTATAAACAGACATTTTTGAAGTAAACTCAGAACTGTTCTACAGTTTTTTAGGCTACCCCAGTGAAAATAAGGAGTTTTACACAATTGTGGTTAAGAAGGACAATTCATTAAGTTGTTTTTTGTCTACATGATGAGGAATCATTAAGCTCATATTGTGTTATTTAATGAAGGATTTGTGATATCAAGGGAGTCTATACCTGGTAGAGGTAATGCAAAAAATAATAAAGAAGAAAAGAGCTGGGAATATTCTAGAAGAACCTTACCTCTGCAGTTCCTGACCACTGGCTGATTCTTTTTTAAAATAGCAAATGCAGTTAAATCTTTGCCTAGCATCTTGATTTATTTTCTAATTAAAGAGAGGCTTGAAAATTAACCCTGAAGCTTCTAGAGCTGTTTGCTTTGATAATGCTGCAGATGTGGTGCCCTGAAACCAACCTCTCCTGAGTAGCCAGGAAATCTCTTAATCTTTATTTGTCTATGTGTATTAAAAGGTTGGGTAATTTCTGCTTATTGAATACCTGGGTAACTCCTTGGCACAGGCTAAACACATTTCCATGAAGTAAAATTTCTTGTAGAGCTGCTCTCATTAACTAACATTCTCCTTCAGTGTTGTTTAAGCTTCATCCTTTTCCTAGGGGAGGTCTCCTTAGTATAAAATTCAGTTCAGCAATAACATTTGAGCAAAGTTTAGCACAATGTCATTTTGTCTTTTAACAGTTGTTTTCCTTCCTCTTTGTTCACCCATTACAAAGGAAACCCTTTGGGCACCATCATTTCTGGGAGCTGCAGCCCAGCAATGTGCAGGATGATGCCCAAAGACTGGCAATAAAGGCTCTGGACACCAGGACAGTTGTACAAATCCCTTCTACAGAACACACCATGTTCTTCCCAGTGTCTACAGAGCAGGAAGGGCTTTCATCTGGATGGAATTCTCTGAAGAACTGAGCTCACTGTAGGTAACCTGCTTTGTCTAGTTGGACATGAAAACTGATCACAGAATTGTTCTGGTTGGCAAAGACCACTAAGATCATCAAGTCCAACCATTAACCACCTCACCCTGGAAAAGACTGCAGTAAAATAGTGGTTGTATTTCCCACTTCTTCCTTTGATTGTTATTTGAAAGACTTAAATGTTGTTCTGTTTTAGCAAAAACAACCATTTAAGTGAGTTTCTGAATAACCAGTGCTCACAGCTGGGATCTAAATCAGAATCTTGGCTGAAATTCCAATACTGCAAATAAGCTTCCTGACAAAATTTGTCAGAATTGGAGTTCCCAACCTTGAAAGGTCATTTCCTTATTTGTTCCTCAGAGCCATTAATGTCTAGGAAATGGCCAAAAATATTCTGCCCCTGAGCTGCACGGGAACGTTTCTCGACTGCAGGACTAAAGCAAACTTGTTTTGGTAAACATTTGCAAAGAGCAAAACAGATTCTGTTGACTCTTGCAGGAGCTCACTGTTTGCCTCTGGGCAGAGAGCAAACATGGAAAATTTCAGCCCCACAGGAATTTGAGGAAAATTAAGAGCAACTGGGCTGTAATCACCGTGGTGGTTCAGCTCGAGCTGCCGCCGTTGCTGCCATCTATGCACGGAATCAGATATTCCTGCTCAAGCCTGAGGACTCCAGGATGCTTTATCTTTGGAAACAAAACAGGGCATGAAGCCAGCAGTGAAATGGAGAGAAAACCACAATAGCTGCTTCCTGATGTCAGCTTTGGCATTGAGTCTTGTTGCCATTCAACAAGTGGGGACAGGGACCTGGAGGCTGGTGAGGACAGAGATGGGCATTGATCTCTGCCACCACTGGCTGCTGTGACAAATGTGTCAATAACGTGGAGAACAGGTTATTTATTATTTAGAGCTGCAGCAAGCTGTGTGACAGAGGTTCAGTCTCTTCCCAATGAGTCTCTCAAGGCTCACAAAGTCACTGCCATTTGCCTCTTAGGCTTGGGTGGAATGCAGACTTGGGTGATGCCAGGATCTGTGGGTGATTTGCAGCGAGGCTGGGATGAGAGAGGCAGAAGCAGTGTCTGCCTCTGTGCTGTTACAGAAGGGCTAAACTGTTTGGGCAGAAACTAGACCCCCTTGTGCTCCAAGATACCTCTGATATCCTCAGGTATCAGAGGGACTGGAGGGGCTGGGCTCAGTTTCTGAGTGATGCCCAGATCAGTGTTAGGGCTCTGGTTGCACCCAGCACCTCTGTTGGACCACCACAGGTCCAGAGACAATGCTAACATCACAGCCCCTGCCCAGCCTCAACCCTCCTGAACTCCAAGATTTGGTCCACATTCTGGGGACAAAACTCTCTGCTAAGTCAAACAATAGTGCCATTTACTGAAGCAGCAGATGCACAAGTTCTTTGGATTGCCAAGGATCAATTAGCTGACTGCAGTGCAGGTGCAAGTACCAAGAATCTGAGTAATACAGCCTGGCTACTAATGTGTAAAGTCCTAAGGAACAGAGAGAAAAGGAAGAAAAAAAGGAAAAACAAAGGGAAAAGGGAGTTCTAGGGATGTTCCTATGTTTCCTAGGGTGCACTTGGCATAACTGAGTGTTGGAATCTTGCCCAAAAGTGTCCCCCTGGGGGGAAGGCAGGCTCAGCCCATTGTCTGATCCCAGGAGTCAGGGGTAATGCTGGCAAAGGTGATGGGATCTTCCCTGACATGGATGGGGTCTTCCCTAGCATCCTTCCCCTCTTAGGCCATTCTTATAGGGTTGTTATCTTACAGGTGGAGCCTGAGGGACTCTAGTCATACAGGCCTTTGTCATGATGGGTCTGAAATTCTCTACCTTGACTTTTAAAGATCTAAACTAAAGAAAATTCAGGGCACATGCTCACTGGGGGGTGGTCTACCCCTGGGAGGCAGGTAGCTTTTGGGATGGAGGTTTGTTTTCATATTAACATGAGATTGTAACGAGCAAAGTTTATTAAAGGACAGTCGTTTGTCAAAAAGTGACAGAATTATGGCCACAGATATCAAATATGTGACTTGTCAGCTCTGATGGACCTTCAGATCCCCGTGTTGTTAGAAAGTCCAGCCACGATGTCTCCAAATGTGCAGCTGATCAGTTCCATAGCACCTTCAGGCCCCCATGTTCACCACAGAGCCTGGCCATGGTGTCTCCACCCTCTGCTGATGTCCTTAGAATCAGCACACCAAGCTCCCCTGATGCTGCCAATGACTGGGGTCACCTGGGGAATGACCATGGTACAGACTCTGTGCACATCAGCTGCATTCCACCCTAAAGGGTCTGCTCAGTTTGTCCCTTTCCTCAGAAGGTGAATATATATTTGATTTGTAAATCCCTGTGTCCTGGGTTAATGCTGGGTCTGCAATTAAACAAATAGCACAAGATTTTTTCTCAGATCCAAGGAGCAGCCTTGGTTCTGCTCTCCATTCTCCAGCTGTAACTACAACAGTTGGTGTTATCAGTCCTAGGAGCAGACAGGGACTGAAAACCTGCTGTTAATTTCAGCAAGTGCAGCTACTTAGGAGCGACTTAACTGAAAGTGAAATTACTAGAAAGAAAATTGGCTC
>NW_009953387.1:979674-984476 GCF_000747805.2 Chaetura pelagica | reverse complement strand
AAAAGTGTCCCCCTGGGGGGAAGGCAGGCTCAGCCCATTGTCTGATCCCAGGAGTAAGGGGTAATGCTGGCAAAGGTGATGGGATCTTCCCTGACATGGATGGGGTCTTCCCTAGCATCCTTCCCCTCTTAGGCCATTCTTATAGGGTTGTTATCTTACAGGTGGAGCCTGAGGGACTCTAGTCATACAGGCCTTTGTCATGATGGGTCTGAAATTCTCTACCTTGACTTTTAAAGATCTAAACTAAAGAAAATTCAGGGCACATGCTCACTGGGGGGTGGTCTACCCCTGGGAGGCAGGTAGCTTTTGGGATGGAGGTTTGTTTTCATATTAACATGAGATTGTAATGAGCAAAGTTTATTAAAGGACAGTCGTTTGTCAAAAAGTGACAGAATTATGGCCACAGATATCAAATATGTGACTTGTCAGCTCTGATGGACCTTCAGATCCCCGTGTTGTTAGAAAGTCCAGCCACGATGTCTCCAAATGTGCAGCTGATCAGTTCCATAGCACCTTCAGGCCCCCATGTTCACCACAGAGCCTGGCCATGGTGTCTCCACCCTCTGCTGATGTCCTTAGAATCAGCACACCAAGCTCCCCTGATGCTGCCAATGACTGGGGTCACCTGGGGAATGACCATGGTACAGACTCTGTGCACATCAGCTGCATTCCACCCTAAAGGGTCTGCTCAGTTTGTCCCTTTCCTCAGAAGGTGAATATATATTCGATTTGTAAATCCCTGTGTCCTGGGTTAATGCTGGGTCTGCAATTAAACAAATAGCACAAGATTTTTTCTCAGATCCAAGGAGCAGCCTTGGTTCTGCTCTCCATTCTCCAGCTGTAACTACAACAGTTGGTGTTATCAGTCCTAGGAGCAGACAGGGACTGAAAACCTGCTGTTAATTTCAGCAAGTGCAGCTACTTAGGAGCGACTTAACTGAAAGTGAAATTACTAGAAAGAAAATTGGCTCCATTCTGCCTCAAACCACGACACACTTTCACCAATCATCCCACAGCCTCTGAGAAAACAACAACCCAAAAAGTCATCTGGCATTTTTTTCCCAAGCTCTCACAATGTTCACGTTAAAAACAACAAGTGGGACTGAGCCCATTTCCAGACAGAATTCTGAATCACGGTCTGCTGGGAACGCTGGCTTGTGCACCTATGAAATTGGAATTTGTGCAGACTTGGAAATAAGCTTGCTTGTAATGTTTTCCTTGTTTTCTTTTTCCTAAACTCAAAAGAGAAAGGTCTTGCCTGCATGTAAAAATTGCAGCGTTATAAATAATTTGTTCCTTCCCTTTCGAGACCGACTGTAAAAATGGAAATGTTTGCTTTCATCCTAGCTTGTTTTCTGTTGACTTCATTTGATAGCTGTCCAGATAAAAATATTAGCTAATATATTTTGACATATTTACTCAGAGTGAGTGTGACATCAGCCAGCTGGTACTATCTTAGGGAATGTCAGAGTGATGTCATGCAGTCACTTTATTTGAAATGAATTAAAGATGAAACACGACCTCTCTGTAGGTTGTTACACTAAGTGCAGTGTCCAGGAAGCTGTACAGCCAAGCTCCTTTGGTGTGAGCTTCCAAGTATTTCAGGTTTTGTGGCAATAACAGAAATACTGATCTGGTATCTGATAGAAAGGAGAAACGAAGCACAGCTCAAAACAGGATCTTCTGCGAGATATTTATCATTGCATGCTTTGTGATTTTAATTTGTATTTGCTGTCAAACCTGATTTTCTGCTGTTTTGACACTCGCAGATGCAGCCATTGACTGTTTCTATGATGATTCATAGGGGTGTGTAAATCACCAAATTAATGCCTCTACATATTTTCTGCATTTAAACTAATTGTAGGGGAACTTGCACAGGTGCCCTCAGTACCTTAAAACCTGACATAAGTATAAAATCATGACAATTATCTTATTCCTGCATGGATATGCTCAGTTCATACTGGGAATGTGCTTAGCATTCCTACTTTTATTCCAGCTCTTAATTACCAGGTAAGGAAGTTATTCCTGGGTTGCAACAGCAATAACAGGGGCTGGTTCAGGTGGCTCAGAGGGGTATTTAGGTACAAACAAAACCAGCCAACAGTTTGTGCCAACGTGATCAGGTTTGTCTGGGATCCTCTGTAAACCAGGTGACAGATTGCAAAAGGCTTCAACCCCAAGTCACCAATCAGCTTTGAAGAATCAGAAATGACCTTTTGGTAATTGATGAGCAGTGATTTCTAGTTGTACTCTGTGCTGCTTCTCATTCATCTGGCCACCTGCCACGGCCCTTGCTGGGAGGCAGGTTCTACTACCCACCCCATCCCTGGCTCAGGGCTGCAAGCCTCACAGTTCTTTGCATCTATTACTCCTCATTTCATGGACTTCCAAGAAATCAGTGTTAGTTTGTTCTCGATTATTCTGTTCTTGTTGCTGGTTTTGTTCTTATTTCTGCTGTTATCCCCTTCATCTACAGCAAAAGATTAGTAAAAAATGTTACCAAAAATGAGATCCTCATCTAAAAATCAGATTCTGTTGTGCATTGTTTTTTTGCTGGTTGCAGCTGTCACCCTTCAGGCACTTGGGTTGAATTAGGAATATAAAAACATTATTGGTCTTGGGTTTCTGTTCAGGTGTTTTAGTTGTGACCAAATGAGAAAACCAGAGGGGTATCTGTGTGTCTTTGCAAGGGTCTCCCAGCCTGGGTGCTCTGAGAAGGGAGACCCCAAACCTGAGCCACGTTGCTGGAGATGGGTGAAAACGTGGTATGAGGAGGAGGACAGACTGCCAGGGTCACTTGGTCACTCCAGGGGCACAGAGGTGGCACGTGGCCAAGGGATGCTGGTGCCTTGGTCCTGGCCCAGGAGGTGCATCAGGAGAAGAACTGTGAGTGCATCTGTTCCTCCTTATCAGCTCCTTATGCTCTGGCCTTCTCAAACATGTATTTTTGAGAAATTCTGGGTTTGACTTCGCTGGCTCAGCTCAAAGGGGGGTGTCTCTGGGCAAGTGAAGGCAGGAGGAGATCTTGGCATGTGTCTGCACACCAGCCAGAGGAGCAGAGCCCCAGCCAGCTCTGCACACAGATGCCCATTGATCAGGGCGTGCTGCTCATCCTGCAGCCCAGCCTTTCTGCTCAGATATTGATCAGGAAAACAAGCTCATAACAAAACTGAAGTATTAAATTTTTCATCTTCCCCCAAGGAAAATTCAGTCTTTTATTTTTCAACCCCCCTGGAAGACAGCACTTTAGTTCACAGGTGCTTTATTTTACTAGTGACCATCTGGTACTTTGGAGATACTTTACTGGTGCTGGATGTTGATTTCTGTGATGATTCCTGTGCATCCTGGCTCTAATTATTTGAAATTATATTTTTTTCTGTTTTTAAAGTAGGTTAGATGCTGCTTTTCATGTTGGCTTTGATCACTTGATCTTTCCTGCACAGCAAAAAGGGAAGAGACCTTAATGTAAATAACTGAATGTTATTTAAAAAAGAGAAAAATACTCAATGAAGGATGTGATGTTCTTGTAGTAACTGTAAGACATGCCATGGAGATTGTTTTAAGTGTTGTGCTAAACAGGCAACTCATGTGCTTTAGCAAGAATTGTGGCTTTCTGTTGCTTTCTCAGCTCACCTGATGAACAAGGAGGTGGTGGCCCTGGCTGTGTGGGACCAGACCCCACCAGAGACACTCATCCACAGGGCATTTTTTGTTTCTGTGCTCTCTTCTGTGTACCCTGCCATCGAGGAGACGCCTGCAGCCCCAAAGCAGTGCTCTTGGAGCATCTCTCCAGGAGGGCCATGAACACTTCAGGCAAGGTAGGAGCCATCTCAGTTCTTGTTGCCTTTTTGATTGCCCCGAAACCTGAAGATGACCTCCAGATGTGTCTTTTTGTTTCTCTAGGCTTATCTGTAGTCCTCCTTGGCTGTCCTCAGCTACACAGCACAAATTGGGAAGTGATCCCAAGAATCCCTTGGAAAACACTCATTTTTCTGGAAACTGCATCCTCTTCAAATACTGATACCCTGCAGTTCCCTTTTATCCTTCCTACATCAATACTGAAGTTTAATGTCAATGTTAGTAGGAAGTGTCTGTGAGGGGTTGGAAGATAAGTATCAGAAAGATCAAATATTTTATTTATGCACAGTAAATTTTTCAAGTCTCCCTTGTGCTTTCATTTAAAATGCATATTAGTGAGCAATTTAGTTTCCAAAGCCTCTCTCTGGTGTGAGATTTATTTGGTGTCTGCCAAGGTCTGATTGAAATATGGGAAAAGTTCAAAGTTCCCCTTTCCCTGCACCCCGGGCAGTGCTGTGGAAAGGTCTCTGCTGTTCTGGGGATCCTCTGCTAAAAGAAACAAGGATGAGGAGCTCTGTGTAGTGAGTGCAGCACCTCTGAAGCAACTCCCCGGGCAGTGCTGTGGAAAGGTCTCTGCTGTGCTGGGGATCCTCTGCTAAAAGAAGGATGAGGAGCTCTGTGCAGTGAGTGCAGCACCTCTGAAGCAACTTACAGTTTGTACTTTGTAGATGTGTCCCCTGGTTTTTTAACACCCCCCTTGGTGTGAACCCGAGGTTCCCGTTTTCCACTCCCACCCCAGGAGCCCGTCTGGCAATTCCAAGTTGTTTGGCTTTTTGCAGGGGATCTCATTTGCTTCTGCTTTCATGAACATAAAGCAAAACCCTGCCAAGGGCAGCGAGGGGAGCAGGTTACCCCAGGTGACTTGCAGGTGTGGTTGCAGAGGTCACAGCACAAGCTCCACGAGACAAACCCCATGAGAAGGGCCCAGCACAGCAGATTCCTGC
>NW_009953387.1:974321-979664 GCF_000747805.2 Chaetura pelagica | reverse complement strand
CTGTGCAGCTCAGGAGCACCCAGAGATGCATGGATTCATCCTGCAGTGGAGTTCTGGAATGTTTTCTGTCAGACTCCAGCTCCCTGGAAAATTATTATAGTGCTAATGATACACATGCATGGAGCTGAACTTTTTTTAAAGTTAATAATGGGTAATTAATAGTTCATAGGTTTTTATTTGTGAGGCATCAATTTCCCCCCTTTTCCTTTGAAATAAAATGTTCTAAGTAAGAATAATATTGTAAATACTGAACTAAAACTCCCTTTAGAGACAAATCTTTTCATTCTTCGTAATATGTTTCAATTTTATGGCAAATAAATGTGTATGCCTTTAATATGAATCAATTACTAATTAATATCAAATACCATTCACCTTCACCTCCAGATGAAGGCTTAAAATATTCCAGTGATTCCTGCATGTTGCAGGTTTTTCTTTAAATATATGAATATTTAGAAAGGTGTATCCATTTCTTCTTGAAACTGTAGCTGACAATAACTTTTGGTTCCTGCAGGCAGAAGGGACAGATTCTTGTGGTTAGTCCCTGGTTACTTCCTTGCTTCCATACTTAATGTCACACCTCCAGAAACTGAGCCAAATTCTGGTGAAACTTCAGTGTGTTTTTATTAATTGGGGATCTGATGGTGACCAAGCAGTGAGCATCATATTGGGCTGCCATAGTAGGGCTTTTTCTCTGCTTTATGTGGAATCATTTAAATCATGACCTGCCCTAGATTTGGTCCTGCTCTGGCAGGGGGTTTGGACTTGATGATCTCCTGTGATCTCTTCCAACCCCTGACATTCTGTGATTGATTCTGTGATTATTATTAATTGATTCTGTGTTATATAAATATAACTCTTCATATACACACATACATATATATGCCTCTTTTCCACTTCTAGGATACTGCTCTGTCTGCCTGAGTGTGGCCAGCCATGCAGTTTATTGCCTAGATCACCTGTATGTGGCTGAGGATCCAGTTCTCAATTCAAAGCTGAAGGGTAAGTCTCTTCATTGCAGAGAACTGTGCCTCAGTTTCCCTTTGCCAAGTGAAATGCAAGGTGGTGGGTACCTGGCATCCCAGGATGGAGCTGCCATGGGGGGTGATGTGCTGGGCTTGGCCCCCAGCCCCACTGCTGAGCTCTGGGCAGCTGGAGGTTGGCAGAGTGATGGTCACTAAGACCTTGTGCTGAAATGCAGACCCTTTCAGGAGGCTCCTTCTCTCTGGGTGGCTTCAGGAGGTGGGGGGGTGGGTGGTTAGCTGGTGGTAGTATTTAGAAAGGTTGGACCAGATGATCTTTGAGGTCTCTTCCAACCTGGCATTCTGTGGTTCTGGTCTGCCCACACGGGGAGGAGGTTCAGACAGCAGCTCCTGGCGTGGTCTGGGGGTGCAGCTGGTGTCTGGTTTTCATAGGACCAAGCATGTTGTCATCAGTAAAGAAGCTAATAACAGATTGATTCTGGGCAGAGAGACAAATATTTCTGGTTCTTACTGTCCCACATGGCAGCACTGGGCTTTGCAGTCACATATGACCTTCCCTTGTGTTCACATCACTCTTACTTTTCATCATAAGTATTCATAACTAGTGAAAAAAACCTCAGCATAAATTTCACCCTCTCAATTTCAAAGGTATTAAAGATTGACTTGGAACAATGCCTAGCTTTTTTTTAATCTATATTCTTTTTTAACTTAGCTATGATTTTTTTTGGCTTGGGAGACATAACTGTAAGTTTCCTCCTTTGCCCAAACACAGCTCCAAGGCACACATACAGGCTTTAAACATACAGCTTGTGCCCTTTTCTGCCAAGGTGGTTTGTTGGTGTATAGAGAAATGTTTGTGATTAATCAAACTGTTCATTACAGCAGTTTATTTTACATGGGAGCACCACGTAGGTGTTTATTGGAGGTGGTGGCAACACGGCGCGAGCAGGATCCCTGTCCGAGGGCTGGAGTATAATTATAGCCCTGCTCTCATTTGCATATTGCCAGGATGCTGCCAGTAAATATTAATGGATTACTTCTTATTCATTTAGCCTGTGTTTTTGAAAGATGCCTAAAAACAAAAAGATCATATCTGTATGTTGTTTTTTAATTTATTTTCACCTTTTTGTCTCCTTTGGAGACCCCTGGTGTATCAGCACTTTGTTTACCACAAATTAAACCTGAGCTGATTGTTTACCAGACTGGAGACCCTTGTGCATTACTCCAGCACTTTCCCTTCCTTTTTTTTTTTTTAATAATCACAACCTGGGATTCATTTGCAAGAGGCCCTAATCTGCATGAGAATGATACAATTAACTTTTGATTAACCGCCTAGTTCTTGTCGAAGCCGCCGTGTATAGGACACTCTGCATTTAAATAATTTGCCTTAAATTGGGAGCAGGCCTCTCATTAAACGGGTGAGTTTGACTAAACAACAACATTTGGAGATAATCAGGGTCAAAACAATAGGGGAGGCTGCAAGGCTAGAATGTCATCTTTAAATATAACAGCTGAGATAAAGGCGCCCAGATTGCGCCTTATCGAAACACAAAAAATCAAAGCTCTCTCTTGTCTGTGGCAAAATACCAGGCCCCAGTGTTTAGGGCAACCATTGTTTGGGTGTAAAAGTGTTGCAGGATTTGCATTCAGAGAGCTGGGTCTAACACACATTACATCACGTAGGTTACTTATCTCGGAGTCTGACAATAATTATCGGGAAGAATATGCTCAGAATGACTTTTTTTTGTGTGATTTTTATGCATCCCCGACACAAGGAAGGGGAGATAACAGCTTTATGAGAAAGGGGAGAGTCTCCAAAGGCTCTCCCTGGAGCTGCGTTCTTCGATTAAATTTGCTGTGCCACTCTGGTGTGCTGAACAAGTGGAAAGAAAGACTATGAGGCTTTTATAGAGGGTAATAATAGTCCTGAACACAGCCCTTACCAAAAGATAAGATCCATTGTCAAAACAAACAAAGGAAGCGGCATGAAACACCACTTGAAGAATATATATGAGCAAAGTTTTACCTCCTTGGCTTTTCTTTTCATACCTTGAAGCTGGCTCTGTGGCGTGGCCACGTTCTAACCAGGAACCTTCACAAGTGCCCAGGCTTTCACCTTGCCCTTTCCCTCTGTCCTGCTCCAGGGCTTTTGTGATGGGCTCTGCCTGTGGTTCCAGGAAAGGCAGAAGAGATTTAAACCATCACAGCCCAAGTTTGGTGTCTGCTGTGGGGTTTTTTTCCTGTATTTTTGCAGATGGTCCAGTATTTTGCTCCTGCAATTCCTTTGCTGAAGGGCACTGCAATAATTTATCTCTTGTTTTTCCCAAGATCACTGTGCTCTTGAATCCAAGCTCAGCTGCAGGTCCCTACAAGACAGTAGAAGGTGATGGACACCTGGGCATTAATAGCTCCAGCTGGCAAAGCTTGGACAGCAACGTGGTAATTCCCAGAAACACCCTTTGGTACTGGGTCAGTCTCTCTCTCACTGCAACTTTTCTCAACCTGCTGCCAGCTTGGATTTTGATGGAAATATCAGTGTCCATTTCTCTCTAATAGACCTAGATTGGACCTGCAAATAAGGCAATCCATGTGTCATCTTCCCCAACAGTGCAAGGGTGAGGATTGCTGCAGCTGTGCAAAGGGAACGTGCATCAGGTTACAAAACTCTGCTGGGAAAAATTGTGGCCACAAGGTACAAATCAGAAATATCTCTCATTGGTTTTTCCCCTCTTACTGCATGAGGAATGGGCATTTGGTAGCAAGAATGGCACACAGAGAAAGAAATGTCTAGATAAATGAAATGTGAATTAAAGCAGGACTGAAATTAACTACAAAATCTGACTGCCACCAGGCATTCAGGTAATGGTTGGGCTTGAGGATCTTACAGGTCTTTTCCAACCAACAAGATTCTATTGTTTAAGCAAGACAAAACTGGTTAAGTTAACAGATACATTCTGTGAGTTACTTGTAATTAAATGTAAAGGCCATTTTGCATTTTGGTTTTGGAGTTGCTGAAGTTCTGTCCCACTCCCATCACCACCTGCCCTTGGTGTGGCCTTGCTGTCTCCCCCCCTGCTGCTCACCAGCCCCCAGAGCAGCCCAGGGAGGAGCTGCTCACTCCTCTGCCTGCTCTCAGACTTGCCTGTGTCCATGTGGGAGGCTGCCAAGCCACAGTTAGGCTGTCTGTGATACAGCCAGTGCTGGCAAACACGTTGGAAAACAGAACCAAAGGGTTCCCAGCTCCCCCCAGCAAGACTCTCCAGCTGGGGATACTCTCCTGCACTGGGGATACTCTCCTGCATGCCCCTGGCTGCTGGCACAGCAGCAGACCCCTCAAAAATGGCTTCTGAGATGTTGTTTTATTTCCAATGTGCAGTGTAAAAAGCAGCAAAAGTAGGATTTAAGAAATGTAAATAACGTGTGAAGGAGGTGGGAGAGGTTTTAGGGGCCTCAGTGCATCTGATTGCCAAGGATGCTTTTGGAAACTAATCCTGGTAGCTGAATGGAACTGAAGATGAAAGCTCAGAGGTCTGGTGTAGGTGAGAATTTACACTTCACCTTATCAAGGAAATCAGTAATCACCATGGCCAGGGGATATGCTGACATAGCATGTGGTCAGTGCTGTTTCTAGGGTTGAGAACTTCTGATGCCACCAAGTAAGACATTTATTGCAATAAACCACAAAGTGATGTTGGATTATCTAAGGATGACCCCAAGCCATCAGGGAAGTTTGGGAAGGTGATTAGAAACAACCCCTGGCAAAGAGAAACACATCCACAGGTGTTTCTGAAAAGAAAGGCCAAGATTTGTTATTTCTGTCATCTCTTCTCTGTACAATCATCACCTGGAAGTGGATTGTGCTGTGCAGAAGTGGGGCTGGTGGGGGAATTCTGCCAGCAGCCCACTAAAGGCATGTAAGACCTTTTTCTGCTGCTGTGTCTTTTGCATAAATTATGCCACAAGGTTACAGAATGTGTGTGTATGGAAACAGTGGATTCTCAGGAGCAAGAGAGGCAGTAAGTGCCATCTCTCCTAAATACACTGCATCCACTGGAGCAGAGAGGGCTGGACAGATTTCAGCTCAGCTGCTGCACCTGCTTTTCCTGCTGCTGGTTCCTTGCTCCCAGGGCTGCCTTCACAGCTCTGCCTCCTGACCTTGGGTCTTCTCCAAAGGTCTCTCTGTCCACGGTGACCCCTGAAGACCCGTTCACAGGAGGGAAGTTGGGGCTCAGCTTCCTTACCTGGAGGTTGGTTAACTTGTTTTGTGGCATGATGAGGGCTGGGGAGGAGGAGGGGAAAGCTTGGGGACGTGGTTGGAGTCCAGGGAGGTGAATGATTGGTTTGGCACTTCACAAGGTTCAGC
>NW_009953387.1:950556-973742 GCF_000747805.2 Chaetura pelagica | reverse complement strand
AGCTTTGGTGGTTAAGAGAAGTATCTTTTATAAAGGTGTGACCCTTTCAAAGCTTTATTTCAACCCTCTCTTTTTTGTTCCTTTTCCTCTTTCTCCTTTTCCTAAGCTTTTAGTGCTTTCAGGGGACCCCTTTTTTTCTCCTAAATTGAATCCAGGACCTTGCCTCTGTTCCCTCCCTGCTTGTTTTACTCTTCTTTTTTTTTTTTGCACCCCCAGCAGACTGTGTACCTTTTTGTTACTGCATTGCCAAGTCACTTGTGGTACTCACTTCTTTGAAACCTGCTGTGTGCCAATGCTGGAGGGAGTCTCATAATGCACAATTAATCCCAAGCATTCAGGAATCGAGGTGAGTCCCCCAGATCTTGTCATTTGGCTGAAAAATTAGACTGTGAGAAGAAAAATATCATTGGTGCCTCTGGATTTGCCTTCTGGTTTTTTTTCAACCTTAAGGGTACTTGAAGTAAAAAAAAAAAGGAAAAGGAAAGGAGTGGGAGATGCACAAAAGCCCAGCTTTGTGAATAACACTGAGTACCCTGGGGCTTGTGATTAAATCTGTATATAACGTTTGAATGGAGGGAGAGAAGATACTTTATTTCCTGAGTAAATCAAAGTGCTTGGAGCTGGGATAAACTGCAGGCGTGGATTTACAGGCTGCTCCTCTAGAACATCACACCCACTCCAGGGCACAGGCAGCAACACCCTCCTGCAGCCCAGGGAAGGCACCCTGCAGCAGGCTCAAAGCAGGTGTCTGATTTTAAGCTCCAGCTCCTGGGAGCCCCACGGCCCTGCTGGGGCCTTAGAGCACCTTCCAGTGCCTGAAGGGGCTCCAGGAAAGCTGGGGAGGGGCTTTTCATCAGAGAAGATAGTGACAGGACAAGGGATGATGGTTTTAAACTGAGAAGGGAGATTTAGGTGAGATATTAGGAAGACATTCTTCACTCTCAGGGTGGTGAGGAACTGGGATGGGTTGCCCAGGGAGGTTGTTGATGCCCCATCCCTGGAGGTTTTTAAGGCCAGGTTGGAGGAGGTTTTGTGCAACCTGATCTAGTGGTTCCCTGCTCATGGCAGGGGGGCTGGAACTGGATGATCTCTAGGGTCCCTTCCAACCTTAATGATTCTATGATTTTGGTTTTTTGGGGTTTCTTCTTTTTGACGGTTGACCTGATGTTGGTTCTCAAGCTCTTTACTTCACTGCTTCTTACAAGTTATGAGCAACGCCACAACTTTTCTGTTTACATTATTTGGCTTAGGGCAAGATGACAACCAGGCCTGCTGCTGCCTTGGCCATGGCTGTTGGAGACCCAAGTGTGGAGGAGCTGAACCCTCAAGAGCCACTTCTTGCCTCTGCCAGCCCAGCCCAGCCTCTGCTCCAGGCTGACCACAGCCAGGGCACTGGGTGAGAACTGAATTATTTTCATTTCTGCACCTTTTTTTTTTTTTTTAATATGAACACATTTTCACTTTGACAGAAACCTTCAACACTAAGATGGGGTGGTGATGAGGTGATCTTACCAGGCCTATGGAAAAAGACCCAGATATGTGTGTAATGCTAAAAGCAATACCCCTTTAGAGAAGTCTCACAGACTGCTACAGATATTAGCTGGAAGAAGTTACTCATTAAAGTTGCTTTATTTTATTATTTACACCTCTTTGAACTGGCCTGCCTGGAATTTTTTGCTGCCTTTTCCTTTATGCCCTGGCAATGACTCACCTCGAGTTTGATAAAAAGCCTATGCCAAAACATGCCTCAATTTCAGGGCAAAATCCCTGTTGAAGGTATCAGAGTGCAGAAATAGTGATGTGGTCTGATTATTCATCTCGGATGTAGGAAATTTCACCTATACCAAGGAGGTCACAGGGACAGACTCAAGTCCCTGCACCCAGATGAAGGTCTCAATCATTTACCACCAGACAATGCTGGGGTGTGCTCTCTTTTTTTTTTTTTTTTGTAATAGAATAGAACAAATGTTGCTTGTATTTGCACAGGCAGCATTGCTGGAATCCCAAGTCAGACTTAGATTGGAAAAGCTTGTTCAGTTCTACTCTTAATTTTCCTTTGTGTTATCTAGGAAGACTTGCTTTCTTTTTATTCAAACATCCAGAACTACCCAGAGCTTCAAGCTGCATTTACATGGAGTTAAAAGAGGCAGCTCAAGTTGTGTTCAACTTTGTCTGATCTATGCTACATATCTTTGCAGGACTGGCATAGTCTCTCTACAACTGCCATTAGTGATTTCATGCTTGTCATCAACTTTGAACACTCTTCTCTGAGCCAAAGTACAACTCATCCAGGACATCTTTAGTTGATGCTCCTCAGACAGCTGCAAGATCTGGCAGACAGCATAGTGTATCCTTTTTCCATGGCAAGACAATGCCTTTGTTTGTCCCACAACTTCAATTTACTATTAAAAAAAATAAATACATTTAGAAAACAACATCTTGCACAGAAACAAGATGCTCACTTATTTTCTGACAGAGTGGAGAAGCCTTTGGGGGATCTTGAAAGCATCTACAGCCAGAAGGCATGTGTGAGGTGCGGCAGGACGACAGGAGAGCCTTGTAGCTTCTCCACATGACAGAGTCTGGCAGTCTGAGTCAGTAATTATCATATTTAAAAAACTGTTGTAGCAAGTAGGAGGGGAAGCCTAAAACTTTGGAGCCATTAGAGGATCTGTGATTTTAGAAAAAATACACTAAAATCAGAGATTTCACCAGAATTTCTGCTCTTTACCCTGAACAAATCACCAGGGATGCTGGTTCCTGTGGCTGCATGTGGGAGGGTTGTGGCAGGACTTCAGGGATGAGCATCCTCCCTCTGAGTCCTGCCACCAGTTTCCTTCTTTGGGAAGAGCTGCATTTTGGTCTCTCATTCCCTGACATCCCCTTTCCCTCACTTTGCTGATTTATCAGCTTCTCCTTTCGTCCTGTCTGCCTGACAACAGCCCCCAGGAGTGGATCAGAGAGGAACACACTGACTGCTGAGATCCTGGGGAGCCTGAGCAGCTGCTGCATTGGCTGAGGTCAGTACAGGAGCTGATTGACACTGCTCCCTGCAAACCAGCTCCTGGTTAATACCCATTGTGTTACTTTAATGTAGTGGGAGCATATATGTGACCTTGATTCCTGTTGCTGTGGGGTGTATACATTTGCAGGAGTTTCATCCACAATATAGGATGGAACTTATTTCCTCCTGAAGCTTGTAGTGGGGCTGGGAAAGCATTAGATGTACTTGTGGATATTGGACATGAGGAAAAAGCTCTTTAATGGTGATGGATCCCTGGGACAGGTTGCCCAGAGAGGTGGTGGGGGCACCATCCCTGGAGACATTCAAGGTCAGGTTTGATGGGGCTCTGAGCAACCTGTTCTAGTTGGAAATGTCCCTGCTTATTGTAGGGGGATTGGACTTCTGGAAGCCCCTTCCAACCCAAACCATTCTATAATTCTATGAAACTTCTATGTTTCATCTTATGAACCATCCATTAGTATCCTTTCCTAATTATGGATTTTTGAAGGGTTTTCTTGATGATACTTTATTTTTTACAGAGAATTTACAAAAAATCTGTAATTGTTTCTAGATGTTATTTCCAGATTTTAGATGTAGCAGAACCAGGTAAGCATCTTTATTAGGATAACACATTTTACTGATAAAAATCAAAGCTCAGGGATACATTTACAAAGAGTAGCACAGATACTCATTATCTTCCTATCTCTGTCATTCTAGTCACCATTAATTGGCTAAAATATTATAGGGAGGATGTAATCATTGATGATCAGTTCTGAATGACAGGAAAGGTGAGAGTATTGACAGGGCTGAGAGTGAATTCAGGAAGGAGGGTGTCAGAAGAGGAAAGATCAGGAATCCAATTTTGGTCACTTTCAATTAGAATTTGCATGGAAACATTCAGGAATAGGTGTCAAAAGAGAGAGTGAAAGGCAAGGCTGAATGAAAGGAGGCAAGTTGTGACAGGCAAGATAGATTTGAGATTTATTTGTATAAAAATGAGCATTAAGGTGTCTGTGTGGATAAACTGCTCGTCAGGAGAAGTCAGTTGTGGGCTGTTCTGCAGAAGAAGACAAAGAGGGTAAAAGAGGAAAGTGAGAACTGAATGGGAAGAGTAAGAGAAGCAGAAATTTCCAGAAAGGCTCGTGAGTCCTGGTTCAGTCAGGTGAGAGTGGAGGTTGCTAAAAGAGGATTGAAAAAAGATGGAAATTGTTGACAGAAGTAGAAGACAGACAGCTGGCTTTAATTTCCCTGAGAAAGAAGGTCTTCTCACTGGGGTGCTGCAGGATTGTCCTGTCTTAAGCCATTCTGGACTGTATTTCAGGTTAACTAACAGGCAGTATTGTTATCTGGGAGTAAAAGCTTCAAATTGTTGCTCTGAGTGGTTTTGACCAACCACTTTTGAACATCATTTCAACCTCAACTATTGTGTGACTCTTACAGATACCAATAACTGAAGTATATGGTAGAGCTATTTGAGATACTTAGCAGCCACACCACTACAGATCTTTTTTTCTTTTGTTTATTTTTTTAAGGAGAACCAGCTTTCAGGGCAGGAAAAAGTTGTATCTGTTATAGTAAAGAGGGTTCAGGAAACGCACTTTAACATATTCTAGGAAGATAATCTGTGTTCCTTCTTGCAGCACTAAGGTGAGGAATTATTATTGTCCTAATTGTACAGCTAGGGAAATGGGATGAAGAAAGTGAGAAGCTCAAGGTGACATCCAAAGTCTGTGACAGAGCTGGAAACAGAATCCAGGCTCTTTACTCCAATCAATACATTAATAATAGCAGCGACCATCTCTCTTACCTCTCCTTCCTTTGCATATCACCTCTGTGAGGGACTTGCTGCTTTGTTAAAAAGCTTGTGAGATTAATCAGTGCTGCTGAAAACATCAGGGCAGTTACAACAGCACCATTTTGCAATTACAGTATTGTTCTCTCCATAATTTAAGGTGATGGGTGGTGCTGATGGCTTTTAGAAGATGCTCCATGAGTAGGTAAGGTGAGATTGAGTCATGCTGCTCCCTCTCTCACCTTTGACCTGTCTTTCCTGGCCCTGTGAAAGTCAGTAGAAAGCAGGTGATGTATTTGATTGTTTCCTTGACCTGTCTTTCCTGGCCCTGTGAAAGTCAGCAGAGAGCAGGTGATGTATTCAGTTTTGCAAACAAACTAAAACCAATTTGGAATCCTTACAGGACCATCATTTACGGTGGGGATGCTGCCAGCACAAGCAAACAATAGCAGATATGATAATAAATTATTTGAAAGGATCTGCTTTGCACCACTTTCCATCTAGCAGGAGGGAAAAACAAATGAAATTACAGATTTGCTGCTGAGCAGAAGTTATTGGTAAGTAGTTGGATTCACAGTGTTTGTTTCTTTCTGCAATGTATTTTACATCAGGTCTCATTTTTGACTTCCCAAGTCATAAGAGCCTCATTCTTTTGCTGTTGCTGAGTGGAAACTCAACAGTCACACACTAGCAATGTTAGAGTAGAGCTTCTCATGTGTTATCACATTATTTTTGCTATCAGTTCAAGGAAATGGACACTTGATTCATCTTCTCACATATATTGATTCAATCCTCCTTTTCATTTAGCAGAGGAGAAGGCTATTAGCCCCCATTCACATTTACAATAAGATAATATAACCTGATAGCTGCTCTCCTAATCCATTATGGGAGAGGGATAAAATAGTTTTGTTTCTGTATGTAAGGATCTATTGACTTACTCTCCTCATCCACATTTACAGCACTTGCAGCCCTCAGTGCTGTGTGTCTTAACAGCATTTCAACCAGGTGGACTATTGATGAAGGCTCTTTCTGAAGAGCAGAGATAAAGACATGGGTAATGCCTTTGGCTCTGAAAAGGAACCCAGATTTTCTCCTTGAACTTCTCTTAAGGACTGTGCAAAACAAACACCACCTCTGCCATCACCATTAAGCATTCTTTTGCCACTCTCAGACTGCAAAGCTGAGAAAGTCTTCTCCTGGCAGCATCGCCCCCTCCAGCAGCATCACACGAGGCCCCTCCAGGCTTCAGCCACGTCCCCCATCCCAGCACTGTCTGCACAGCAGATCCTGGATCAGCCCATCCAGGCTGACTTGCAGGCTCGAGAAGGGCTCATTTATTTCCTACATTACTGTCAGCCTCTCTGGTCTCACCCCAACACCCAGCTCTTGCCTTAGGCAGCTCCAAGCAGCCTCCTCCGTGCCCCACTCTGCTCCTGGCCTCATTACTCACAGATTAGTCACACCAAGATCTTGAAAGGAGCAATTCCTAGGCACATACTCCTGAACCCTTTTCTTTCATTCAGAAACCAGTGATTTGCCTTCAATTCCTAGTTTGGGACAGTCTTTTGAAGTCTGAGAGGTAGTTTCTCTGCTATTTAAAAGCAGGAGGAGGGAGGAGAGTGAAAAATCTCATAGGTTTTGCTAAAAGAGTCTGAAACCTGAGTGTGTTCTGCCCTGCTGCATGCAGAACATTGGCTGGCCCTCCTGTGTGGAAGCCCTGTGGGGTGGCCCCAGGAGTAAAAGTTTCCTGCAAAAGAGAAGCCAGGACATGGGGGTGGATGCATTTCACTGCTGAGCTTCACCCCATTCCTGTCTCTGGCAAGGAGCTCCAAAAGTGCTGCTGGGTCTTTGTCCACCTGTTTGTGCTCAATTACCAAAAATACACGACAGCCAGTAACAAACATTACATCCAACTAGACCCCCCCTATGATTACCTCTAAACCAGTAATTAATTTGCAAAGTGGAAGATGAGAGTCATGGAGTTGTCAGGGTTGAAAGACACCTCTGAAGATCATCTAGTCCATCTTCTATACATAGTGGAAATATTTTTTAAAAAATATTGCTTCAGACCAGCCTTTACTTGTAACAGAGTGGCAGTGATCCATTCCCTATTTATTTCTGCTTATACTCCTCATACAGAATGAAATATATCAAAGATTAGTAAGATTTCCTTACATTGCTAGCAAAAAAAAATAATTATGTAATAATACACCTTTTCTTTTTAAAAAATAATTAATACAATGTGTTAAAAAGTCACTATTCTAATTGTTCCTGTCATGGAAAAGGTACGAGTGAATTAAATTAATCCATAGGAGACTTGTTTTGTTCTGCAGTAACTACTTCTGTTCTTTGAAAGGCCCTTCTTTTTTTTTTGAGTTCCTTATCTGAAAAGGTTTGCCATGTCTTCATGCGAGTAGTTGTCATGCTTTAGAAAAATCACAAGCAGCAAAAAGTCAGAATTGTCAGTTCAGAAGACACTGCTTGTTCCACTGGGTAAAGCTGAGAAAGCAACGCTGGCAAACGATCTTTAGGAGGGGAGGGTGGAGGGGGGGGGAAGAAAGGAACCCGGTGGAAACAGCAGCAGAATGAAGATAAAAAGGGTTGCAGGCTTTATTCTCCTCGAAGGTTGGCAACAGGAAATCTGTTGGAGTAGAAGAAGAATATCTGATAGGTCATCTGTTGTGTAATGAAGAATAGAAGACAGAAGACAAGCTAGGAGAAGCAAGGTGATTCCAAACCTCGGAGGAATGTAAGATCTTATGAGAGAAACATGAAAGCGATACCTTTATAAACTGACCAAATTTAATTTACTGTCAACGAGCCTTGTAAGGCTGCAAGCTGACAAAATCCATTTATAATGTTATGGGTAAGGCTGAAGTCATACATTTTTCTCCTGTGGAATCACTTTATTATGTATTTGTTTCTTTCATTTCTGCAGGTTTTCTGATTAAAAATTACCACTCAGTTGTCAAATATTTCCTTGTCCTCTGGTATCTGGGCTTAGTTCCCCACTAACTTATCCTGCCTATCCATCTTCTTTAGCCACAATAAAACGTGCTTTCAAAGGGTGAACAAAAGCAGATAAATATGCTGTCATTTAATATGCACAGTCTTCTGCAAGTTGCCCATATTGTTTTGCTCTGGATGTTCCTTGGGAGACCCCGGAGTTGTCAGCGTGTTTTGTTGCAGGGTTTTAAATGCTCAGCCAGGTGATCAGTGAGCACCAGTGTCACAGCAAAGGCACTTGGGATTCGGAGGAGAAAGTCAGGAAATGCATCGAGTTTTGGTTGCTTTTATTTTGCCTTTTTTATTTTTTAATTTGTGATGCTCTGAGAGGTGGGGAAATGATCCTGTATTCTGGGAAGAGGTTTGGATGGGACAGGAGCGGATTGGCATTGTGCTACAGGAGGGCTCTGGGGGCTGACACCCCCCACGCCAGGCTGGCTCTCCCTGCCTGTGCAGAGAAACAGAAAATGGTTTCTAAGTTCATTTTCCAATCCAATGTTGACCACTAAGTGGCTGACTCATGTCAGGGTGTTTGAAAAGTTGGTTTTACAAACCTGGTAGGACTCTTTGCTCTGCGAGCGGAACTTTTTTCCCCTGGGAGGACACCCCGAGTTTTGTGGCCACACTGATTTGGTTTCGTCTTGTTGGAGAAATCTAACAGAAACCCAGTGAAATCAGGCTAAGCCATTTGATTCTATGTGCTTGCAAAGGCTGTGAAGTAAGAAGCTTATGTTCCCCTTCCCCAAAATTCAGGTTTAAACTTGCATTTTCGGGTTTTTGTGCCAACAAAATCCCCACTTTGCTGAGCTCCACTTCTCCAAGCTCAAGCCAGAGGCCAGCAGGAGCAGGCACGCTCCAGGAAGGGCCATGACTGGGTTGTATAGGTGGAAGAATTAGGACTTCTTTTTCCTAAATGTTCAGAGCACCATTCCTCCTGCCATGGGAAGGGCAAGCTCTGTATCTCTGTAGGTGTTGTGCTTTCCCAGCGTGGTCCACGTTGCCTTGTTTCTCACGTACTTGAGTTATGATCAGAAGATTTCACTGGCAGCAGGACATGCATCTATTAAAATCTGTGCCAACCTGCTCATATTACTTTTAAGAGAATGTAAGTTTTCCCTCATAAAATTCCAGTGGGCAATGAATTAAAAATGACAACTCTATATACAGTGAAAACAAGAAAATAAAATACACAAAACATTGCTAATGATCAGTTCTTGAAAAATTTACCAGACACATACTACCCAGGGAGCTAAACTCATTAGCAGAGACTGATAGGAAAGCTGAGATGCTCCAGGATGAGGCTCAGACACAACATATTCAAATGCAATCTCTTTAGCAATATTGTTTTGTTTCCTTCACAGAAATATTTGGCAACAGCATGTCTTCCTTTAAAAAAAAAAAAGTATCTGGGAGGTTACAGCATCTCATTAATCAGCCATCCTGATGTTTACGTGCTCAGGAGCTCTTCTTTCCTTGGGGAAGGCAGAAGAGCTCCTAATGATGGGCTGGAGATGTTCCCTGTGCGACCAGGTAGGTTCTGGTGTTGTTCTGCTCAGTCACAGCCTGGCCCCACGTCCCCCAGGTGATCCTGCCCATCCTGGTGGGGTGACAGGGAGTTAGAGAGGCAGGACTCTGCAGAGTGACAGGGGCCACCCGTGCCGTGCCACGCAGGCTGTCAGCACTCCGGAAATTGTAATAATTAACAGTATCTGGATGTCCTCCCTGGATGGCTGCATGACATGGGATATACTGGATGACAGTATCCACCAATCCATGAACTTCGTAGAGCAGCACCCAGACTGTGTGTGGCACTTGACTGCTGACACCTTCTAGAAACAGACAATTGTTTCACACCTCATTTGCAAACTAAGGGAGATATGAAATGAATTAAACTTCCCGCAAACACTCAGGAGGTTTACAAAGAGGCCTATCTCTAAGTCTACTGTACTATTTGCATAAAAGAATTCAGTATCAATGTAATTATTAATGATAATTCTAAAGCAGTTGTGCTGCTTCAGGATTTCTCAGATTAAGAATGTAATGAATTAGTAATAAAATCCTAACACAAATTTATTCCTAAATACAATTTCCTTCCTGGTTGTGAATCTCCTTGTATTTATTATAAAAGATGTACTTGTTGAAACAGCTTTTCTCTAGTGGTGTGGTTTAAAGATGCATGTCTTTGACAAATTCAAATTTCTATTAATGAACCACTGTAGGAAAAGTCTGTCTTCTTCAGCAGAAAGAGGATTTGACTGATCTGTCCTTGCACAGGGCAATGATAAATGTCTTATGAACATCTGCCTCATCCACAGCCTTACCCTGTGTGCAGTGGCCACATGCAGCAGGGAGAAGGGAGAAGAACTGGAGCTGCTTCTCCCCGTGATGAGCCAGTTCTGGGGTCCCCAACACAGGGAGGAAATGAAGGTGTTGGAGCAAATCCAGAGGAGGCTGTGAGGGTGGTGAGACCCTGGCCCAGGCTGCCCAGGGAAGCTGTGGCTGCCCCACCCCTGGAAGTGCTGAAGGGCAGGTTGGATGGGGCTTGGAGCAACCTGGTCTAGGGTTGTTGGAACTGGATGATCTTTGTAAGTCCCTTCCCACCTAAACCATTTCATGGTTCTAGGCCCCTTAGCCTGCAGCAGGACCCAGTCTAATAACCATGCCAGGTGAGAAGGTCAGGCCTGTTTGCCTCATCTTACCCCCCTCATAGCTCACACGTACCTTCTTTGTTCCCTTCACAGGCCACTTCACTGCCTGACACCCCACATCTGCACCCCAGCCTGCCTTTGCTGCAGAGCAGTGGGACATCAGGAGAGAACAGATGAGTCCCAGATGTTGAGGAAATCATGGCAGCGCTTTTTGGATTACAACTGGGACACGTGAAATCTGAAGTTTCAGTGTTGATGGGTCACCACAAGGTAAGTGAGTTCATTTAGTTATGTAAAGGTAGTGACCACTTTGAATTTTTTGTTGTTCTTGTTGTTTTCCAAGCTCATCTCTTGAAATTATTTTCTCTTGAGATAGCCTTGAAACACTTTTCAACCCGTGAAGGCTTAAGCCCAGCTGCAGGGTAAGAAAACCTTTCATTTTCTCCTCTTCTCTTTTCCTTCCTGGTTAGATGGTGAGATTTGATTCCTATCCCTGGTTTCCCATCTTTTCCCATGGATGTGGTCATGCTGCACCTGTCAGTCCTCAGTAAGAACCAACCACCAAGCCAAAGTCCTTCCAGGGAAGCTGATGGAGCTGAGATTTCCCATCATCTAAAGAAAAATCCTCATGCATCCAGTTTTGGTGCCCAACCCTGTACCTGGTGACAAAAAGCTAAGCCCTGTGCCCTCATTGCAGGGATCCACTGGGTGACAATGACCCACCATGGAAATGCCTCCAACTCCACCATGGATGAATCTATTACCACCTTCCTGCTGCAGCAAGGCTCATGCTGAAATGGGTGAAGCTTTGCTAAAATATGGATTACTTGGCATGATAAAAATCCCAGAGGAAGACTCACTTTTGTCCTGGACCACTCCCAGGGAAATTTTTGCACTGGCAGGATTGTTTGTTGATATTACCATGAAAAAAAAATTGTGTTTGCTGAAAATGGAGATAAGTTCTTGCTCCATCCTCAGCTTTAGCCTCCAGAGAACTAATTTACCAAGATACATTTTTTCTTGTATTTAGGACCACTGGAGCACACCCTCCACCTCAGACATCCTGATCTCTGCTAACAGTAACCCTGGTAACATTTTCATATATGAATGTATTTTTCCTACTGATCCAATTTTCAGTTTAGGCCCTACTAGTATATTTAATAATAGTGGATTCCTGTTTGTTTCAAGCTACCTCAGGAACTCCTGAAAAGTGGACTTGTTTGTTCTCTAAGTTGCCTCCAGAAGTGAGAGCTGCAGGCTGTGGAACACCCTGAGCACGGGCACAAGAGGCTGCTCTAGCAGTGCTGTATTTTAGTCTCGTAACTGAAAGGTTAATTGTCTTTCAAATTGTTTGCACATGGGCAGAGCTGCAAGTCCACGTGCTTATTTTCCTTTCCTTTCAAGCTGAAGTGTGTGGAAAATCAAAATGTCCAAACTGTTTATTTCAGGTTCAAGGCTGTAAAGGGTTTGTTACTACTACCAGTAGTTTTTCTGAAGGGAACTGTCTCAGAGCAGCTTTAATTTACACCACAGAGAGGGAAAAAGGAAGATTAGTGGCTAATCTTATTCTAGCAAGACAAAACTATTTGCAACTGTTTTGAAATGTTACTTTTAAAAACAGCAACAAAAAAACTCCTGCTCTGTCCCCAAGTGTGGGTTCCCCACTGGCAGCAGCCCCAGGACATCTGCCCATGGGTCTGCAGCCAGCAAGAACCTCAGTGTAAGACCCTGAGTGAGGGATCCTAGTTAGACCCAGCAGTCACTCCAAGACTTGGAAAAGCTTGAGAGTTCAGACTTTAAGTGCCTGAGTGTTTTATATCTGGAAAAATAAAATACATGATTTGTTGCAGGAATAGGCAGGTTTTTTAACCACCCAGGGCAGTGGTGGAGTCCCCATCCCTGGAGATACTTCAAAGACCTGTAGATGTGGTGCTGAGGGACATGGGTTAGTGGTGGACTTGGCAGGGCTGGGTTAATGGTTGGTCTTGGTGATCTTACAGGTCTTTTCCAGCCAAAACCACCACAGGGTTTTATAAGTTCCCTGAATTTTGCTGCATTAAAATATAGAAAATATGAAGGTCATCTTGAATTTGCTCTATGAAATACCAAAACTTAAAAAATGTTGGGCAGATTATTGTACTCTTTGACTAATGATGAGTTAAGAGCTGTATCAAGGAGTAACAACATAGATATCCAGGATATGAGCTTCAAGTAAGGGGTGCAAACCTCATCAACATGAAGACCATGCTGAACATCAGTCACGGCTCTGACCTGTCCACCCAAGAGCAGGATCTGATATCTCCTCCTGGGATCTCCTGCTGGGATCTCTGGCACTCCTCCCCACTGCTCTGCAGCTTCAGTAGACTCATGGAGGTGAGTGCTATTGCCCCAAAAACTGTTGAGCAATTTATTTTCAGTTCTTACCTCAAGGAGGAGGCAGGGAATGTTTTCCCACTCTGAGGCTCAGGCTCTGGGACAGCTGCTCCAAACTTGGGGTGATTTGCTAGGACATTATTTAAGTTCAGGTTGTGTGGGAAACTGTGAAGCTAGTTTTTGTAAATTTGTGGTTTAGTGGGGATCTTCTCAACTAGTGACTCTTTAAAATTCTCCTTGTGAAAAGTTTAGTATCTGGAAAGATTTGTTTCTAAAAAAAAATTATTATTAATTTGATTTTATTTTTTAAAATCTTGACTTTTTGGCATCATGTGAAGCAGTTTTCAGCCTGCCCTGACTATCTGCCTTCTGGTGGCATTTTGGCTCAGCACCACTTTTTTTCCTGGTGATCCCCAGCCCTGCCTCCAGCTCTGGTAGTGACACTTCAGCAGCCTGGTGGTTAGGGCTGATTTAGGAACTGATGCTGCAACGTGCTGAGTTCTCCTGCCCCATCCTGAACATGCTTCCCTCTGTTCTCTTTCCTGTGTTCTGTACCTTCTCGGATCAGCCACCGTGTGCCTCATCTACCCTGGGTCTGTTTTGGAATTGAATCATGACCCTACAAATATTAAATCACCGTGTTTTGTAAGAATGATGTGAAATGCTGGACCTTGTCTCCATCCTGATTGTTTGCAGATGTCAGTGTTGTCCTGAAGAAGCAGTCATTGTCTTGACTCATCCTGAAAAATGCTCAACATCTGTGCAAGCACTTTGCAATGTGATATATATCATGTAATTAGAACCCCACTCCCACTCATATTTATTGATTAGTTTATTTTTTGCATGCTAAGCATCAAAATTAAGATGCTCAGTGTCTGAAATGTTGTTTTTCAGCCCACATCATAATGCATTCTCACTTCTGCTAGTTGCCTGACTTCTCTGTTTACCAGTGTGTTGTTTCACCTTTTGTTCCAAGCAGTTGTTCCCCTCACAAAATAGCTCCATTATCCCTGAATTTGCCTGTTTGCTGTAATGAAGGCAACTGGATTCGTAATAGTCTATTAAATGGTCTATTAAATAACGTGGTTGCTGGAGGGACCCTGGTTACACTGTACGGAGCAGCAGGGTAATAATTCTGCAATTCAGATGCTGCATGGATTTCCTTTCCATTACAGCTGCTTGAAATGTTTTCTTGAGAGTTTTCATAAATCTTTCTACTTCTCAGCTGGCCCAAGGCCAGGATGGATCCACTTGTTTTACTAGAACCTGAGCTATTCAGCAGATCGGGGTTCTTCGCTGTTAGAACAGTTAGTCCACCATCAGGTTCAAGCACCAGTGCCCCTACAAGGTACAGAAAATACCCTGGCTGGACTGGTCACCTAGCTGAAGCTCAAATCATGATTTTGATTACAGGAGATTAGAAATGTGGATTAATTTCAATGAACGAAGTTGTGTATTTACTTTTGGGAGTGGGATGGCAGAACTGATCTAATGGTCTTCTGATCCTCATCTGTGAGTACCTGTGGGCAGCTATTATTTGTATTGTTGTTTCAACCAAAATTAGATCTCCATAGATCAGCTGCCCTACAAACCTACTGAGAGACCACCTCAGCACTTCTAAGGTTTTGTCTTCAAACACAGACCAGATGCACAGTTTCCTAAGGTTCTAATTGATGCACAGACTGCAAGTTGACTTGCCCGGGACACCAAGGAAACCTGTGTTGAAGTAGAGCCTAAGAAATGTGTTTCTCAACTCATCCTTTAATACTTGAAGGTCAAGACTTAATTTTCCTTCGAGAACTGGATCCCAAAGGTATGTGACTAGTCCTGCTGAGATTACAGTTCAAGCATTTTCCTCAACTGGGGATGAATTCACTGCTTTCCCATTTGCAGTGGTGTTGGACATCACTGCACTTACCTGATTTATAAGGTGTACTCTGCTACATTTTTCTTTTAAAGATTTTAGTTTCTTTCTCCACAAGGAGAATACTTTTCCCTTGTCCTCTGTTCTTCAGTTTTTCTCCTTCCCCTCAGAAATACTGCATTTACATACTGATCTATGCATGATTACCCCAGATCTTCATCATGATATGTCACCCTAGGAATGGTTTGTGCCACAAAACGTTTTCTGGGGACATGTGCTCACAGTTCATTAGAGATGGACTTTCACTCTGACGTGACTGAAAACGAACAGCATTAAATCCCAACACTCCTTCTCTTTCCTGTTCTTTCAAAGTGCATCATTGTGCTTGAAAAACACTTCAAATGAAATGACAGCAGCCATGAAGGCCACTTTTTAAACAAGTGTTTCTGTTGAGTTTTTATTGGTGTGACTGTGTCTTATATCACTAACACTTAGCCAATTGTTTTGTTCTCTGCCCTTTGAACCGAGCAGGAGAGAGTGTTTCTGCTTTAGTCATATTTTGACTCATTTAAAGCTTGATTGGGGATACCAGCTGGCTGTCCTATGGTCGTTCTGGACTTGGAGCTGCTCAGAAGCCCACTGCACCCTTGAGGTGAGAACAGTTTCTGTCCCACTCACTGCCAGTGACTCTGTCCTCTCGTTGTGACGGGAGGGAGAATGAGAGGGGTGGTTACATTATGCCTTGCCATTGGTTGGGTGGCCTGATGGCATTGCTCTCTTTAACCATCATGTTTTAATCTGCATTCTTATGCTCGAGAAATGAGCTGATTTCAGAAGAGACACGAAATTACCTTTCTACATGTTTGTACTCAGAGGTCTTGTTGCTGCTGTATTCCTTACCCAGGGACTCTGGTGGTGTTGGACCACTGGAAGAGCTGAGACCCTGTGGGTGATCTCCTTCTACCCTCTATATTTTTTAATAATCCTGATTCCTTAGTTGATTATAATTTTGCTTGTTGTCTGAAAATCAGTGTACCTTTTAAAATTACTGTCTTGCTTTCTTCCCCTTTTCCCTTGCCCTGAGAAATTTTTGGTTATTGCTCTGAGAGCTCTTCACATGAAGATTTTGGTTTTGCTTATGCTTTGTGGTGCTGTTTCAACTCTTAATCTGCCTTAGTACTTTTGCTGTGGCTGGGTATATTCAATTTGTCTTGTAGGATCCATTTTTTCAGTGCACTCCAAACTTCCTAGTGAACTTAATATTCAAACTGATGCAGACAGAGGGACCAGAACCCTTCCTAAGCATTGCAATTCTGGGCATGCATTACATTGCTAATCTTAAGAGCACAGGAGCTCAAGAATTAAAATCTTGGACTGATGTCTCCAGAATTGGAGGCCAATGCTTTTTCTTGTTAACTACCCATCACCCCAGCCCAACCCACTCCTCTTGACTGACATGGTTCCCACCCACCTGTGGCTGAAGCCCTGACATCATCCTTCCAACAACAACTTCCCAGTTACCTGCTTCAGATGCTGTACTTGCAAAAATCCGGTGTCGATGGGGAGTGAGGCCATGTGTTAGGAGCCAGAAAATTATTTTAGTCTGTGGTTATCATATGGTGGGGTTTAATTCTGAAAAAAAAATGTAGGCTTTCCTGAAATTCATTACCAGCAATTTGTTCACGGTGCTGTTTCTGTTGGCGGCCGCAAGTTCCCTGTGTTACCAACCACAGATCATCATCCGATGGATTTGAACTGCTCCAGTTACCTCCTGAGGCTCCCTGGGAAGCTGCAAAGGGATTATCTGGCCTGATTAGGTGCAGCTGGTGTGGCTATCAGAAAGGGTGACTCCTGAAGCACTACTCAAGATGGTTTTGATAAATTCCAAGTTTGAGAGTTTTTATTTGCTTTCCATTAAAAGACTATAAAATGGAAGGCTGTTCACATGCTGTAGGAGGAATTTCTTTACCCTGCTGTGAAAGATGGCAGATGGAAAAACAGGAATCTTATGTTTCAGTGGTATGTTGGATATGTTAGTGTCCTGCTTCCCTTCTTCAACAACTCTCTAGCTGTAGAGATGAGACAGAGGGACAATTCCAGTCCGTACCACGATCTGTGCTAGCGGTTCCTTCCTCATCTCCCGTCTATAACTGTTTCCCAGTATGCATCTGTGCATTTTCACCATGCCTATTTCTTCCCAGTCTGGACACACAGGTGAAGGTTTGACTTCCACTTTTGCCTTTCTGTGGCACATTTGGTATTTCTGGCCCCTGTTGGTGTTTTTGAGCCAGAGGTCTAGCGTTGGTGCCAGGGTGCTCCTCTGTCCCTCCAGGTGGTGTTTGGGGACATGAAGTGGGTGGGCAGAGAACTTTTCCAGTGGGATGCCTGTTGAGTGTCCCTTTCAGAGTGCAACAGAAGCTGCTGGTATTTGCTGTAAGGTTTTCTCCACTGGCTGCTATGGAGGACAAAGGCAGTGGGCAAGCTGAACAAAACAGATGTTCTTGTTGCTTTTGCTGACATTCAAAATCTGCCTTTTCTGATGTAACAGATAATTTTTATGTCAGCTGGAGAGATGAGATCCTGATTTCCCTGAACATCTCAAATGGATATGAAAGCAATATTTTGCCTTGTCTGATTTATGGGCTTGTGTTGCCATTGCCAGTAGATTATCTGGACTGATAATGGATTTTTACTTGACGTTGCAGAGACTTGTTACAGATGTATGTTCCTTGCTCTTGTCTTCCTCCAGAAGATTTGTACGTTCTGGCAGACACAACAAGCTTTCTTTCAGGGTTGGGAAGAGAACAGAAAAGGTTCATGCTACTGTTTGCATGAGTCACCAGACCTGAACCAGCTGTCCTTGGGCTTGCCACTTGTTCAGAGTTTGGTTCTGTCCCCCAGTCCCCGAGAAGGAACTTTTGTTGCCATCACAGACCATGACACAGGGTCGGTCACTCCAGTTTGCTTGGCTCCTGTTGCTGGCATTTAGTAAATCTCTATGTCTGCAAGTTTTGTCAGCTCATTTGATCATGTCTGGCACCATGTCTGGAACCTTAGTCATGACTGGCTAAGAGACACCTCATAGTTTCTATTGATGTATTTCTCTGTGCCAGCAGGTTTTCTGCTGCCCCTGAAGTCAGCACAGGCGTGATCACCAAGGGAGTGGACACTGCTTAGGGCACCATTCTCTCCCATCCTCTCCTCAATGTAAGGTCCCTGCACCCCTTTTCTCCTCTAGGAATTTCAAAAGCAATGAAATACGGTAGATTTACATCCCATACTGCTGTGAGGCAGGAGCTGGTGCTGCTCTGCCTGCCGGCACCAGCAGAATTTGACCTTTGGAGACATTATGGAAAACCTGGCTGTGTGGAGGGGCCCTGAGCAGAACCACCAGCCACTGTGTGAGCACCAAACCTGGTCAGGTGTTAGTGGGGGAGTGGAGGGGCTTGGGAGACTGGGGCAAAACCCCAGGGATGGGCTTTGCCCCAGGCTTTGAGGTCTGCTCAGACCCAGCAGTCACCTGCGCGTGAGGGACTGTCACCAACCCAGCCAAGATGCACACAGGACCTTGTCCTGGGGGCAGCAAGATGTGACCCTAGGACGTGCCAATACAGGTGGGAAAACAGAATCATCGACTTCTTTTGGTTGGAAAAAAAACCAACAACCCACAACACCTTTAAAGTTCATCAAGTCCCAGTCGTTAACCCCGCACACCGAGGAGACAACTTGGTGCCAAGTCCACCAAGGACATCATTGGGGGGATCCTGTGGCAGGAGGGATGTTCCTGCCCCTCTGCACGGCGTGCTGGGATGTGTAGCTTTCCCAGCCCTCCACCCGATGGCAGCACAGCCGTGGCCATGGCCTCTCCTCCCTCTGCAGCCGAGCAGCAGAGGTTTTTTTTTTCCACGATCAAAAAATAATTCCACTATTATATTTTATTATTTATTTCCCCCCTTCATACTGCCCAACGCTCTTGTCGAAACCTTTTGTTAATATATATATATATATAATACTTCTCATAGTTAATGCTTATGGGAAAAAGCTGCAGCATGTGTAAAACAGACCTAAGAAATTGTCAGCATGTGGTCAAAATACCCATTTTCTGAGTGAATGAAACTAGGGTTTAGAGTTTATACTTGTGCTATTGCAACTAAATTAAGTCATGAAAAAGGATAATACAATGTACCATCATTTTAAAGTAATTTAATCATGAAAACTAAAAATTTGGAAGCAAACAGATATTTTACTTAATAGAAACCATCTGCACTGTACAGTAGGCAAATTGTATAAAAATGAATAAAACTGTCTCTGGAGGAAAATGACTCAGGCACCAGCTTATATAATGAAGATGTATATGTGCCTTTTAGCATTTGCATTGTCTATTAGACTAGGTAAATCGCAGCACTAGTGTAAGTGAAACAGTTACAAATTTTATTACCATCATATGACTGATGACAAAGGCAGTAATAGAAGTAATGCCTATTAGAGAGGGCTTGTTCCAGACCCTAAATAGCTTGGGGCTTTGGACTGGTCTGTGCAGCTAAAGCTGGACTGGGATATTTTTGGCGTTTTTCAGTGGATGATCCTTAAACTGCTCCTTTGCTCCTGCCACGGTGCAGCACAACATCTTTGTTTGTCACAGAGATCATCTTCTTGCTCGCTGCTGGCACCTCTCTTTCCCCCCTTGTTGAAGGAGAGGTTTCTGTGCTTTTCAAAATATGTGTTCCTTCGTGTTCAGCAGCTTTCCTAAATGATGGCAAATAATATGAATTATTCAATTTCACTCGCTGTAATAGCCCGTGTCTAGTCTGCTTTTAACAATGAAGTTTATAAGAGCCACTTTCAGTTGCTGAGATTTAACACTCCAAATAAACAGACCCTCTGCTAAAAGCTTTGCTTTGCTTCTCCCAAATCCACAACAATATTTGTTTAGAAAAGCAGGAATTTTCCAACACATAATTTATTTATTTTTTTACAACAAAGGAAAATCCTCCCCTCCCGGAGACATTTGTGCTTCCACTTTCTCAGCTGGCATTTTAAAGGGTTGGATGGACGAGGGAAATCTGTGTCACACAAAAGCAGATTCAGTTTGGGTTTAGGAAGAGTAAGGAGGCTGAAGCAGGATCCGTTTCCACTTGCATATTAAGCATGTTTGGCAACAAGAACATTTCACATTAACAAATATGTAAAGTAAAAATACGTCCCAAAAGATTAAGACTTCTGTGAATTTCAAACAAATTAGATGCAGTTTTCTACCCTGAGTTTCTCACTTTCTGTTTTGCTTCGTGTTATCATGATATACGGGTCTGTACATCCCACCTGCCCAGGCAACAAAGCTGAGTGGAGCAGAGCTGCAATTTCACACTTGGGAGCATAAGGCCCTGCCAGGATTTGGGGTAAAATTTTCTTTCTTTCTTTCTTTCTTTCTTTCTTTCTTTCTTTCTTTCTTTCTTTCTTTCTTTCTTTCTTTCTTTCTTTCTTTCTTTCTTTCTTTCTTTCTTTCTTTCTTTCCTTCTTTCCTTCTTTCCTTCTTTCCTTCTTTCCTTCTTTCCTTCTTTCCTTCTTTCCTTCTTTCCTTCTTTCCTTCTTTCCTTCTTTCCTTCTTTCCTTCTTTCCTTCTTTCCTTCTTTCCTTCTTTCCTTCTTTCCTTCTTTCCTTCTTTCCTTCCTTCTTTCCTTCCTTCTTTCCTTCTTTCCTTCCTTCTTTCCTTCTTTCCTTCCTTCTTTCCTTCTTTCCTTCTTTCTTTTTCTTTCCTTCTTTCCTTCCTTCTTTCCTTCTTTGGTTTTTTTTGCTTGGGTTGTTCTGTTTGGTGTTCTTTTGTTTTTCAGGTGTTTTATTTTTTTTCCCTAAGAGTCACAACCTCCCTCCACAGAGTTTTAATTCAATTCTTCAAAAAGGAAGCAAATCCTTGGGATCCAGAGGCTGATCTTTAGCAGCATGTAACAGTTTCAAGGCAGACAGGACAAATTTGGGGCCTGAATTCTTTAATAATGTATATAGGGACCAGGTGTTCTCTGGGGGCTTGAGGCCACCCTCCTCCAGGTACTGTGAGTTTATTCTGTTGACTTCAATGAGCCTGGTTTAAAAACTCTCTGACAAAAAGACCCAGATATTTAGCCCAGACCTACTGTGCTGAGGGGGAATTAGGGCCCCACATTCAGAGAAGGATCAGTCTCAAGCCTTGAAATGGCTTGATGTCAATATTTCATTAATTAACATCATTTAAACAAAAAGGGAAAGGTCTCTGCATGCCTGTGAACATTCAAATATGAAGAAAAAGAAGACTCTTCAGTTTGTTTCTTTTTTGTGAAAATGTAGCCCACTTCAGGAAATATCATTTCCCCCCACCCCCCTTTTTTTTTAACTGAAATTTACATGGAATTAAAAACCTTCCAGGTTTTTAATACTAGAAATAATATAAATATATTAGAAATATAATCTTTGGCATATTGGTAAAACTGTGGGCACAAATAACAGTTTATTTCATTTATGAATGTGGTGATTAAAATCAAGTAAAACATGAAACTCTGGGATACAAATAGACCTGGAGTCCAAAAACACAAAGGAAATGGCTTTGGAATGAAGAGGTTTGTTTTCTTCTTGCTTCCTTGTAAAGTGGTTTGTTTAGTTTCATGTGATTTGTGTCAGGACAAAGTGTGTTCTGTACACAAAAAGAGAAAGGGAAAAGGTTAAACCAGTGACAAAGTGCAGTGATAATAACAAATAATGAAGGTTAAAATAAAAAATAATGATGGTTAAAATAGAAAACAAAAAATAAAGGAAGGTGAAGGGTGTCGTGAGTGGGACCCCAAAATAGTCATTAGGAAATTAAAGGTAATTCTGGTGAGGGGAGAAGAGGCTTTGGGGCCGTTTCTGGGTTTCCTGAGCTGAACAGGCTCCCTCGGAAGCTGCTGGGATTTGCACTCAGGAGTCCCCTGGGGAATTTCCCACGCTCTGGATGTTGGGGTTTGGTCAGATTGTTTTTCCCTCGGCTCCTAAATCCCCCCCCGCAGCGAGCTGCTCCGTGCGGGAGCGCTGAGAGCCCGGAGGAGCGGTTTTCTGTTTCTTTCCTTCTTTCCTTCCTTCTTTCCTTCCTTCCTTCTTTCCTTCTTTGGTTTTTTTTGCTTGGGTTGTTCTGTTTGGTGTTCTTTTGTTTTTCAGGTGTTTTATTTTTTTTCCCTAAGAGTCACAACCTCCCTCCACAGAGTTTTAATTCAATTCTTCAAAAAGGAAGCAAATCCTTGGGATCCAGAGGCTGATCTTTAGCAGCATGTAACAGTTTCAAGGCAGACAGGACAAATTTGGGGCCTGAATTCTTTAATAATGTATATAGGGACCAGGTGTTCTCTGGGGGCTTGAGGCCACCCTCCTCCAGGTACTGTGAGTTTATTCTGTTGACTTCAATGAGCCTGGTTTAAAAACTCTCTGACAAAAAGACCCAGATATTTAGCCCAGACCTACTGTGCTGAGGGGGAATTAGGGCCCCACATTCAGAGAAGGATCAGTCTCAAGCCTTGAAATGGCTTGATGTCAATATTTCATTAATTAACATCATTTAAACAAAAAGGGAAAGGTCTCTGCATGCCTGTGAACATTCAAATATGAAGAAAAAGAAGACTCTTCAGTTTGTTTCTTTTTTGTGAAAATGTAGCCCACTTCAGGAAATATCATTTCCCCCCACCCCCCTTTTTTTTTTAACTGAAATTTACATGGAATTAAAAACCTTCCAGGTTTTTAATACTAGAAATAATATAAATATATTAGAAATATAATCTTTGGCATATTGGTAAAACTGTGGGCACAAATAACAGTTTATTTCATTTATGAATGTGGTGATTAAAATCAAGTAAAACATGAAACTCTGGGATACAAATAGACCTGGAGTCCAAAAACACAAAGGAAATGGCTTTGGAATGAAGAGGTTTGTTTTCTTCTTGCTTCCTTGTAAAGTGGTTTGTTTAGTTTCATGTGATTTGTGTCAGGACAAAGTGTGTTCTGTACACAAAAAGAGAAAGGGAAAAGGTTAAACCAGTGACAAAGTGCAGTGATAATAACAAATAATGAAGGTTAAAATAAAAAATAATGATGGTTAAAATAGAAAACAAAAAATAAAGGAAGGTGAAGGGTGTTGTGAGTGGGACCCCAAAATAGTCATTAGGAAATTAAAGGTAATTCTGGTGAGGGGAGAAAAGGCTTTGGGGCCGTTTCTGGGTTTCCTGAGCTGAACAGGCTCCCTCGGAAGCTGCTGGGATTTGCACTCAGGAGTCCCCTGGGGAATTTCCCACGCTCTGGATGTTGGGGTTTGGTCAGATTGTTTTTCCCTCGGCTCCTAAATCCCCCCCCGCAGCGAGCTGCTCCGTGCGGGAGCGCTGAGAGCCCGGAGGAGCGGTTTTCTGTGCGGGTGAAATCTCCTCTTCCTCGGGGTTCGCATCCCTCACCCCGTGTTGCTCCGGGGGCCGGTGGGTCCTGGCGGGATGTGCGGGGTGTGCGGGGTGTGTG
>NW_009953387.1:893264-950309 GCF_000747805.2 Chaetura pelagica | reverse complement strand
TTCTTTCCTTCTTTCCTTCCTTCTTTCCTTCCTTCCTTCTTTCCTTCTTTGGTTTTTTTTGCTTGGGTTGTTCTGTTTGGTGTTCTTTTGTTTTTCAGGTGTTTTATTTTTTTTCCCTAAGAGTCACAACCTCCCTCCACAGAGTTTTAATTCAATTCTTCAAAAAGGAAGCAAATCCTTGGGATCCAGAGGCTGATCTTTAGCAGCATGTAACAGTTTCAAGGCAGACAGGACAAATTTGGGGCCTGAATTCTTTAATAATGTATATAGGGACCAGGTGTTCTCTGGGGGCTTGAGGCCACCCTCCTCCAGGTACTGTGAGTTTATTCTGTTGACTTCAATGAGCCTGGTTTAAAAACTCTCTGACAAAAAGACCCAGATATTTAGCCCAGACCTACTGTGCTGAGGGGGAATTAGGGCCCCACATTCAGAGAAGGATCAGTCTCAAGCCTTGAAATGGCTTGATGTCAATATTTCATTAATTAACATCATTTAAACAAAAAGGGAAAGGTCTCTGCATGCCTGTGAACATTCAAATATGAAGAAAAAGAAGACTCTTCAGTTTGTTTCTTTTTTGTGAAAATGTAGCCCACTTCAGGAAATATCATTTCCCCCCACCCCCCTTTTTTTTTAACTGAAATTTACATGGAATTAAAAACCTTCCAGGTTTTTAATACTAGAAATAATATAAATATATTAGAAATATAATCTTTGGCATATTGGTAAAACTGTGGGCACAAATAACAGTTTATTTCATTTATGAATGTGGTGATTAAAATCAAGTAAAACATGAAACTCTGGGATACAAATAGACCTGGAGTCCAAAAACACAAAGGAAATGGCTTTGGAATGAAGAGGTTTGTTTTCTTCTTGCTTCCTTGTAAAGTGGTTTGTTTAGTTTCATGTGATTTGTGTCAGGACAAAGTGTGTGCTGTACACAAAAAGAGAAAAAAAGGTTAAACCAGTGACAAAGTGCAGTGATAATAACAAATAATGATGGTTAAAATAAAAAATAATGATGGTTAAAATAGAAAACAAAAAATAAAGGAAGGTGAAGGGTGTCGTGAGTGGGACCCCAAAATAGTCATTAGGAAATTAAAGGTAATTCTGGTGAGGGGAGAAAAGGCTTTGGGGCCGTTTCTGGGTTTCCTGAGCTGAACAGGCTCCCTCGGAAGCTGCTGGGATTTGCACTCAGGAGTCCCCTGGGGAATTTCCCACGCTCTGGATGTTGGGGTTTGGTCAGATTGTTTTTCCCTCGGCTCCTAAATCCCCCCCCGCAGCGAGCTGCTCCGTGCGGGAGCGCTGAGAGCCCGGAGGAGCGGTTTTCTGTGCGGGTGAAATCTCCTCTTCCTCGGGGTTCGCATCCCTCACCCCGTGTTGCTCCGGGGGCCGGTGGGTCCTGGCGGGATGTGCGGGGTGTGCGGGGTGTGTGAGGGGGTCCCCAGGCAGCCCCCGGAGCGGGGACACGTCCCTTCCCCACACGATGGCACTCTGCAGCTTCCGAACCATCGCATCTCGCTTGGCGTGGAATGCGAAACCTCTTGGTTTTTCACTCCCCCCTCCTCCCAAAGCCGAGGAGAAGGAGGTGGGGAGGGACGGCTGCACTTGGGGTCCCCCTTAACATCAGAATGGCCCAGGTTGTCCCCTGCCCAACCCACGCTGGGAGCCCTGGTGCCACCAGGGGCTGGATCCTCCAGGAGCCGCGTTTAGCAGGGAGAGCGGCCGAGAGCACCTGGGAGCAGCTGGAAACGCTACTGGAGGGGCCTGTGCAAAAGAAATGACCTTCTGCGTGGCTGGAAGGCCACAGACACCTCAGCCCAAGAGCAAGATCTTGTTTGGACACTTATGGGGAGGAAAAAAAGGTCGTGGTTTTTGTTTTGTAGCTTGTTCTGCACAGCTGTACACGAGTTGGGAGTGTGGGCTGTTTCCTTGAGCAGCTTTAGCTGTTAAGTGAGTCTTAAACCCAAGAATACTTTGCTGTCAATCTGGCAACTTTGAGGAGTGTTAAATTTACTCCGTATTAAAGTGTGTGTGGGAGAGGAAGGAGGTTTGTGTAGGCAGCCCTGTCCTCCTCAGTGTGGTTGTTCTGATGGCCGTGTCACCCTGTCTAGCAGGTATGTGTGTGCCTGTTGGGAAAGTCAGCAAATCACTGCACACCAACACAGCCATGGAAGCAATTTCTGCTCCTTTCTCCCCACCTGCTGGGTTTGGGTCTCGTGGTCAGGGCTCTGGAAGGATTTTCTGGGTCTGCAGCCTGGTGGTACCTGGTGGTCGCACAGGCAGCAGCTGGGCCTGGGTTTGTGTACAGGTTGTTGACCTGATGTGTTTTCCTGGCAGGGGAAAAAACAAGACCTTGTTCCTTTGTTCCCATCACCAGCTGAAGGTTTTGTCTACCCATTGAACACAGAGCTTCAAAGTTCTCCAGGAGGTCTTGACCACCAGTGGTTTGCAGCACAGCTTCTGCTGGGGCAGTGGATGCCAACCAGTTTTTTCCAAGAAAGAGAGTTTCACATTGTCATCCACTGATGCAAAAAGAAGGCCCATATCACCACCAGGCAGGGCAGGGGCTGAGCCAGGAGGGAAGCTCAGAGGGTCTTCACCACAGCCCCTGTCTCAGCCCCCCTCATGTCAGCCAGCCTGTACTGCCAGCGTTGGATTTCATCTTGCACAACTGTGCACAGACACGAACAAGTAAGTGTCAGTGGGTCAGCACATGGAGAAATCAGGGACAGCCAGAGCACGTGTTGCAAACAGGATGAATCTCTGACTCCCTGCCTGCCCAACAGGCTCTTTGTGGGATGCTTCCCAGGTTATCTCCTGCACATCCTAAAGAGATGGGGTGAGGCACATCCTGCAGGCACCAGCACATTAGGAGAAGGGCTGGCAGGTTGGAGTCTCTGTGAGCAGAAACCTCCTCCCCTGCTGCTGGGGTGTCTGGTAGATTGGTGAATATTGGGGTAGGAGCAATGGTTCCCAGCCCCTACCTACCCTTGGCTTCTTCTCAACCATTCCTGCTGCTTTTTGGTTGTTGTTGGGCTTGTGGGGTTCTGTTCTTTCCATCTCCCAGTGCCCAGGGGGGCTCTTTGGAGGGCGGTTGGGCTGAGAGAGGTTTCAGAGCTGGGCTAGGTGACATCTTTTGAAAATTGCCAAGCCAGGGTTAGAGGATGTTCTCAAGGGAGTGTCCAAAATCAACACGATTATCTTGATTATTGGTATTTGCATCAGAAGAACTACTGCAGATTTGTGTGGAGAAACACAGTCCCTGCACTGCTTGTTGCCACACATCTGCAGAGCCCGTTGAGCAGCAGCTAATCCATCTACGTGGTGGAAGACCTTCTTTTTACTTCTATTTGCTTTTTCATAAATGTCAAGATAGTTTAATGTGCAGGCTGTATCAGCAGCTGGCTGACAGCACCTCCTGGGTCAAATCCTGACCATCACCCCAGAATGAGATGCAGTGTGCAGATAGCCTGCAACAAATTGGGTCTTCAAAGGTCAAGGAGGACCTGTGGTTTATATGGGTGTGGGACATTAGTCCACATTTGGCCCCCAGCCCTAATTTTCATGAGCAGCTTAATCCTCTATCTTTACTATCTAAAAGCTGACAATTTTTGCTGAAACTTTGTCCTGCCTCATTGTTTTTTAGAAGCCTCCCCAACCTTTACAAAACATTCCCTAGCACTCTAGAGGTTTAGAATAATCCACTCACTGAATTCTTTAGTGCTTAATTACACAAGAGATTATTTGTACAAACCAGGAAACAATCATTTGGGCAGAGTTCCCTCACATGGTACGTTCTGCCTCATTTTTCCTAAAGAAATTCTTCTGTTATGATTTTTGGAGCATGAGCAGGTCATCCCTGGTTGTTTCTTTTTTTTAAGTGTTCTAGTGCATTTAATAGAAATATGATGGAGAGATCGGGTGTTGGTACAGGTACAATTTTCTGCTGATGGACAAATACTGGGTTACATCCATTACTCATAAAACTCCACTTATTTTTTTCCTCCCTGAGTACCACGCTGCTCTGCTTTCTTGTTAACTGGAGTAAGAAATGGGGTCGTTTTGTAAATATGCACTAGATGGGCTCTAACTCATGGCAATAAACAACAGAAGTTAGGAAGTTATTTACAGAGCTTTTCTTTCCATGTTAGCTAGAGAAGGGAATGTGGCAGGGACTCTTCACTGCAATTATGAGATATCTCTTGAGGTCACCTGTGTTTTCAGTTACATCTATTGCAAAGGGAGCATAATTTATTCTAGTTAATTTTGGTTTTGAGGAGCAAAGATGCACAGGCTATTAATCTGGGGAATGTGAAATGTTGGGTGTGTATGTCAGGGTTTGCAATGTTTTCCTCTGCTCCCCAAGTCGTGGTTAGAGAGGGCAGCTCTTCATCAGTTGGTTTGGGGGGCAGAACTGATCTTCCCCTTCTAAAAGGCAGAATGCTCAATGGATGGCAAAAAGTGCTTTTAAAAGGGGCTCGTGGAACACTTTGAAAATATTAATTAGTGTGTTGAAGCATTCTGCATAGCATATCATAGTAAAACTGCTCCAGGGGGTTGCTTGGAATGAATTATTAATACGAATCCCTCTCTCCCTTATGCTTCACACCCTGATTTTATGGGACTTGGCGTGGGTTGGGGTGTCTATTAGATTCACTTATTGCCTGTTTAGTGGGAGTAATTTGTAGACTGCATCAAAAGGTCACTGTTTTTTTTGCAGAATCCCAAATTTTAATCAGTAAAAAGGCAAGGTTCCCCCAAATGTGGAAGGCAAGCCATTGGGAAAAAAAAATGTTAAAAAAAAAAAATAAATAGGCAGCAAACTCACCACAAAGCCATGATTAAAATTATATGAAGGTTATGTGGTAGAGAAGGGGAATGTATCTGGACTGCTCAGTGTCTGTGGCACCAGGATCAGGCTCTTTTAGGTGCAGCACCACTGGGTTGTCCTGAAGGGGACGTATGGCACAGCCCCATGCAAATCTCACCTACATCCTTGTCCAGGTAACTCTGAGAAGAGCATTTTCAGTAAAATGGAACATGTTCATGCTTCTTTCACATGCGTTTAGATGCCTTGTACCACAAGTAGTGAATTCATTACGTTCACAGAGTACAGTTCCATTTCCCCCTTTTGGCTTTACAATATCACAAAGTTGAGCTTGTTAACCTAACGCTGAAGGAGAAAAGCTCTGCTTAAGAAAAGAAACTGTTTCTCAGCTCTTGAGGTCTGTTTTGATGAAGTCCCTTGAGTACAAATACAAATAAATCCATAAAGTCATTTGACTTTTAATTCATACTTGGATTATGGCAATATTTGTATTTTCATGGATGCGACACTGAATTACAAAGCATTTTAAGGGTCCAGTTTTCATTCTTATAAGCAAAATAAATGAACAAAAATGCTGATTTACAAAACAGTGGCACCTATAACACAGAGATTCTCAGAGGACTAAGTATTGTGCCAAAACCCAATTTGTTATCTTTAGTCCATGAAGGGAAACTGAGCTCTGGGATTGACACGTTCTCATTGTGCATTTTGAGTTCCCAGTGTCTCCAGTATGAAGAGCAAAGGGAACAGAATATCAGGCATTTTCCCCATAATATTTTTTTTTTTTTAAAAAGGAAACAAATATGAAAAGAGTTGGTTTCTGCCTCTGAAAATAGAGGCTTAAAAATAGCTCCCTGTGTCATTCTTGAAAGTCCAAGGAGACGATGCATTTAGGTTTTCTCTGCAAAAGCAAAAGGCAAGAAGAAAGGGAAAGCTCCTCACAAACAGCCTTGACATTCTTGAAGCATAAAGGTTTTAGTTTATTTATGATGTTAAAAACTTCAGCTGGAGTCATCATTTTCAAAAGCAAATCACAGAGTGGTAAATGCCAAGGAGATTATGAATAATATTTTTATTTAAATGTATTTTTTAAAAAAGAAGGTGAAAGACAGCATGTTATATGGGAAACTAATAGATAGCACAAATCTGCACCATCTGCAGAAGTTTGACATGGAAGATTTTACTCTTTTGCTGCACTCCCCAAGAGCTCTGCCAACACAGGGTCTTAGCTGCAGTGTCTTGTTGATGACAGCTTGCTGCAATTATGACAGGAACTCATCATTAGCATCAGCCTTTCCTTAGTTTTAGGAGAACGACCAGCTATTTCATTTGTTTAAAGCAAGCAAACCTTAGAACTGACACTGATTTCAGAGGGAAACTGATGATGGATTTTTTCTGAGGAAAGGATCATCTTACGGTTTCTCAAGTTGTGAGTGTTGTTGGCTCCATGTAATGTGCCTTTTTTTTTCTTTTTTTTTCCTATTATTATTTTTTTTGTTCAGAAAGTGCAGAAAAGCTGCCAACTGATTAATATTTTAAACATGTAGACAACCTGCAGACCTTGCTCTCAGACTCAGATTTCTCCCTTATTCCACCCCCAAAAAAATGGTTTCATGGCTAAAAATTGTTAGAATTTCATTCTCCCAGGTGAAACATGATTATTATTCACTTTATTTCACCAACATTAAGGACAAATGAGAATAGAAAGAGTTCAGCAAACAGTTAAAACAATATCGCGTGTAATCTCTGTGGAGTGTGGTTAAGATTTCAGCTTCTTGCTTAAAATTATATGGGTCAACCTTATGACGTGGGCAATGAATAGGGAAATAGACTGCACTTCAGGAACTGAATTTTATATGTCTTTAAAGAAAATGCTGGGAATGATTAGAGCAGCAAAGTATAAGATGCCAAGTTAAGAGTTTGTATGTGCACCAAGTCCTGCAAAGAGGGTTTGCAGTGTGCTGTTGTAGGCTCCTCTGGATAATTCCTAGGGATTTGGTTTTATTTATTATTCAGATGAGGATTTTAATATTCCACATTCTCATTTAAACGTGTAAGCTGAGAAACTGAAAGTTTGCTAGGAGATAAGAGAGATGAAGGAGCTGGGAAAGAAACTTCCAAAGGCCTCTTCGTGCTGGCCAAGCCCCAAATCCAGGATGGCTTTTTGTCAACCTCAAACCTGGGTGTGATTTGGGCTGGGTGAGGGGCTCCTCAAGGCCACTCCAAGGGCTGCTGCCATGGTGGAGGCTCATGTTACATCCCAGAGCTGCCTCCCTCAATGTCATGAGCCAGATTTAACACCTGCTCACGTCAGTGCAAATCCAGAGTGCTCCATCAACACCAGAAGAGCCACTCCAAAATCACACCAGCAAAACTGGGAACGCTGGTGTTTCAGCTGGAAAGAAACATCTTGATATAGTTTAGCTCTGATAAATTCTGCATTATTGTTCTCCATAGGGCCCACTTCTCCTCCCATCACATTTATTTTTGCACTGGAGACACTTTTGCTTTATATCTGCACGACCAATGCTCAAAACTTTGGACTACTTTCCATTAGTGCTGAAACCAAAGTTTAATTTTGATCCTTCGTTATTTTTTTCATTCCTTCCTTCTCATCCCAGGTTTCTTTTGAATTGTAGGTAAGATTGTGCTTTTGCATCTTGAAATGCTTAAAGGAAATATACGCCCAGACATGGCAGAGGGGTGCACTCATTCATTTCAATAGCAGCAGAATAAATCCTGGTTTAGAAACCAAAAGGAAATGGAGGATTTCTGCATACCCAGAATCCTACCAAAGAGCCACCACTTGCACAAGATATACTGAACACATTTTACTTGAGCTACCTACAGAAAACGTTCCCTTTGGCAGTGAACATTAAGTAGATTAATGGTTCAGAAAAGGCAGGAAGAAAGTTACTATTTAGCAATCAGAACACCCAAACAAATTAGAAAGCATTCAGATCTGTAAAAACATATATATGGAAAAACTAGTCCCACCTGTTAGATGTTCTCCATTTCTTTTGGCTTCTTTTGACTCTAACTCTGCCTTTTCCTCCTGCTTCCTGGTCATATTCAGTATCTACTTATCAACTTTCTGCTTCCACTGTGATCAGGGACCCATTTAAGTGCATTCAACTCGGGCCTACCTGAAATCTTCATCTATAAACAAGCTGGATATGAGTTTGTTTTAGAGGTAAAATCTGCATCTTAAATATTTGCAGAGATACACGCATCTGTTGTAAAAGCACAGATGTGTGTCTCAGCAGATATATATACTTCAGTGTGATATATTATGTTTTATAATTAAAATTTTATTGAATTTTAATATAAAAACAAATTCATACATTAAAAATTAAGTAGAGAACAAACATGTGTGGTATCAGGAGGATACAAGCTGTGGTACAGTAGGACAACAACATCTGACCCATAAAAAACACCCTGCTTTAGTTATAAAATACCTTTGTGGCTAAGAGATTAGTGTGATATATTATTGAGGTTCCAATATTTGGAAAAATAATACTGTCTTGTCTCTTCCATTCATTAGTAAACAAACAGCTTTTGAAGTCCCTTTATTAACCATGCAAAAGCCAGTGGATTTAGACAGAGCAAGCATGGTCTCCCAACAAGCAGAGTATTATTATTTGTGCTCTATAGTTAACATTTTTGAGCAAACTAAAGGGTTTCTTGTGGTGTCAAGTGCAGTACATTCATTTGGATGCTCGAGTTGCCTTGGCTTGTGATCCTTACCTGGTCAAATCCTTCTAAGACAGCAAGGTAAGTGCTGTTGGTAATAGAGTAACTTACTCTCCTTAGGTTGTCTGCTAAGTTTATCCTGTGATGCTCAGTCTGAGAGAGATCCAGAGTAATTTACTAATGAGATTTAATCTTCACATTGCCAAAACTGCATGCAGAAAAGGGATGACCCACCCTAGGTCAGTGACACTGCTAACCAGCTGGTTTCTCTCTACCAAGTCCAACTCCTGGGCACCACATTACACTCCCTTCATCGAAGCCATTTTCTCTGTGATGAAAAGGAAACCACAGCATAGGATGTATGCAAATACTGGAGAGAAAATGGTACAGAAATATTTGAATACTGTTGCATAAAGGGGTGATGTGCCTTTGCCTTGAACTCTGTAGTCATTTCCATTTCAAATAAGGTGCAGCTGAAGCAGAAGTTCATAGGCAGTTGATAGAAATGATTAGACAGAGGGCTAGATTTGTGGGTGATGAGAGCCTGTCAAGATTGGGAGAAGAATCTGATGGTTAGAAGAATGGAGATGGAAAAGAGATCTCAATGAATAAGAAGCAGAAGTTCATAGGCAGTTGATAGAAATTATTAGACAGAGGGCTAGATTTGTGCGTGATGAGAGCCTGTCAAGACTGGGAGAAGAATCTGATGGCTAACAAGAATGGAGATGGAAAAAGAGATCTCAATGAATAGCGCCCAGGAAATTGCTGAGGATGTACTTTTTCCCCCCCTTTCTGCTGATGTAAGAACAGAGGGATGGCCAAAGGATGTGTCAGGGACAGCATCTCAGGCTGATGACGTGAGATAGATGCTTTTCTTGGGTGTGGGATTCATTGCCAGTGAAGCTGCAGAAATTTGGAGGGTCATGGGTTTGAACACTGAGCAATTCGAGATTTGGATAGCAATATTTGCATGAGTTGAGGCTAAGGGATGTGTCATCTCATCCTCTGTTAGCTGCTGGGACTGAGGAAGGTGTTTCCCAGGGTTGCATCAGCCCTTTGAGATGTCTCTGGAGCCTTTTCCAAGGCTTTCGCCCCTACCAGCAGTCTTCTAATCTCCAGCACCACCATCCTCAAAGGAGAAAACAGGCTCAGCTGTGCTTATAAGTTGAATTTTAACTTTTAAAATCAGTTCCATCATTCCCTCTGCATCAGTATTTTTTCCCTTTTATTTGAGAAAGTTCTGCAAACCAGGTAACAACAACATCTGGGAGCTTCATTGATGAACAGAGACAAGTGTCTCCCGACTGCAAATGCCAGGAATTCAGGGCAAGGGATTTTCTTAGGCCCACACACAAGTGCACACGTGGGCACATGTGCCTGCACGTGTCCCCTGAACTCAGCCTGACTCTGCCCCTTCAGCTTCCAACACACTTCCCCAATTAAGCTATTCAGGGCTCACACTTAAATAGCTGTCCGCAGCTGCTGAAAATTGATTTATCCCCTGATGACAGTCAGAGCTGCCTACCAAGCTGCTGCAGAAAAAGAGGTCTTTAATTTCAGGGGTGTTTTCTTTCTTACTTTCTCCTTTTCACACTGACTTTCACTTGCTTTGGCGTCACGACTCATTCAAGATTGGAAGTTCAGTGTGTATCCTGATGGACAGCTTGGGTCTATTTGACATAAATAGTATTTTTTGGTTCCTGTTTCTTAAGTGGATGAATCAAAATAGGGTTTTACTGAAGCAGACAGAGGTTGTTTGTTGTTTGTTTCTTTTAAAAAGGAAGGATTTTTAAAAGAGGACTGATTTAAAAGAAATCCCAACATCTACAGATATTTTTTAAAGGCATCTTGTTATTTGTGCTCTGGGAATGTGCTGAAAGGGTGGGGTTCAGACTGGAAATGGCATCTTTATTCAGTCTGTGAAAAGGTGATGGCTTCTACCTGGTGAAAAAGGGGTATCTTCCTCTACTCACCCTTTTACTTAGTTCATCTGCAAACTGAACAACTCACCCCAGTGTGCAGCTGCTTTCTGTAGCACTTACAGTTTATGTGAAACGCTGCAGCCCAGCCAACAGAAATCTGTGGTGAGAGATTGTAGGATACACAGATAATCTGTAGCTCTCTCAAACGACCACTTTATGATTGTGCCTACAAAGAACACACTCCTTGCTTATTTTTGGTCTGGAAAAAAACCAAAATAACCCAACAAACAACACCTTCAGAAATGATGAATAGTAAGTGTCAGTACTTTGTTTCACAGAGGGACTGTCTGTGTGTTATCACATCTCCCATTAACCTGGCAGTAGGATATTGATTATACACAAACTAACTATACTTGCAATTATGTCACTGGAAAGGATCAACAAAAAGAAAGCAACCCCTCAAGTTTCAGATCTAGAGATTTATAGGTATCTTTCTTGTGAATCCACAGCAAAATAACAGAGAGAAAACAGAATAACAGAATTTCTGTGCTAATTGCATTAGATACTGTTTTGGTACAGCATATATTTCGCATTTGTTTCACTGCCAAACTGTGTAAGAAAGGCAAAAGTTCTGTGAACTTGTAGGAACCTCCAGAATATTCATACCAGCATTTTTAGAAGATACTAAGTGTGTTTACTCCATCTTTTCCAGCTCCCCCAGTGTGAAATCCGGACAGTCTTGTGCTGGGAATGCAGCTTCTTCCATCAGCTGCTGCCACAGGCAGGTCCATCTTTCCCATGTCCATCTCAGAACAAGGAAAAGGGAAGTTCTCATCCTTGCTGTGTCAGTGCTCTTCTTCTAAATTGGTGTTTCACTTGATTTTCATGAAAATTCCTCTCTCTGGCTCAGTTTCAGCTCTGACTGTCTTAAATCAGGCCTGAGAAAAGCCTGCTGAGCTGTCTGACAGCCCTAAAGAAAAACCTGATTGTTAATAGAAAATAACAACCTTGATACAGCACTTTTTATACCAGACTGTAAAATTTAATCGAGGGTTTTATCTTACTGTAGAAATTTGTTTTTCATGAAAAATCTCAGGTAACATTATCATTTCCATTCAGTTCTTCTTTTAAGGGATGTTTCCAGGAACTGACTCTTTAGTTACTTTCAGGAGCTGCACCTGTTGAATGCTCCAGGACCTCTCCAAGGGCAAATTTTATTCCTTAAGGGAGCTGGAAAAATCTCAGACCTCCTTGTGATGTTGAGGACTTTGCTCACATCTAACCTAACAGTGTCTTGGTTGAAGAAAACATTGGTATGTATGATATTTTAAGGGATCTTAGTGAGGACGAGCCCCTGCCACTCCCTGACCTGAGGGGGATGGGGAGCTGCACCTCAGCCAGGGACTTCTGAGGGTTTCGAGCCTGTAGGGTCGTGCCACCTCCTTCAGCATCAGACAGAAGGTAGTAGGAGCTGGCTTGAATAATCCCAGGGGATGGTCTAAACACTCATGTGTTTTGCAGCTCTTTGAGGCATTTTTGATGCTTCCAAGGAGGAATGCAATTAGCTTTTCAATGATAAATAAATTAAAGATGGTTGATTTTGCCTTTCACACATTTGTTTTCTTTGCTTTCATAAGGGACTGCAGCCTGTTTATGATTTTCTTAGAAGTTTGAGAGACTTGCTCTGGTTTAGTGACAAATTCTCCCCTCTAGGCAGCACAAGAAGGGAAAAAAAAAAGAGAAAAGCAAAGATAGTGGGAAACTGAAAATGGACAGCATGTCTGCAGGGAAGGGAAACCCCTCAGGACTCCCAGAGTTTTTGGTTGGTCTCAGACTGTTTGTTTACATAATTAGATCATGTAAATCCACAACAACATAAAGAGAAATAAAAAGCAGCAACAGAGGAAAAAAAAAAATCACTGAACAGCACAACCAAATAGGTTGGTTATCAAGGACTAGAGTAAGGCTCTGGTGGAACTTCAAGGCTGCAAGCTCAGGATGGCTTTGGCTCAGCAGCTGGTGGTCACCATCTGGTCTCCAGCATGGATGGGAGGGACTTGTCATCTCCTGCTCAGGTGCCTGAATCCTGTGCAGGAATTTCTTCCACCACCCCTGCTGCATGTAGCTGAGGGAGAGGCTCCTGAGCAGTCTGGGAGACCAGTGAGGACCATGCTTTAGAATGTGTCATCCAGCAGATGTAAGACCAGTTTTAAAGGCTTTTATGAGCCTCTGTTTTGAACTTGTTAATTATTTAATACTTCAAAACTTTGGGTTCATAACCATGCAGATAAAACCTCCCTGTTGTTTTGGAGTTTCAAATACTTTGAAGAGGTTGGTTGGAGAAGGAAAGGTAACAGTCACCAAGTTGGAGCTGCTAACAGGCTAGAATTTGGAGAAAGTCTTTTGCTTCAGGATGGAAACTCTCTAAAGAAAAAAATGCTAAAAGTAACAAGAGTGGAGCTTGAAGCTTGTACAAAAGAAAGAAAAAAATACTTGTAAAAAGCAAAATCCAAGTACAAAGAAAATATACTGCACACAGTCAAATTAAAAGTGAGATTATTAAGGTCAAGGGGAAGTTTTGCTTTGAGAACTATGCAGCTGAGGAGTGGAAAAGAAAATAAATAAAATTGGGAGTGTTTTTCTAACTCCTTCTGCATGCAACACACTGCTTCTGTGGAAGGTCAGTCACCAGGAACTGATCTGGGATGATGGAGGTAGGTCCATTCCACAGCTGTGCAAATAATTTCAGTAACATTCTATATCTGACCAGTGGGAATGAGGCTGCTCCAGCTTTCTGGCTCTCTGCACTTTTCCATCATGCCCATCAGGGCTGTATCTGGTGTGTGAGATCTAATCAAGTGCATTGCATTAAAGCAAGGAAATAAGGTGAGTGATGTCCTAGCCAGCTGGGCATGCCCTGACAATCAGAACAGCCCCAGCCACTCTGAGCTGGTACTCCATAAACTGTATGATATAAACAAAATGTCTTTTTTTTTTTTTTTTTTTTTCCTTCCTAGATAAAGTCTTCAACTTTAGGTGGGGAAAGGGAAGACAGCCAGAGCTTTTCCACCCACCCAGGGCAGGGGCAGGAGGATCACTGTGGGCCATCTCCTCTGAACCACGTCCCATCACCTCACAGGGGGATCTGCTGGCTCTGCAAAAGGACACGAGTGGTGGAGTTGGTGTCCCCTCTTACCCAGAGTGCAGGCGACTGGGCAGCGAGGCAGGTAACAAACAGGAGGGGCTTCCAGATGGAATTAGAAATTACTTCCAAGCTGTGGGTGTCCTCCAAGAGGAGAAGTGTGGGAGAGCTGGGCGGGCTGGGTTCTGCAGAACATTTTTTTCAAAGTTTATGGAGAAAAGTCTGATAGATGATGGTACGGAAAGTAAGTCAAGAGTAAGGTGGAAAATAAGTTGGACTTGTCTAGCATTGAATGGTCAGAAATGGCTGGAGTACCAGAAAGAAGGTGACAAGCACCTGCAGAGTTTTGGGCATCTGCTGGTGCTGCCTACTGGGAAAAAATAAAAAGAAAAAGATATCAAAAGAAAGAAAAGCACGATGCTCATTCTCATCAGAAACCAGCCCCAGTGATGGGCTTAACTCAGGCTTCAAGTCCCCCGGCCCATCAGGAGCTACCTGGGACATGTGTGCAGGCACAGGAGGGGCTGTGGGAAGAGGGTGAGGACAGGACCTGTGTCTGTTTCTCAGACCAGTAGTGAACACCTTTCCCAACGTGAGGTAGAGACAATAAGTTCGTAATGACCTAAATTCATTTAAAAAAAGAGAATGACTAATGTATATATTCAGGTCAATAGCACTTTCCCCAGGTTCCAATAATCGGATCAATTATCTGAATCCAATAAAATCTTATTAAAGAAATTCAGAATTATCTTTAAAATAGCTGGCCTTGTAGTCCCTGAGTAGGTTACAAAAACTGCTATGAAGAATTACTGTGACCTACTTTCTAGGCCGTACAGATATCATTATCATATCAGAGGTGCAGGCTGATAAGGCTACATGACTTCCATCTCTTATTGAAGAGAGTTTGGCAAAGAACTAGCACAAAACTTTAATCTAAGTGCTTAAATTAATTTTTTTTCATCAATATCAGCTGAAATTAAAAAAGTTCAAGCGTTCCATGTGAAGCAGCATGTACTTAAAGAGTTTTTACAAGTTACAGCAAACAATGTGATTAATGTACTAAAACACATGGGGTGGGCATGGGTTATTGTGGTTGCAGATCAATGTAAAAGAGGCCATGAAGATGCTCAGAGGAGCAGCTCTGCTCTGGAGGCAGTCTAGGGGAGTTGGGGTGTTCAGCCTGGAGAAGAGAAGGCTCCAGAGGGACTTTGGCGGAGGGAAGATTTAGGTTAGACATTCAGAAGAAATTCTTTGCTGTGAGGGTGGTGAGAGCCTGGCCCAGGTTGCCCAGGGAAGCTGTGGCTGCCCCATCCCTGGCAGTGTTGAAGGGCAGGTTGGATGGGGCTTGGAGCAGCCTGGGCTGGTGGGAGGTGTCCCTGCCCATGCAGGGGGTTGGAACCGGGTGATTTTTTTAAAGGTCCCTTCCTATGCAAAGCATTCTAGGGTTCTATGATATGACATGACACTGGCCCATAAGGCCAGGACTGCCTCATGTCATGGGGGAACTGGTGGTGCTGGTGGCCCAGTCATGTGCATTTACATCCCTTGCCCACTCAGGTCCTCCTTGATTTGCCTTTCCCTCCATGTCAACACCAAACCACCATTTTAGGGGCGAACCTGGCACTGCTGGGATGAGCAGAAGCAGGGAGCGGCATCAGGACAGCCGTGGGACCCCTCCAGCACCGGAGCAGGACATTTCCATCAGTTAATTAGAAGGCAGAGCAGGCGGGAGCCCCCGCTGCCAGCGCAGCAACATCCGGCCCAGCTGCCGAGCGCTGGGCAGCCCGGCCGGAGTCAGGCTCTCCTCCCTTCCAACCAAGCTGCCTTTGATCTTCCCGGTATCAAACCAGTTCCCTGCTCAGCAGGATGGTGGGAGGCAAGGGTGGGTGCTGCTGGCGTGGGGCTGGGGGCCACCACCTCCTCTCTGTGCCGCCCGCGAGCCGCGGCGCCACATCAAGGCCCGGCCGAGCCACCGGCGCCTTAATTAGGAGGCTGAAATTATAATATGATGTTAAAGAACAAAGAACCTCCAAAGGAGGAAAGAGGGGGGGGAAAAAAAAAAAAGGGAGAAAAAAAAAAAAGAGGAAGGAAAAAAAAAAGACAGCAACACGCTCTGACAAAGATAAATTGGATTATTCAAAATATTCCTGATGAAATGTTACATTTTGCAACTAATTATCAATCTGTTTTATCTCCCGACCAGCTGGGCATTTTTGTGCATGCAAGACCTGCCTCACCAATGATCTTAAGATGTCACTGTAGCGTTTACATCTTTTATTTCAAGATTTAAATAACTAGGAAGTAGCTAATGTAATTCACTGCTGAGAAGAAAGGCTAGTTAGTTGAATGCTTTCCAAAGTGATCTTCTCCTAATGAACTTCTTTGGACTGTGAGTAATGAGGCTTTATTCAAATCGTGTTTAAGATAGAATCTTATAATGTAATTTTTAAAGAAAGAGCAATATTCAATACATTTAAAATATCTTTATTAATCCTATACTGCTTCATGTAGCATTAAAGTGTTGTGAAAATTTGGTATTGTTCCTTCCAAATGCTACTTTGGAGATTAACAGGTTCTAGTTGCAATAGAGCTATAGAAATCAGGCAATTATCTCATAAATGTTCAGTGATATCTTACGAATTACAGCCTGACATGATTACAGTGCCATTTTGCTGTAAAAGCATGTATTGTTTAAGTATATTTATATATTGTAGTAACACATAACTCCCCTGATCCCTACTCAGTGTACCCACCTACAAGCAGAGTGCTTTGCTGCCTCTGTTATAGCTTGCCATTTGGGACACCTATACCTGGATTAATCTACTGGAGGTGTCATTAAAATTTTCTTTTGTGTGTGATTTTTGTGGTAGTTTTCAACTGGAGTAAGAGAAAATACCTCATAGGTTCCCTTCCATAACAGGTTTCTGCAATATTTTGTCTTCTTGGTGACGTTATGAAGTTCTGCTGGAGCTGTTCTGGCAAATATTGCTGTTCTGGGACTGAACTGACAGGATGACCAAGAAAAAAAAGAAAAAAAAAAATAAATTTCTGACACGAGGTTTGCTTGTCCTGTTGCTAGGGAGGAAAAACAACAAATATATCTGAGCAGCCCCCACAATGTGATTAACTAATGAAGTGTAATCATTGGGCATGGGCTGATTGCATCCTTCGAAAAGCTTGGCTCCCCCTGCACGTGGGAACCTGACTCATACACTGTGTAATTACATGTTTCTGAATTTAGCTTTATTTACACCAGAGGATCAGCTCAAAAAGAACTACTTAATTCTATAACTTTAATTGTTTTGCTTTTATCACCCAACAGTTAAATTTCAATCTCTACATTCGGCTTGTCTGAGTTTTCCCAAAGTAAGAACTGGAGAGGAAAGCAGGATTTGATCTCTTGGGAAGGCAAAGGTTTTTTTTCCTCCTGATAATTCTTTCTGGTTATTGATTCAGGGGAAAATCCTGGTGGGTTTACCTGTGTAAATACTCCCTGCCCACATGGGGTAGTGAGTGGGGAGCAGATCTCTACCCTGTAAGAAAGGCCTGCAAAATACATCTGCTCATCTGGGCTGCTTGGCTGCCAAGTGGGCTACTGGCATCCAAGGACTCAAATTTCTGCTTCCAGTTGACTTGGGCTGGAGTACAATCTGCCTCCTGGAGCCATGTCAAAAACCTGTGGCAAGTTCAGCCAGTGGCACGTGGAATAAAACCAAATCCTCGGCACAAGAAAGACATGGAGCTGCTGGAATGTATCCAGAGGAGGCCACAGAAATTATCCCAGGGCTGGAGCAGCTCTGCTCTGGAGACAGGCTGAAAGAGTTAGGGTGTTCAGCCTGGAGAAGAGAAGGCTCCAGGGAGACTTTATTGTGGCCTTTCAGTACAGAAAGATGGGGGCAGGCTTTTTAGCCTCTTTGGGGAGACTTTATTGTGGCCTTTCAGTACTACAAGAAAGATGGGGGCAGGCTTTTTAGCTGGGCTGGTTGCAACAGAACAAGGAGTGATGGTGTTGAACTGAAAAAGGAGAGATTCAGATGGGATATAAGGAAGAATTTTTGTGTTATGAGGGTGATGAGACACTGGCCAAGGTTGCCCAGAGAGATGGTAGATTCCCCATCCCTGGAAACACTCAAGGCCAGCTTGGATGGGGCTCTGAGCAACATGACCTAGTTGAAGATGTCCCAGCTCCCTGCAGCAGGGCTGAACCAAATGGCCTTTAAAGGCCCCTTCCAACCCAAACTTTTCTGTGGTTTTACAATTAATCTGTTTGCTCAGCTCATTATTTGTTCTTCCTGTTTCTATAGCATAAACCCTGTCCCAGCTACTGATGACTTCAACTGTTCACAACAGCTTTCACTCCCTTACATTAACAAGTGTTTTCTGCCTTTTTCATCAGGGGCTTCCCCACGCTGCTCACAACGTCCTCTACTTTTCCCTGTGCTATGCAGGCCTGATCCTGCAAAGAGCTTTGCATCTCCTCAGGGGTGCTAGGCACACTTTGCTCTCTTCCACAACTCCTGTGAGCTAAGAGTGGTCAGAACCTGGCAGGATTTGGCCCTTGCTTTGCACAAAAATCTCTCTCAGTCTGAATGTTTCATAATGTATGTTTAAATAGTCACAGCTAGCAAAGAACTTTGATGAGGCAAAGGGGTAATTGGATTTTCTTGTTCTATAATTAAAAAGGTATATATTACATCCACATTAATACCAAAAGAGTTCATCATGATCAATGTTATTACAATGAATACCAAAGGATTTAACAGTGATTGGCCACTTAGTTTAAAGGGTACCTGAAATCATTAAATTGTTTGCTGGAGGGCTTATGAAGGCCTGTTGGAGCTCTTGCGGCTAACATGCTTTTTTTTACTACTGGCCTGCAATGTAAGGTTTACTCTTACAAAGCAGGAGCAACAGGGTGATCATTTTCTTTTATTATTCCCTTATTGACTTCCAGTTAATTTTAATCTTTGCATTAACTGACCTCTATTAAGCATGCCATGTGTCTGATTACACAGCCAAGGTTGAGACCGGAAAACGACCTATTGCACCACGTCGATTGTCCTTCACAGAAGCCCTTACTGTTAATCAAGAGAGGAAGATTAAAGGAGATCAGAACTACCAGCCTGAAGTGCATTTGGAATTTGACTACACCTTTTACCAGTGTCATGTGTGTTGTTCTAGAAAAAAACAACACAGGGAAATGTAACCTGTTACCAGCAAATTCTGCTCAAACCTCAGCAGAGAGAAGTTCTCCAGGTAAGGTTACCTATGCAACCTTAGCTCTACCCTTAGATATTTTAACAGATCCATAAAATCCTACATTAAGTTACCTTGTACTGGTTTCTTCTGCAATCTTAAAATGTTCATGTTCGATTTTGTTTGGTTCTACATGGGTATAAATAATGTGAATTGTCTCTCGATATGATTTGCTCACCTTAGATCAGTTGATAGGTTATAGCTGATTCTTCATCAGCACGTGAATGTTTGTCCAGATTTTGAGTCAGCTACTCAGGTCATGTTGAGCAGAACTTGGGTTTGTAGAATTCTTCATGTTAAAGCAACACTGATTTTTATCAGTTTGTGCATTTAAAAAGGTTGACCAGGCCACCTTCCCACTTGGGTGGAACTCCAAGTGCAAGAATGAGCTACACATTCAGGATATGTGATTTTTTTTTTAAGATGTGACCTTGTTGCACAGTGTTCAGTAAAAGGTTCTTTGGCTGAATGTTATTTTTCTGCCATATTTCACCTTGGCAATGCCAGCTATTGCAGTGCTAGAGCAGCTCCAGAGGAACTTTTTTACTGTGATGAAGAAAATGCACAGTATGAACAAATGACAGCAATATTGTAACCTCAGCTTATTGTGGTCATGCTTGTATTAATAACCAGAAGTTAAACTTAACATAACACTGATGTTTGTAACCTTCTCATTTTTAAACAACTCTGCTTCTAAGTGGACCCTTGGCTTCCTCTGTTCCTTGGCTTAGCTCCCTGCCAATCCACTTCCAAAAATATCTGTGCAATGTGGAAGTATTTTACTAAAGAAATTTGCAGATGCAGCAAGCAGGATAGACAGAAGAAAGCATGGAAATACATTTCTCTCAGCCCTAACATCTACTCCATGTGAATCATGATGTGGAAAAATTGTCAGGTCCTCAGCAGAAAGGTTATTTATCAATAATCAGGATACCTTAAGTTGGTTGTGTGCCCAAGCACTGCTGCCTTTTATTGGAAGAGAAGAGCTGGCTTTGCAGGTGTCTTGTCACTAACAAAGGCTTTATTGACCTAGAGTTATTGTTTTGAGGGCCTTTTAGAAAAAGTTCTACAACAAAAATCCACATCTTTAGCTCTTTATTACTCTTCAGCTCTTCACAAACTCTTACTTGACAGCAACCACAGGTAGTAGCTTTCGTTGCCTGTGTTGCAGGTGAGTGCATGGACATTTTCCTGGATGGAACTGGGAAGTGTTGCTGAGTGTTAGAACCAGGAGGGATGATAAATAGACATGTCAGTATTTAACAGTAACCAAAAACATTTGAGACCAGATTGAACTAATTTTACTAGTAGTTAGTGTAATTAAATGTTTTCACCAGGATGGAAAGTCATGGTTTGATTTTGAAGTAATTTGCTTGACAAATATCAGATGTTAAAATAATTAAAGCTTAGCCATTTATATTTAATCTCAAGTGGATCCATGAAAACAAGGCTCTAAATTATATCAGATTCATATATTAATTGACTCATGGATTTTAAGACCAACAGGGACTATTATGGTCATCCAGTCTGGCCTTCTGCATAAGTGGTCATGGAATTTCACCAAGTAATTCATGCATTCAGCTGCAATTTCTAGAATAAATCCATACAAATTGAGAAGCTTGCAGATGGCCTTTGTAATCTTATTACATAGAAAACCTGTAGAAACAGAGAAGTTCTAGGTGAGCATGGAAAGATGTAAGTTTTTCTGACAGTTCTGGAGTTAGCCCTCAAACCTTTGTAGTCCTTTTGAAATTCTTTTTAATATTGCTAAAAGGGAAATTGTCTTTCCTCTTAGAGACAAGATAAGGCTCTTTATGCATTTCTGGCCAAGAAATAAAAAGGAACTTACTTTCCAGTCCACATTTTGTTTTGCTTCTTCACCCAATGTGGTGACACCTCTGTTTTATTGCTTTTGCAGTGTCTCAGTTGCAGAAGAAATTTTGACTTGAAATGGAAGTTTGACCTGCTGTTTGTCAGACATCTGTGTTACAAAGTCAGGTAAAGAATTTTACTGAATTACTGATAAATTCAAATCAGCAGTGATATCAATTCATTCTTTCAATAAACTCCCCTATTTTCCATGTGTTAAATCCCACTGACTCCAACTGGTCAAATGAAAGATTGATTCGTAGAGGTGCAATTTTGGTAAAATCTTAATTTTATTGTATTTTATTCTCTTAATATAATTTAAAACTTTACCAAAATAATATTCTGAAATCATTGCTTAAAAAAAAATTTCTGAAATTCTTGTTTAAAGCTGCACACATGTTGTGTCTAGAATACATGTACATGGATGCATGTAAATAAGAAGTATTGGTTTGTTCCTGATTATCATTTTTATTATACATTATGTTACTATAGTTTTAAAATATCACTTCTTCTAACAATTTTGTGTACATGTCTTCATCTTTGATTTACAGATGTGAAAAAACAGTGTCTTTGAAATTAAACAAGAAGGTAAATTGGTGTTAAAGTCAGAAAATTAGTACAGTCAGCTAATTTCTAGGTCAATTGTTGTAGCCTAAAATCTTCTGCACTGGCCCTGACCACATTAAACTAAATGAAGTGGTAAGGGAAAAAAAAATAAAGAAAAGAAACTTTTCTAGCTAACAAATCCAACAGGTGCTTAAACAAGTGAGAGGATCTTTTGGAAGACTTACTTCAAAACCTTGAAATCCTCTCTTCATTTTGTTTCAGTATCCCTAGCCTAAGCAAAGCTTCACAAGCCTGGACAGTTTGTTTAGCTTTCCTAGGAGCTTGTTGAGCTTAATTTCAGTGTAGGGGATCCCAAGAGCATTTAGCTTTTATAATCAATTCTACATGTAGCAGCTTATTTTTAATATAAAAATGACTGCTTGGCACCTACTAATGTCAGTTTATTGGGATTCAGGTCAACAGTACTTTTTCTCCAGATAAAAAAATCACCTCCAAAACATGATGACATTCACTAATTTGATCTTTATGCACACAGGCTTCGTCGAACGGGACTAACCTGACTTGGAAAGGTTTTGCTGTGTGGTTAAGTTCTGTTCCAAAAAATATTTTTATCATGTAAAGGCCACTATCAGCTTTGATTAGACATGAAATTTGCACAGCTTTTCAGATCTTTTAAGGGAAATAGAGTATGATTTTTAGAAATATATGTCTGTGCATCTTTATGAGTTAAATCCCAATGTATATATTTATATCTTTTAAAGGGCTGAGCATCTGCTCTTCCTCTTCTGAGATGTATAAACAAATATGCCTTGGCTTTCCATAAAATATACCTTATTTTTAAAGTCTAACAGATGCACCGTGGCCAATTACATCTTGAAGGCAGGCAGCTCTGCTTGTTCTAATCAACTTGCTATATGAACTGGAGCACCAAGGGATTGGCAAGAGTCAGGAACAGCATTTAGCACTTTACTGACCTTGAGTCCACCTTTTCAAAACTCCTTCTGGAACTAAGATTTTTTCCAGCCATTTTCAAGTGATTTCTTCCACTTTCTCCTGAGACTAAAACACTTGATTGACCCATGATGTTAAGCAAAATTCTTTCACTGGAAAAGAGAAAAATATTGGTAGTCCTAGACCTGAAAATATTTGTGAACTTTTTTATTATTATTATATTTTGGCTAGAATTAAAAGAATCAAAAACTTTTCAACACATCTAACATCTGTCTAGCCTACTTATCATCAGGGATTTTGGAATTTTTTCATTGTGAAGGAACATACAAAAGCAAACATAAAAGCCTGTCTATAAATAGTTGGATACTGAATTTTAAATGTGTAATTTTTAGCTGTATTTTAGCCTTGTAGATATCAAAGTTATACATGTGTGGTAGCAGTTCTTCTCATTTAAGCATTTATAAAAACTGAGAAATGGTACTGAGAACTTCTGAAATGATATCAAGTGGAAAATTAAGGGGTGTGAGAAGAATTTTTTATAAAATAAAGGCTTTTATAGCAGAGATCACAAGAAATTAGTTTCCTAGCATTCAGAGCAGAAATGTGTACCATGTATACATTGTTACTTGATAAATCTCTGGCTAAAGGTACCTACATGAAAACATGGTTCCCCAAAGAGTTGTGATGCCTGTCTGCTAAATAAGTTAATGTAAGGAAAGTTTGGGTTTATTTCTAAGAAGTCACAGTTATGTCTTGCCTAAACTTGGTAGAGTTTGTGTGGCATCAAAAAAGTAATGGTCTCTCTGGTTTAAATTTTGAACTAGTCCATGCTGAATAGACTAAGTGTTAGAAATTCCTCTCACGATGGATCAGTGTTAAATGGTGGAATTAAAATTAGCAATTTCCATAAAGAAGAAGGGGAAAAAGAAGTTTTTTTTCAGAATTTTCAAAAGTATGTTTCAAATATTCAAAGGTTAACCTTATTTTGAGACATTTACTGATTAATTATTTTCCAAATGATTTCATCAATCAATATTGAAGATATATTCCAAATAAGAAATTCTACAACAGTAGGGTTTTTTTAGTAAATGTACTGTGGGTAATCTCATTTCACATTACCCTGCTAATTTACTCTCTCATTTCATTAGACAGAAGTTTTTCTGTTGAAGGTGATTAAACTCACCTCCAAAATGAAACTCAACCACATCAAAGCACAACCTGTAATCCTGTTTTCTGAAATTCTGGGTCTTGAAAGGTTTAACTCAAATTGTAAATTTCCTCCTATTTCTCTTTGAAAACAGTTCCCTGGCACAGGATTTGCTTTCACTTGTTTCTCTGTGCAAAAAAAAAAAAAAAAAAGAAAAAAGGACCAAAGAGTGAACTAATCAAAGCTTAAGATGAAGGCTTGGGAAGAAGGTGTGTAGGACTGAATTCCTTGTAAAACTTATATTTGGGACTCTGCATTTGTTTACTCTGGATAGTTATCCTGGCTGGATGAGTTATTGGTTTCTAGGTATTCATTCCCCCAAACCATCTAAGATGTGTGACTTGCCATTGGCCTCTGGGTACTAGTGAACTATGGTGTTAATTTTATTGGTCATAAGGATTTCCTCCTTCTGGTCAAAATAAACAGTGTAACACCTAGGACCCAGTTCAGACCTCAGCTGCACTGACAAGATCTCTTCTGCAGCACATAAAGTGGGGCATGGTGTGGACACTGTATGGAATTTAATGTTACAGGCTGAGCAGTTATTCTTTGATCCCCTTGCTCTGTGTGTCAGGAAGCAGGGCTTGATGGTTTGCCTGGATTTCCATGTCACAGAGGGGATACTGGGTCAGTAAAACAAACAGGACAAAAAAAGGAAGCTGTAACATTGCAAGATGGGAGCAGCAGATTGATTGTGGTTGCAAGAAAGATGAGTTTTGTAGTTTAGGAGAAACTCCTACATGCAGCCCAGCAAGGGAATAGGATTCCAGTTTATGAAAACATGGTACAACTATTTGTGCAGTATGTTTTTTAATCTGGTTGCTCATCTATATAATGAGAATGCAGATTCTTATCTCTCACCATCCCTGTGAGGTTTTTAAGAGTATATATAAAGCACCTACAGATCAGTATACTTTACAGAGATGCTTTAGAAGTGGCAAGTCCTTTTAAATGATGCAGACAGCACAGGATGATGGGCTGTGGTTGGGGATTAATTCACCTAACTATGCTCCCCTTCTTATGGAGAGGATGCTTGGGGTCTTGCAAGACTGGAGTAGTGTCTGCTTGAAGACAGAGCTGGAGAAGTCAGTCCAGCTGAGGTTAAAATGAAGATGGCATTGATGTACCTTTAGTTGTAATTCTGAGGACCATTCCAATTGGATGCAGACTGTGTTAATGTGCATCAGTTTTCCATGCACTGAGTCAGGCAATGGCTGCATTGATCCAGTCCTGTGTTTACTTTCATAGGATCCTACCATGAAGCAATAGAAATCATTAGGACTTGTGATATTGAAATCCTCGTGGTGCTGGCAGACATGGAGCTCAGATTTCACACACTATTGCAGCATCACAAGGACAGTCACGCCTAGAATTTTGAGGTTTTGTTTGTTTTTCTGTTGAGTAAATCTGCACAGTTTTGTTATTTTCTTTGGTATTTTGGTTATTTCACTAAGGTTTTCTCGTGTGTATGACATGTTCTCCATTTTCCCATGTATTGAAAGTCATCCTGGGTATGTCATTATACTAGTTTCTTGCTTTGATGCTCAATTTTTACTTATTGGACCCCCTTGACGGGGGTCCTAAAGACCATCTTTTTCTTACAGACTGAGCATGCTGTAATGTATAGCCAATTACCACTTGCAAATTTGAGCATAGCTGAGACAACCTGGAGCTTGCTGGTAAACCCAAAACCCACCCCCGCAGATCTGACACAGCTCTTCCAAAATCTTAGGACCTCAAGGTTATGTAAGGGGAGATTTAGGTTGGAAGAAATTTCAGGAAGAAATTCTTTACCATGAGGGTAGGAAGGTGTTGGAACAGGTAGCCTAGGGAGGTTGTGGCTGCTCCATCCCTGGAGGTGTTCAAGGGCAGGTTGGATGAGGCTTGTGCAGCCTGGGCTGGTGGGAGGTGTCCCTGCTCATAGCAGGGGGGTTGGAACCTGATGAGCTTTAAGGTCCCTTCCAACCTTCACCATTCCATGATTCTAAGTTCTTTAGTATATTAATAAAGGGAGAAGGTGAATAATGATCTAGAAAGAGTTGGAGGCAGGAATCAAACAACATAAAAAAAAAGCTGTAGGTATAATTTGAGGAATATGGCTAAGGAGGAAAGGGAGTAAAGTAAGTAAAAACAGAGGAGAAATTTGAAGCAGAGAATGTTCACCTGCTCATACAGGCAACACAGCCCACTAAATACACCAAGTAACATATGCTAATAAATCTGTGTGCAGGAAGGTAAGTTGTCAACAGGTCATTCCAATTTTCAAATAAGGTTTGTCCTTGCAGGTTTCACACCTCTCCTGATGGCTGCAGGATTGAAACTATATACAAAAAAAAATTAGTCATAGAAACAAATTGAAAAATGCCAACCCTCCTTCTAGCTCCTTCTGAAAATGTGCTAAAAAAATAATCTCCTAAGGAGAACATTGCTGACTCCAGGGATGGAAGAGCTAGAATATGGATGCTTTAGGATACGTGCCAGGCCATTGGTAGGTTATGGAGCTGATTCAGCTAATCTGGATATACGAGGTGACAGTCTCCATGGTCTATTCCACCTTTAAATGGCAACTGTTCTTTTCATTTCCTGCAGTGGACCTGAAGATGTGTTACTAGATGGCTTTTTCTAGATGATCCTGAGATAAAGAAAGACTTCATAAAAAAAAGGCAAAAAAACAAACAAATAACAAAACCAGTGCTTCATGGTAACTCCACTGCAAAACCTGGAACTTTTTTGATAGTTTTCTTAGCGTTTTCTGAAGGAGCAAAGTGTTATTGAAGGTGTTGTTGTTCAGGTGAAAATCTAACCCCAGATCTTGACTGTTTGTTACTATTAAAGACCCCTTGGCACTTTTCACAAGAGCAGAGGTGTGAGCCCTGGTGTCCTGGCCAAATTCCAGCTTGGGTAATTAAATTCTGCCTTCCTAAAATCCCCCCTGTAGTTTCAGCCGAGTACAGTATTCTTCATTTCCTCCCCGAAACTGCTGCACAGAATTGCTTTGTGCTGGTAAACAGCTGCCACATCTCACCCCAGAGGAATTGCTGCATTTTGGTACTGAAGCTCTCTTTTTTTTCTCTCTGTCTTTCTCTCTCTCTTTCTCTCACACACACACACACACACACACACACGACTTGGTATTGCCCTAGAGCACCCACCAGCATCCCTTGGAGGCAGTGGGTGTGCAGGGCACAGCAAACCAAGCTCCATCTCTTCAAGGCAGCCCTGGCCCCACGTTCCCCTCTCTCATTGCAATATTAGTGAGCAGGGCTTGACTTCAGGAACTCAGACTAAAAATACTTTGCTATTTCTGAAGAGCTGTGGAGCTGAAGTGTTGTTGGTGCTGCCGCCCTTGATTTCTAGATATTGGTCATAGCTGGAAAATGGTTTCATTTTCTTTGCTGAGGAAGAAATCTTGAGTCCACTTCTACTGGGGCTTGTTAAGCTGTTGCCTTGGGGGCCAGTTGATCAGTTGTTAAGTAGTAAGCAGCTTTGGCAGGCAACAGGCACAGGATCCCCTGCAGCTCCTCCAGCCTGCCTGTCCGATCTGTCTTTATAGAGGTAGCAAAGTATTGTCTTAGAAGTGCAATAACAATAAAACAGGAGTAGATATTGTTCATTTGATTTTGCATGGGCCAGTATGTCAGAAAAGTGTGTGGCACCTGTATGGACACATATACATGTGTTTACTTGTCAGTAGTGACTAAGAAAGGCCAGCTGAGAATTTTTTTATATATATATATTTTAAATTTTATTTTTTTCCTGGTATATCAGGGACTTTAAGTGAAAAGACAAGACCCTGAGAGTAGTGTGAGCTGTACAGAGTGCTCCTCAGCTGCTCCTCCTGGTTGTTACCAGCCAGCTGCAATTCACCATGAAACATTTTGTGAAAATAGGGTCTGGATTACAAGGGTTTTTCTGGGCACTGTAGCAGAAATAGCAGCCAGACCACAGAGAGCCATGGCAGGTCCAGGGCAAGCCTGAGATGCTCTTATCCCCCAGCAAGGAGGTTCTGCAGTTGCACGTCTTCTCTGCCTTGTCAAATCAAACAGTGTTTATCTATTGTCTGACTTGCAGGAAAGGTGTGAGATGTTATAAGCACTGGGAAAAAAAAGCCACCTTTGTCATTGCTCTATCTCAAAACTCTTTCAGTGATAGCAGCAATAACTGTTTCCTAATCCATGTGCACAACAAGAAATTTTGCCTGATTTTTGTTTGTTTGTTTGTTTAGCTCAGGTAAGTGCCCCAGAAATGCTTCAAAGCAGGCTCAACAGATTTCTACTTTTCACATGCCAGTAGGGTTTGTTGTTGTTGGTTTTTTTTAAGTGTATTTTATGCTGGGATTATTTTGTTTGTTTTTTTGGTTGACTGAATTACCTATATTCCTTGAAATGGTGTTTAGCAATTCTCAGCAACTGCAGGGATGCCTACTGGGAAGTGGTCAACTGATCACAACAAACCCCACTGACTCCAGGCTCTCCCACTGCTTTAACTCAATTGCACTTTCTTATCCAAAGCCACATCTCTTAGGAAAATCCCAGAAATGCTGTTTGCTGTGAAGCATGGTTTTAATATTATCACAGCTATTTGAAAAGACAAAAGATTAGAAAAAGACTATTTGGTACTGAAGGAAGAAAGAGTTTCAAGGGATGGATTTACTGAAAACAAGACTCACATTTGCTGCTCATGTTTACTTCATGGTCTGTCTTCAGCTGAAACATTTCCCCCTTGATGCTGGATAGAACTTCTGTGGATATGAAAGGGGATGTCCATTCTGTGTCTTGACTTCCTACAGTCTGTAAATAATTATAAGGAAAATGGAAGCTTGGGGGTTTTTTTTGTGGGTTTTTTGGTTTTTTTCTTCATTTTTGTCCTATACTGATAATAGATTTTTGGGATTCCAAATCAGATGGGGAGGTTTGGACATGATAATCAAAAGAGGGATGGATTTGTAGGAAAGCTGGATATTTTTCAGCCACCTTCTCTATAACAGCACTGATATCAGGTGGATAGGGAGGAGCTGCAACTAGAAGATGGAAATAACTTTAGTAAGAAGAACCTTAGATTAAATTAGCTGTCACCAATTAGCTAAAGGCACTTTATAGGCAGAGATCTGAATTTCTTATTTAGGATTGTTCTCTGCAGCTTTCTGCAGTGACTTTCTTCTGGAGCTGATCTTTTATTAGTGGAAACACTTCAGCAGTTTGCTCCTTGCACCATAGGAGACCTCCAGCAGATCTATTGATATTCTGCAGCCAAATCATTCAGATGCTCTGTCTTAGGACAGCAGCTTCTTTTTTGTTTGTTTCTCCCTCTGTGAGAAAACTCATTTTTAACACAAACCCAAGCAAACAAGGGTCTCTGGTTCTGTGACTTTAGCCCTGCTGATGGCAGGAATCACAGTCTAAGAAGCTGCATCCTCTGCATGTTGATCATCAATACATCAAACGACAATGTTGGCATTGTTTTGAGAGGGTTAACTAAGATTAATGAGAAAAGAAACATGAAGCCATGGAGGATCAACATTACAAATCAATGACTGAATAAATTTAATGTGTATTCCAGCTGTACTTTACCTGGCACGAGACTGATTCTTAAGAGTGTATCTTTTATGCTTCTAAATAACCCACCAAGACAGGAACACTTCTTCCACTTTAATAATGCTTTATTTAAGGTTTATACAGTAGTCAATGTATTGATTTAGGAGGAATTTGTAGAATAAAAAAGAATACCTAATAAGGTGCAAATAAACTCCTTCAGCTTTCTCCTTTCCCCATCTTTAACATTTGCAAACTCCAACTTCAATATTTTAACCCTGGGAAACAAAGTCATTAGAAAATAAACCTGGATTTGCTGGTAGTCAACGTTAGTTTGAACCTTGGGCTTTGCATGGATGAAGTAACTTCCCTGAAAGGTGAACTCTAAATTGTGTAGCTTTCTCCAACCCCATTTAGTCACTTCTGAAAGCACCCCTTGTCGCAGCAGATGAAAAGAGAATGCATATTTTATTTATTTGTGCCTAATTATTGCTCAGAGACAGGAAATGCGACCTGTGCCTTTGCGAATTAGATCCTTGGTCGTTAAACTTCACGGTGGAGATGACTGCCTTTCTTCCTTTAATCAAAACACTATTACCCTTAAATTGCCTCTTAAAATTGCCATTTGTCTGGCAAACCTGGCCAAGTCACTTACCTCCCCATAATTACACGTGTAAAGGCAGGGACAAAAGGAGACCTTTTACATGTCTGAACGGTTTCGCAGTCCAGCCTCATAATCAGATTCCAGAAATTGAACTTGCAGAAAGTTTGTGCTAGCCTTGTGGATTTTCATTTCAGACGTTGTCAACTCAAGGGCATTTGGACCAATCAATATCTGTCTGTCTTCTCGCACAGAGAAAGTTGGCTATTAGAAAAGAGAGGCTTACAGCAGGCTCAGCCAATACCATTAGCCCTAGCCTAAGGGCAGTTGTGTCCATGTGCCGGGGTAGGCACCTGCCCCCTCCCCTCCCCCACCATTAAGAAGGCCACTGGGGATGTCATTTGGACATAGCGGGCAAAGAGCACTTCTTTATTCTTTCTCTTTTTTACACCCAGACTTCACCAAAAATCAATAAATCTGTTCTTTGCTTATTTTCAGAACTTTACTTCAATATAAGCAAGGACTTTCCTTCCAGCTACAAACTCCAGTAGCACCAAGTCAGGGTTGGTTTTGTGTGTGTGTGCGCGCGTGTGTTTATTTCCCTTTCTCTGTTCCAATTTGAGAAATAATTGGAAATAATATCCACTGTTTCCTCTTTTCCCTGCTAAAGATTTCTTAGAAGAAAGACCTTGATCTGCTGACTGTTTTCATGATTCAGCACTGGATTTTTCCATCCTTGCTCTCCTTTTACCATTCATGATTTGGTATGATAAGGTAATGAAATGATACATTTCTTTGTTTCTCAATCAAAAAACTTTGTTTCCATTTTTAATTAGATTGTGCTATCTTCTGTGTCACTACTAGGGACTATTAGGCACTGTTAGTGACCTTGGTGTAAATATTTACTTAAATATTAATCCACCCACAGCAGCTTTTCTGTGTAGAGGAACCATGTGTGTACTCTGTACTCATCAAGCCCAAGCTTGAATGTTGTGAGATTATTTGTTTGAAAAAACCCACATTTTTTTAAAGTCCTTTCTTTCTCTGGAATAAGAAAAAGAGAGAGAAATTAAGGGATGGTTGAACTCAGAAACCCAATGACCAAACCAAGTGGCAGTGGGCACAAGTATGGAGCCTGGATGTTAGGAAACCTGCAAGAAATGCAGGTAAATGATCATGGGAGAGCTATTCACTGAGAATATGATGGCAGAGAACAAAAGGAAAGGTGAAAAGCAGAAATGGAGTTGATGTGGACTGAGATAAAAGCACTGTGGAGATGGTCCACCAAAAAAGAGAAGAAATAGTTTGGAAGGAGAAATTTAGGAAAAACTTGAAGACAGAAAGATGTTGGGCAAGAGAAGTGGAGGGAGCATGGTGCCAGTAGCTTAATTTTGTAGATCTGTTTACAGAACTCATCACAATGAGCTTTAATGGATAAACTAAACCTTGTCCTCTTGGCTCTGAGGAGTCAAAATGGAAAAAGCTCCTGAGCACAGGAGTGTCTCATCCTCTTACAAAAAACTGAGTCACACAACACATCCATTGAAGATGCAGGTCCTGGAAGTCTCAGAGCTGAGCTGACATTTAATATTTTGATCTTTAAGAAAGTCAATGAATAACTAGGCAAATGCATCTTTTCCACTGTGTGATTATATTGTCCTTAAGCAATTTAGGAACTTGGTTTAAATAAGAAGCTTGAGATTTGTCTCAAGTAATTTAGTGAAACTCTGTTAAAGTCAGCAAAGCGAGGCCCACTGCAGACCTGCCTGAGACCAACAGCCAGTGAGGAGAGCTCAGCCAGGAAAGACTTTGCTGTGAATTCCTATAAATGTAATATTTGGGTATTTAGGAAATATCAGAGTACAAACATTCCTCTTCTGTGTTGAGTCTGGCTTGAACTGCAGAGACAGGAAGATGTAGAGAATAAAAAAGAAAGAGGGGAGTCCTGTGAACTCCATGAAGCCAAAGAGAGAAACTATTGGTTGGGTTGTGTTTCACTGAGGTAATTTGGGTTTTTTTGGCTGTTTCACTCTAACAACAAGCAAAGAATATTGCTATTGAACAATCTTCAAATGACCTGTCAGAACTTTTAAAGGTTCAAAGCTTTCAAAAGGATAGCCTTGTGAGGGGGAAAATGTGCTGAAAGTTCAGCCAAGCTCCTCTTGCAAGAAGTGGCAAAACCACTTTGTTGGAGAAGCTGTGGCCAGTTTTGCTGTTTTGGGTTGGAGTGGTTTAATTTGCACTTTACCTATTTTAAACCCTCAGCAGAGTGCTCCAAGCAGGACAGTGAAGACCAGGAAACTTTCCACCCTACTTTGGCTGACATGGGTTATGGATGTCATTCTGTGAGGGAATGATTCTGCATGGCAGGATCCCTGTGGCTGGATTCCCCAGGAGGTGCTCAGAAGATGCTGGGATGCAGAGAGCAGAGCCAGTGTTACCCAATAAGAGGTCAGTAATTACACAGCAAAGGGGCTCATTCCTTTAGAGGGGATTTCCCTGTGGTCTGTGGATATCACAGAATCGTAATATCACAGAATATTAATCAGACTTTATGATAATACAGTCTAAAGTGGCTTTAAAGTAGCACATTTTTTGGTTTTGGGGCTTTTTCCTCTATTTTTATTTTTTTTCCTCTAAAATGTACAAGGTTCAAGTTCTGGATTCTTTTCACAACCTGGCAGGATTCATACATTTTCAAGAGCTCATGCAGCATTACTTGCTGCTTCATTGAAAATAATAGTATTGCTCCAAACAGTGTCATCTGGGGATCACTGGTGGGATTTAGTGGTGTTTAAGGGGTGAAGGCTGGGATACTGCAAAGTGAAAACCTCCTGTGCAAAGAACATCAGGTGCATTTCCTATAAAACTCTGAAATAGCTGCATGTCATTTAAGTGCTGGAAATGCACGAGGAAAAGAAGATACCAGCAAAATTTTATTTACTGCCTAGGTTATAATGACTTAATGGTAGGATTTTTTGAGACTGATGGGTAAAGAGACAGATTTTGTGGCTACTTCATCTCCAGAGCTGAAAATATGTCTTCATTTGAGTGAAGAATCTTGTTATGCCACAGAGTGGATACTCATTGGATGGATTATTGTTTTGAGCTAAAGAAAGATCTTTTATTTTTGATATTTAAATGGCAAGAAAAAATAAATATCATGTCCTTTTCAATGCAAACATTTCAAAATGACTAGTCAATACCAACTATAAAAAAGAAAAAGGTAGCTGGACTCCCACATCATTAAACTCCAATGGAGTTTTGCTGCAGACGTTGCAGAGCAAGATCCTACCCTTATACACCTGTCAGAGCAAAAGAGCTGAGTAAACCAATCACTTCTAAACCTGCTCTCTAAATGTCATTATGATCACTGAGTTATTTGTTTTAGCTTTTTGGTAACATTTTAAAGTTTGTGCTGGTTTACATTTTTGTATTTGCTTTGGAAGGGGCATTTTGGACTAATTAGATTTTGGAGTTAACATCCAGGCTATGGGTAAATACAGCAGGGTCCCAAGTAAGCCCTGTGTAGACCCAGTGTCCTGCCAGCTCTGTGATGTGCATTTCCACTTCATTCTTCTGCAGGCTTTGATGGACTCTCTAATGCACTCATGGCACTTACCTCAAACCAGAGAGATGCAGCTGTGGAAAGAGAAATATCAAACCACTCAACACCACTTGTTCCTTACCTGGGCGTTACCTGCCAGTTCAGCTAACCCAACAAAAGCTGATTTCAGATCCCAATCAGTCATCTGTCCAAAGGTACAGCGTGTTGAACAAAAGGTATGAAATGAATAATGCATTACAAAACTGTTAGGTCTCCTTAAAAGAAAAAAAAAAGCCATCACAGAACTGTTCTTGTTCTATTATTCACATTATCTTTTCAGAGAAACATTTTGCTAATTTTTTTCTCTTAGGTGCATAGAAATCTTTTTAAAGGAATATATCTTGAAACTGGCCTTTCTGTACTATGGAGTTTTCTGCTCTATACACAGTAATTTGATTGTGGCTCTTGTCATTAAGGCACCTGAAAGTTTAACTATGACCTTCTTAAGACCAAATCTGCCCCAAACTAGAATTCAACAGTAAAGAGTGTAGAAGTGGTTTAGAGTTCTAGAAGAGTCCATGGATGAAAGCAAGGTCCCACCTGTCAAACTTGAACAGTCTTTTGTGTTTCTGGGTGTCCATTTCTACAAGTTACAGAGCTCTTAGGACTGAAACAGGAGCAGGAGAAAAACACCTACTTAAACACATTTGTTAACATGAAAAACATTTGAAGAGGATGAGCACTCACTTGAAACACCTTATATTGCTCTTGGCTTCATCTTGAGATGGGAATCTTGTTTTTCCTCAGAAGCTTCTAAATCCAGACTTGGCCTTGTTAGTAAGTCAGTATGACATTTTTGCAGGCTCAGCAGGCATGGCCATCTTCTGCTCACATTTCACAGAAATCTCAATCTCTGTATAAACTAAAAAACCTACTCAAGGTGCTTATGAACTCAAGTCTGTAGAAAAACAATGGCATGAATTTGCCCCATAGTCTGTTCACAGGCTCATATTGTAAAGAAGCAGCATGGCATTGCCTAAACCAAGTATGAATTCAAATTACATGAGGAAATGCAAAAATACAGCTCAGGTTGCACTTTAAAAAGAATGTGCCTTGTTTTTTATTTTTTTTTTAAATGTCAGCATTAACAAGGCATGAGGACAGGGACAGATGAAGCAGCAGGCTTGCAAACTCCCTCCTTCTGTCTTGCCAGACTGGTTCACTTTTTAGCAGAGCATGCAGCCACGGGTATGAACACATTTTTCTGTGGGTTCCCCAGTGTCAACAGTTGAGCACATTAGTGTCACTTGTGGCTGCAGCATCCCTGGTGAGGGGGCCTGTCTAATGGACAGTGGTGGGAGCCAGCAGACAGAAAACTCCCGAGCTGGAGCCCATCAGGCAGCGAGCGTCAGATGTGTCAGCTCCTGCTCCTTTGCAGAAAATGTTTCCTATCATCTCCAGCCTGGTTGCTCCCAGTGAGTGTGCATGCCAGCTTTAGTGCCTGCTCCACTTATTTCAGGTATTTTCGTGTCAAGATCCAGTTAACAGTCTAAAGGCTCCTTTTTTTCTGCTGACAGAAGTAGGAAATATTGTTCATCTTGGACCAAACGCTGACTTGCTTCATTCTTGTTCAGGCAAAACTCTGGTTGAAAATCCCTGACTAGAACAAAGAATGCTACATTCAGCCTTATTGCATATTAACACTGCAAAAAAATTAGAACAGAGAAGATTTTTTTTAATAATCTGACCCATCATCTGTCTCTAGGGGACAAGAGGAATCCATGTCTTAGAATTTGTAAAGACCTAATAAATAATTTGCCATAACCACAGGGTACCATGGCATAATGGAGCTAAGGTAATATTTAATTTGCTTATTTACAACATTAAGTAAAATATTCTGTTTCTATTTTCTTATATCTATTAGTATTTACTGTGATAAATATTTGAAACCTCACTTCTCAGTTCTCAACAGACATTCTTGGTGTGTTTTGGAGCCTCAGACGGTTAAAATTATTCCATTATGCTATTAAAGCACAGAATGTGCAACATGCCATACACCTCAAGGCATTTCTCAGTTCATTTTTATCTTTGTGAATACCTGTGGCTTCCTTTCTGCACTAACATTTTACTGCGAGCGTTCTCTCCTATCTGCCAGTTAACTTCCCCTTGAAGCCCAGTGGCCTTCTCTGCTCTGGTGGTCACTCATCTCACCCCGCTCAGATCTCGGAAGGGGGTGGCAGGCAACATAGTGAATGAAATATCAAGCAAACTCACATCAAATGGCAGCATCACCCACCCCAGGTAACAAAGAGGCATGAGGTGTGAAAGTGTCCTGCCCCGTAGCTTGTCGTTCTCCTCATGAGGGTCCCTTGCAGTGGTGGAACCAAAGTGACCACTCTGTCCATGTGCATATTCAAGCCTGACTAATTCAGAGCAGCTCTGTGCTACCCCTTGCCCACAAGGCTGATGTTATGAGCCTCAATTAGAAATGCAATGCTGGTTAGGCTGTGGTTGGGGGAAAAGGAGAGGGGAAGAGAGGAAGGGCAGATAGTAACTGTTTTGTTGATGCCTGTAGTCTGGGCTAAAGCACAGCTCCTGCTGCATTTCTTCCAGCAGCACAAGCTGAATCTTTTCCCTCATTTGATACAGTGACCTCTCAAGTGCATCATTGCCCTGAGGGCTGAGGGCAGTCCAGCAACTGTTAAACCCCTTGGGTTGATAATCTTCTCCCACATTTGCCCTTAACACCAGACATACCACCATTAGCTACAGCTCCACTGGTGCTCATTAGAGCCGATCAATATAGACTAACATAAAGAATGCTGCTGCGCCTTCTGTTATTTTTCAGTTACTGCAGATTTACAGACTTTCACCTACAATATGAGGCTTTGCTGCTGGACTATGTAAAAAAAAAAAAGGATTTGAGACCAAAAAAAATCAAAACGGCAAAACAAAGACCCAGGCAGCTTTTATTAGATGCCTAAATGTTATTTATCTGGCTGCTCAAAATACCTTGTTACTAGGAAGTGGGCAGGAGATGTTCTGCACAAAATTATCTTTGGATGAAGTTACCAAAAAATTGCATCTTTTACAAATCACAGTGGATGAACTGATAAACAAAATCAGGCCCACCTGAATATGAAAGTTGTCAAGCCTGTGAAGTCTATGCAAAAGCTTTCATGAGCTTGGCCTGGCATTTTGAAGCCCACTGACTGAGGCTGTACTCTTTGCTGTTGATCACAGTTGTGCGGCCAGTTGAAGGTCTATATGTTGAAGGCAAAAATGTAGAGTGGCTACAGCACTGCATATTACCACCAGCAGGTGTTGCCAAAGATCAGAGCAAGAACAGCAGCAACAATTAACAAATATATCATTCTTCTCCCACCTTTTATCCCAGAGAGTCTTTCAAATGATTCACATACCACGGATCACACTAGGAAACAACTAACAAACTGACTACATGAAGAGGTGCAAAAATCACCCAGCATCTATTAGGCATTTTGCAAGGAATAATACACAAGTACACAGTTCAGTGGGAAGAATAAAATTTTGCCTTTGGAGGTAAGGAAGGTCAAAAAACTTTGTGAGATTTAAAAAAGGGTAGTGCAATGTGGATATAGAAGTTGGGATTTCTCAAGGTTTGTTTAGTCAGTTTGGTCACTCAGACTTTATATTACTGATTAGGATATAAAGCAAGGAAAATGTAGCATTCAGACTACTTCAGGAAAACTTTAGAGAGGAATCAAATATTTATTACAGTATAAAAACTAGTATTTCTTATCGTGGATAAACTGAGCCTCTCAGAGTAATAGGGTGGTTAAATGGGTAAATGGAACATAAAAAATACTGGCAGCACGTGGAATTCCAGTGAATCAAGAGTAAAAAAAAAACATCTTCAGCTGCACCAAGTCTTTCCATATTACTAGGCCTTAAGTCCTCCTGTATCTTACTCAAAATGGTGGCTTAAAGAGTTCATCAATCACTGAATGAAAAGGAATTTTGCACTGTCTATTTGAGCTAAAGAGGTAGAATATGGTAGATTTTACCTGTTTTCATCCAGTACATCACTCAACAGTTTAACTTTTTTTCATAGTTCTCCAGTTCTACAGGCAATTTAATACTTCTGTTGAACAGCTTATTTATTCAAGACCTTTTTGAAGAGCTGAAAGGGTATGAGAATTTCATTTGTGAAACGAGGGATTTCTCAAAGTCCATTAAAGCACCTTTACTTACAGAACGACACAACTTCTCCAGATGCGTCCTTTGCTTTAGTGGACCTATTTGCATCTTAGGTATTACTTAGGGTGAGTGATGTGGTAGGACTGAGCCCTTGATGATAGGCTGATTAATGAAATCCGTTCTGCTGGGTGAACATAATGGAAAATGTGATTCTGTTGGCTTCTAAAGTCTGAAATTCATCTCCATGCAAACGACACACATTTTATGTATGTCATAAGCCTTCTACTATCCTTCTGCTTAGGTGGGGATTTCATCCGGTGAATGGAAGGGTGGTTGTTACATCCATTAATATCATTAAAATGCACCCAGTAAACCCATTGCTTATGACATTGCCTCAAGTTTGAACCTTCCCTTCAAGAAGAACTTGGGTAAACTTGAGGAAAAACAAGTAGTGAGGCAAACCCAAAAACCCTGTTTTGGAACATTTTAGGAATAATAATAATAATAACCTGGTCTTAAGACTTTTAGCAAAAGAAGACTGGCAAAATCACCTGGTGTAGAATTTAATGAGATAAAAAATGGCAGCTAATTTCTAATTTGTACCTTTGTCACTCAACTCGCTGTTGTCAGTGCTTCTTATTCCTAGTCTGCTAAATTAATGAGCTGTATGATCTGAGCTCCCCTGTTTATTTCCATGCAACTGTAAACCTTGCCCTTAAACTTCTAGTCAATTGGCTCTGCATTCCTTCCTTCTCCCATGATGAAGGCAGAGAGGAACCGTATTTTCCAAATCATGCTTCGTTTCTGTAGGGTTTTGTGTTTTTCTGAATTCCCTCCAACTTTTGCAGCCTTCACATTTCAAAGGGGAGGATGCAGGAGGGAGAACACATCTCAGCAATGGGTTCACAAATCTTGCTGACAGGAGAAATAATTCCTCACCACGCCCCCCCTCCATAGTCCATAATTTTCAATAATATCACAATGCAGAGCTAACAGTGACTGTCCTGTTGAGATGAATATATTGATGAATATATTGCAAGTTTGGATCAACAGGGAAAGGTTTTTTAGGAATTTTCTCTTGTCAAAGCTGGATATATATTCGAGGCCCTAATTATTGACTGAGTTGGCACTTCATGCAACAATGTCTTTGGTTATAAATTAGCCTGTTTTAATGGTCTACAGCAATGCTTTCAATATCCCCTTTAGTGCCAAGTTTGAATGATGGAACTTGCTATAGATGCTGACACTTTTTATTCTTAAACACCTAACGTGCCAATACGTTCCCGTGAGTTTTAAAGGGTAAGATAAAATGTCAAAATTGTTCAAAAGTCTCATGTATATATTTTTTTTTTACTCAGAAAGTTACATACTCAAAACTCTAATCAGTCCACCTGGATTTCTGAAATCCCTTGTTATCATAGTGGTGTGAAAACTGGACTACAGATAAAGAAAATGGTATTTTTATAGAATGGTCCTCTGAGATGGGACTGCTCCTCTGTTGTCAGTGCAGGCCAAAGTGCCAGTGGGAAGTGCAGTACATGACCTCAGTCAATTAGCAGGGTCTCCTTAACCTCTCGGGATTACTTTGATCTGCAATATCAAGTCTAACACCTTAATGAAATTTTACAGATAGTCACAGAAGACATCCATGTAGTGAAAAAACAATTTCATTTTATACCTAAACTCCTAACACATGCTTAATAAATCCCCAGAAGGGAAATAATAACCATAACCATATTCAACATAAATTTATCTTTTTTTTTCCTTTTTCTTTTTTTTTTTTTTCCCCTTTTTTTTTTTTTTTCACACTGTGTTTATGGCTGAGAAAAACAAGATGATAATAGACAGGACTTTGCTTGTGAAAACTGGGAGCAGATCAAGCTGTGGATTCACATTTTTTCTTGTGGAAAACATGTCGTTGGTTGCTGTAACATTTTAAACTTCCTGAAATGAGGCTGGTGTGCCCAATCTTAATTGTATGTGCTCTGTGTATCTGTTTCAGAGATAGGACATTTCCATAGCAAATCCCTATCCTGATTTGTGTATTCAACTTTCCCATTTCAAAATTTACGCTCATTCAAATCCTGTTTGTTGCTCTGATCTAGAGCAGCTTTGGTGAAGTTTCTTGGACAACCTGGCCCCTTTCTGACATAATTAATAGGTAACTCTGTGAACAACAAAGTTTGATCCTGTGTTGGTTGTGCTTGGTGTTCTCTTCTCTGCTTATTCAGAGCATTTCACCTGAAGGTCCTGCAGGGCTCATCTTGCAGAAACTCAGAAATACTTTAACAGGAATTATTTCTCTTTGATTTTATTTTTTTTCTAGGAAAAGGCTCCAGGATTCCCCTCTCAGAAGTGAAAGCACTGCTTGGATTTGCACTGTCTCAATACAAGGGAAGAGAGCAGACAATGGGGTTTAATTAGGCCACGTCTTTCTTAACTCAATTTATCTGGGAATTGCACAACGATAATTCACACTGTGGCCAGTGATAAATGACACCTTGGCCACCTCCTTCCTTGCTGGTGGTGTGTCCTGTCACTGCCCCTGTGCTGCTGGATGCCCTTGGGGGACAGGTTGTGAATCCCAAGAACTGACCTTCTCCTTTCTGCTTTTTCTTGGCTCCCACAGCCTCTTTGGCCATGGAGACCCAGTAAGGTCTTCTGCTCTCCCTGAGCAGCTTGTCAGAGCAATCTTCAGTCAGTCCTGGGGAGAGGGTCCTACCTCTGTCCTGATCTTCAGCTTCCCTGTAAACTCACAGTTGCCAGGTGGGGATTAAATGCTGCTTTTGGATGCCTGATGGTAAAAGAGCAGAGAAGAAATTGCTCCATCTGCTTGCTTGTGTTTTGGGGAGGCAGCCAGTGATGCTCAGGGAGATCTGCTGCCCTGTGTGGTGGTGGTAGTGCAGTCATCTCTACCCTTTACAGGACCAGGTTGCATGGGAAAGGGCTCAGGCAGAGGACAGAGGGTTTCTGCAATCCCCTCAGGCATGCAGGGGCTGTATCTTCATCAAAGCTCATAGGAACAAAATAAAGTGGATGTGGTCATCTCTGGTACAGCCCCCAAAACACCATACAAAATGCCCAGCACCCTGTTCTCTGCTGTTGTTGCTCACAGGGCAATCCCACTGCTTCTCTCAGGCATTTCACCAAAAGCTCTTTTCCTGGTTCTGAGACAAAACAGACTGGATTTCAAGTGGAATTTTGCTTGAATAAGGTATCCACCATTCACCACTGTGACCTAAGAACATGTCACATCTCTGTGATGCTCTACATAGAGAGCATATCTATCCATAATTAGATGTGATTAGAAGAACTGGAGATGTTCAAGAACTCTCTTTTATCAATGGCTTTCTGCAGTCAAATTAAGGGTTATTGTTGAGTGTCTTGTGGTTTACACCAACTCAGTTTTGCTCACTTTTATACCTTTGTTTTCCTTGTTGTACTCACAGGGCTTCATAGCAAAACTAAATCAACTCTCCCCGTAGGCCCAAGAAGTGAGATTTCCAGTGTGCAAAATTCAGTGGACAACCCCCATAGCATTTTCTGGGGTTTAATGCATTCAGGAACTGTGAAAACCAGTTAAAACTGATCAAGGTTATAAAACTTGGCTCTATGCAGATCCCTCTAATTAACATATGACAGATACACGCAGTCATTCCACTGTGCTCTCCTCTGGTAACTGCTTAACATAACTATAAAAAGGCTTCCATGAGGAAGTACAGTACTTGTTTTCATTCACATCTGTTGCATTTTTAATTATTTTTTAAAGGAAAAGGGAAGTTTAAATTTAAAAAAAAAAATCTCTATTTTAATAATACATGAAAAAAAATGAGGGAAATCAGCTTTATTTTCACTCAGGTCCTATCTTAACATCTCTGCCAGCATTGGCAAATGGTCCCAAAGGATTTTCTGTCCCCTATATCATTCTGATGGTGGTGTCATGCTCCTGGTGACCAAGGTGAGCAGAGCCAAATCCTGGCATGGATGGCTTGTTCCTTGCTTCAGCTTTCCATAACACTGAACTTCCTGCAAGCCTGAGCATCTTTGGGATGTGGGTCTGGCCAGGAGATGGATTTTGGGGGCTAGTAGAAGAATGTGGTGTATTCATCTTAAAATATTTTAACTATGGGGCAAAACTTACAAAACCAGTAATTTCATGTCAAAAGGGGTGCCTAAAAAACAAAATTATAAAAATATCAAACCTGCAGGAATTCTGTACATATTTGTGTTAATTAGGTGATTTAGGATGGCAAACACAATTCTCAGGTGTTTTTTCCCTAAGCCTGCAGACCTTTCATTAACTATTTAGATAACTCTTGATTCTCAGTTAATGACCTGCATCTGAAATATGTCAAGAATTTTTCACAAAGATTCATAACTTCTAAATTAATTAATTTTTAACATTTTGGTCTTAATTTTCTACAAATATCCCTGCAAACAAACCTGTAAGAGGAATTCTTATCAAAACAGGTATTTGAAATGGGTGCTCTAGAATGTGTAAACAAGCAGATAGTGAATGTTGAAGTAACAGTGTTGCTATTTCTAGTTAATTTAGCTGTTACAGATAGATAATTTGAATTGTTTTAACCAGCCAATGCTTTTATTTTTTTTAATCAGGTGCATTGTAAGTCTATCCTGCTAATATTATTTGCCCTGTATTTGTACTCATTTGTTCAAATGAGTATTTAGCCATGTGTGAGGTTTCACAAATATAGAGAATGAGAAGGTTCTTCCTCTAGATTTTTACATTTGAACAGGTAGTGGAGGGAAAGGGAGGGAAAAGGGGGAAATAACATCACCACCATCTTACCAACGGGGCATGGAATGTTTTGAAGATAAGTAATTCATGCTAAAGAATTTTAACCCACATTTTCGAATCCCTGCTTGTTGTTCACAAGAAGAGATTTGGCTGAGAGTGTTCTTCAAACATCTGATGAAGAAACACAGTGTTTTCTCTAGGATTTGCTATTTTGTTCCCTGCCCTGTATAGCAATAAGGTCGGGTTTCTGGGTGTTGTATCCCTCACAAAAAGACAAGGAGGAGTTTATTTGAGGTGGGCTTATTTAGGGCTTATTTGAGGTTGGATCTAGATGATCTATAAGGCCCTTTCCAACCCAAACCATTCTATGAATGAGCACAGTGATCAGCTTCCTTAAGCTGGAGATGCAAAGGGAAACCTCAAAGCCTGAAGAATCATGAAGGAGACAGCGAGTGGCTGAGTCCGAGCCGAGCAGACTCAGGCCTGGCAGAGCAGCACAGAGCAGTAAATATTCCTCTCCCCCCAGTCAGAGGGATGCTGCTGTGCTGATACATGGGGCATTATTTCCTCTTGCACTCTCAGGGTCCTGGGTGAGACGTGAGGCCATGATGAGCCCCAGATGGGGGATGGCAAAGCTCTCTGTAATGACCGCTGATGGTTTCCTGCACGCAGCCTAATAGAAGCAGACAGCAAAGATTCTTATCTTATCACAGGGAGCCTGACAGCACAGCATCTCTCTTGATGATAGGATTACTTTGTTATACACTCTGAAAACATGATCCAAAAATGACTCAGATTCATATGGTGTTTGCTTATGCCTGAATGCTGGTACATTTTGGCTGCACAGGTAAGTCCCGGATGCAATTTTAATTTAAAGCTGTCTCATGAAACAATAAGAAAGCTTTCAAATCTAAATAAGTGAGATCTCCCTCTATAAGATTAAAAAAATCTATATTCATTGTGCTGAAAAAAATAAAAAAAGGAAAAGATTACAAAAGACCAAAAGCTCTAGGGTTCAAGCTAATTTTTCATCTTTTCCATGGGGAAAAACACTGGTAAATGTTAAGAAACACCCTTCAAGAACCTTTAATTTGTTTTTCACTCTCCAAGATATAGATTTTCTCCTTCCCATTTAAGTAAAAAAAAAAAATTCCTGTGCGTTTGTAGAGTCATTTGAGAAAATATATAAATATATACATTTATAATATTGCAAGCTTTCTAACATAGCTTTAATTATGATGTCAGATCAGCCTAGGTGGAATTTGACTTGTAGCCAGTTCCACGAACTTTCATTACCTTCTCAGGAGGTGTTTGTTCTTGTAGATCACACACATCATTTGCAGGATTAGGTCCTTATTCCAAAATCTTTATTTCATTTTGGTCAGTGGCAGAATCCCTATTGATCCAGCATGGGTCAGGATGTTGCCACTAAATATCCAGTCTTTTGAAGTTAGTGGGAACAGGATCAGGTCATTTTATATTTGCTGTACCCGGTGATGTTGCTGTTCTACAGTTGGTTTTGCTGCTGACCTGCCTTTGAGTTCACACAGACAGAAGTGGATCCAGACCTGTTTGTCAGCAATATGCAGAAAATTAATTAGAAATGGAGCTTAAACTCCATGTTTTAGAGTGGTCCTGGATTAACAGAGGTCTGAAGGTGCTTTTACAGGCGAGCACACACATGTATGTAATGTGTATAAACACACATAAATATGTGTGTGCATGAGCAGCCTGTAATAGAGAATTTTATTAATACTACTAGAGATTTAAATAAGTCTTGTAACTTGCCTTTTCTAAAGGTAATTTTATGCTCATTAATAAGTTAGCATCCAAAGCATTCTTTAGATAAATGTTGAGAAAGGAAGGTCTTACAGTCTCCATTTTAGAGATGGGAAAAACAGGCTGGTGGACAAGAGGCTGGTGACAGTGGGTCATTGCCACCTTGAGAGACAAGAAATTGCCCCACTAACTGGCAGTGGTGAAATGGGGCTTTAGAACTCTTCTGCATTTATTAACACTACTTAGTGCTGGTATTTCAAAATACCCTGCTACAACTGGCTGTGGTTTATATTCAGGCAGAAATTCTTGTAGACTTCAGCTGTAAAGCTTCAAGTGTTGTTGCAAGTGTGGAATGACATAGAAGTGACTTCAATAATACCAACATTTGCCTCCTGCTTCAGAGTCAGGGATACGTGGACTGGCCTGTTTGTCCTTGCAAGTTGCCATCCCCTACTTTCTGCCACAGGAGGGTATGGACATGCGAGCAGAATGCTGTGGAGATTAAAATGGTGTGTATTCCAATAGCCAAGATCGAATCTCATTAAAAGAACTTCCTACATCATTCATCAAAGTGAGTCAGAAGGAGGTTCAGGGCAGACCACAGTAGCCAATGACCTCCAATCTTCATTTTGTAACATTAGTTAATAAAGTTTCTGTTATGCAATGTATAATTTCTTTTTAGTTCTACACGTCTTAAACACACTTGAAACGAAAATAAAATGTCCCATTAAATGAGGTGCTTTTCTTTCAATTTACATACTATTGGCAAAGTCTTGGCCTCCACATTAATGAGTTCCACTTGGATATTTGGAAAGTGCCTTTAACTTGGCTTTGTTCTCCAGAACTGATCCACACAAGTATTTGCAAGTGTGTGAGAAAATAAGCTCTACATTTAATGAGTTGTTTGCTGCATTTATCATTCTCCCCTGGCTGTGTCCATACCTGGAAGGACACTCCCCCCAAAAACACTGCTGTGGCTGGGGCACTGAGTGGGAATTACACCAGGTGACAGTGGTCCTGTGCATGGAGCCAACAAAAGGTCTGCTGACCACTTTGGAGCATCATGTGGGGCTCAAGTAGGATTTAAACAGGACAAAGGCTTGTGTTGGCATCCTGTGCAATTGCTTGATGGAGCTAGCTAAGGAGATAAAACTTAACTCAATTTTCAGTCATTTAATCTTGCAGCACAACCACTGATATCAGACACTGTCAACAGCAGCTAAAAACACTGAAGGATGCAAAGTGCAGCACTGCACAGCAATGGCTCACTAGGTGATCCAAAAAGCCATGCTATAAACTTTGAGCATGAAATGACAAAGTCAGGGCTGGAGATATATTCCCATTCATTTTCTCAGATGCATTTTTTGGATAGTCAGTTGGGTTTTGAGTTGGGAATGCCATTTATATGAATGCTCACAATTTTTTATAGAGGTTTTTTTTTGGAAGGGTTCTAAAAGCACAACTAAAGCAAGAAAGCAAACCTCAAGTAAGAGTTTAGTCTTCATGCCTGAAATTATGCCATCAGTGAAGTCAGTGGCAAAACTAAGGACTTCAAGATCTGTAGGATTTAACCTCTCAGCTTTGGAGATGGTTTGGCAAGAAAGAGTAAATAAATCCTAAGAAATGATGTATGAAGTTCATAATCTGTGCCTCACTTCTTAGGCTACATAATAAAATATCCTAAAAATCCAGTACTGGCTTTCTCTATTGAGCTAATTTGTAGTCAAGCCAGCTTAGTGCATGTTCTTAAATGAGCTGAATAAGCTGAGAAACAGAAAACTATGTGCAGTGTGTATTTTAAGGGCTTGGACCAAAAATTTCAATGTCAGAGTGCATTGGATCAAACCCTAATAAGCTGGTTAATTAGAAACCAAGTTTCTTCAAAATCTGGCCTTGCCTTTCTCTCTGCACGAGGTTTGCTGTAATGCCAAAAGTGAAGTTCCAGAGCACAGGTCTTTCAGAACTGGTAAGTTGTTTTTATGACCAAACATAACCTGAAAAAGCTGTTTTCTTGGTCTATGTGTCTGCAGAAAGATTATCAGGTTTTTCTGCTTAAAACTTTAGGCAAAATATGGGGAAAAATTATCTTCAATTTGTTTGGTTGAAAACATTAAGTGACTGCCAAGGAGGTGATAATACTCTGAACCATCACAAGCCATTCCTGCAACCTTCCTATAAATAGTTTTGCTAAAATCAACTCTTTCCAACCAAGGCAGCCTCTGGCAACCATTTCCCCAAGCAACCTTTACATCTGCTTCTTTATCCAGACCTCCCAGTGTAAGTGTTCTCTAGAAGATCAGCCCTCAGGGCTCTTCTCACCTTGAATTCCCTCCTAGCAGGTGTCAGGAGCTCTGCCATCCTCACTGCTCTGGCAAATTTTGTGTGTGCAAGTCAGAGGAGCTGAGAGATGAGAGGTGACCCTCCTCTCTTTGCTGTCCCAGTGTTGTCTGCCAAGGGACCAAGCCCAACCAAGCTGTACAGGCTTACTTTTCTATCACCAGGTAACACCAGCATTCCCAAGAAAGTCTCTGTGGAAGAAGCTGAGCTCCTCAGCTCTGGCTGCCTTGCTCTTCCTGCGTGCACCCAATAACAAAACATGGGGGAAGGTTGGATCTGGCTTGGAAAACAGAACCAGTTGAGGTAAGAGAAAACAAATGCTGCTGTTCTGTTTAACCCCCCAATCGTTACTGCAGGTGGAAACCTGCCAAAGCCTTCATCACCTGGATGGTGGAGAGAGATGTGCCAGAGGGTTTTTAAACTGACATGGGTGTGCTCATGGGGATGGTGTGGGGAAATGCCTTCTTCATCTCCTTTGTGGCTCAGGATGCCTGTGGATGGCAATCCAGTTGGAAGCATCCATGGGTCCAGCCTTTGCAAAGCTGAGCTGCAAAGCCCCAGAAGAAAAGCCTGGACTTTTTCCCCTTGCAAGCCATAAATGTTCCATGTGTCGTGTTGAAACTACATATGTTTCTGGGACATGTTCACTCCTCAAAGACAGGTGGATGGGATATGTGCTTGTGGGTAGCTCCTGTTTTATAGCTATATATTTATGTTTGAAATCTGAGGATATGTTACCTTCTCCTTCATCCATATTCAATTTATAACTCAGCCAGACGGTGTAAGAAGGACAAGGAAGTAAATATAGTAATATGACATATTTATTTTTATTTGTTTTATGTCTTTGTGATACTGAAATGTTTTATGTACTTTTCTATATCTGTTCTCTGTTTTTCCCAGTGTGTCACAGCAAGTTTGATAAGTTTGGAAAACCATACATCTTTCTGGAGTTTGAAAATTACTGATTTTCTTCTTGTTGGAGCTGCTTTCTGCAGGCTGTAACACTTCCAGCTCCTGTGTCAGTGGTGCCTTCTCCTGCCTTTTCACAGCATTATTTTTAAACTCTTAGGTATATTTGATTTTTTTTTTTTTTTTTTTTTCCCTTAATGCACTTTGCACCACCAGACTTTAGATTTTATCTGTATTCCATGTTCATCCCTTGACTTCTTCTTGGCCTTTTGCTTATTATTTCTAGGGTTTTTTTAATTTGTGTTTATATTTTTGCTTCTTCAGTTGTAGGGACCAGACAGGTCACTTATCAACCTCCACTTGCATGTAGGAGGGCAGTTTCTCCAGAGGCAATACATGGAAGAGTAGCTGCCAAGCCCAGGAGTCCAGATGCTTTTGCTGCCCCTCTGACTGCTGGAAGCCCTCAAGGCAGAAGAAACACCAGGTCTGAACTGGAGATAGGGATGTGAGAGGGGAATAGCTGCCCACAAGGCAACAGCAGCAGCTTGTACAGGTGCCTCAGACTTGAGCACTGGGAGTTGTGAGCAGGTCGATGCAGGATGTTTCATCCTAGGAAGGTTTTGCTTCTAACTAGTTTTTTTGAGAGATGCTGTAATTGAGGCAGGCACCAATTCAGCAAAACCCTTGACCTTTGGTGGTCTCAGGCTTAGACCTGATGATCATTGCAGCTCTTCCTGGCCTTAAAACTGTGAAATTACATCTCCCACTGGAAAATCCTGGTTTGGGAAGAACGTGACCCTTTTTCTTCATGCGAGGAAGGTTCCTCCTTCCCCTTGGGCCAAGAAGCAGATCCCATGTCCTCATCACTGTGACGCGGTACGAAACACCTCGTTGCAACTCTGAGCCAGAATTTAAATATGAGAATGAAAATGAAGCTTTTTGGCAACCAAGCTGCTCATATTGAAGGACTTCAGATGACACTTGAGACGCGTGGTGCAGTGGGAGGTCACTAGGTGCAAGGAAATACTCCAGGACCAACCTTCCCCCATTAGTAGCCCAGTTTAAATGATCCAGACCAACCAGCTGACAAAATGCTTGGGCTGGAGCAGCATCACAGTCCTGCTGGGTGACAACTGCAAATTTCCTGGCATTAGTTTTTTTGTTCAGTTTGCCACATTTATTTCCCCCCCCCCAACCCCCAGAAGCAAACTGGCCCCCAGACAAATCCATCACAGGGAACGTTACAAAGCCAGGAACATTAAAAGGAGCAAAAGGAAAGCCAAATTGCTTGCAGAAATGAGGATTGCCTGCTTGGTTTGTTGGTTGTTGGGGTTTTTTTTTTTTTTTTTTTTTTTTCCCTTAATGCACTTTGCACCACCAGACTTTAGATTTTATCTGTATTCCATGTTCATCCCTTGACTTCTTCTTGGCCTTTTGCTTATTATTTCTAGGGTTTTTTTAATTTGTGTTTATATTTTTGCTTCTTCAGTTGTAGGGACCAGACAGGTCACTTATCAACCTCCACTTGCATGTAGGAGGGCAGTTTCTCCAGAGGCAATACATGGAAGAGTAGCTGCCAAGCCCAGGAGTCCAGATGCTTTTGCTGCCCCTCTGACTGCTGGAAGCCCTCAAGGCAGAAGAAACACCAGGTCTGAACTGGAGATAGGGATGTGAGAGGGGAATTGCTGCCCACAAGGCAACAGCAGCAGCTTGTACAGGTGCCTCAGACTTGAGCACTGGGAGTTGTGAGCAGGTCGATGCAGGATGTTTCATCCTAGGAAGGTTTTGCTTCTAACTAGTTTTTTTGAGAGATGCTGTAATTGAGGCAGGCACCAATTCAGCAAAACCCTTGACCTTTGGTGGTCTCAGGCTTAGACCTGATGATCATTGCAGCTCTTCCTGGCCTTAAAACTGTGAAATTACAGCTCCCACTGGAAAATCCTGGTTTGGGAAGAACGTGACCCTTTTTCTTCATGCGAGGAAGGTTCCTCCTTCCCCTTGGGCCAAGAAGCAGATCCCATGTCCTCATCACTGTGACGCGGTACGAAACACCTCGTTGCAACTCTGAGCCAGAATTTAAATATGAGAATGAAAATGAAGCTTTTTGGCAACCAAGCTGCTCATATTGAAGGACTTCAGATGACACTTGAGACGCGTGGTGCAGTGGGAGGTCACTAGGTGCAAGGAAATACTCCAGGACCAACCTTCCCCCATTAGTAGCCCAGTTTAAATGATCCAGACCAACCAGCTGACAAAATGCTTGGGCTGGAGCAGCATCACAGTCCTGCTGGGTGACAACTGCAAATTTCCTGGCATTAGTTTTTTTTTTCAGTTTGCCACATTTATTTCCCCCCCCCCAACCCCCAGAAGCAAACTGGCCCCCAGACAAATCCATCACAGGGAACGTTACAAAGCCAGGAACATTAAAAGGAGCAAAAGGAAAGCCAAATTGCTTGCAGAAATGAGGATTGCCTGCTTGGTTTGTTGGTTGTTGGGTTTTTTTTTTTGCCAGGGGAAGGCAGAGCTCTCTCTGCTGCAAATGATTCTTGGTTCAAGGACAAACGGTGCAAAGATTGCCAGAATTCAGGTTGTGGGCAGAAAAGCCTATTTTATTTATATTTTTATTATTTTTTAAATTGTGCTAATCGTGAAAGCTGCATCCCTGGAAGGTGGAAAAGGCTTCCAAAGTTCACTGACTTCCCAACCCTGCCACTGATTCTCTTGATAATGGCACAGCAGGTCCACAGTGGCAAAGCCTAATTGACAAAGATCAAAATCTAATTTGGATAACACCAGGAGCTGAGGGGGTCATGCTCCAAATAGTGCTTGAGCCACAACCAGCCGTGTTTGTCATTTCACGGTGAAAATGCAAAGAAGATCATTTCAGGTCCCCAAATGGGGAAGGTGCCAATAATATTGAAAAGCATAGGCTGGAAGAAGCCTCATTCCTGAGGGTGTAATTACTGTGGCTGTGATGTGAAATGAAAAAAATATATATATATATATAAAGTAGATTTTAATGTTGTAACAAAGGGTGGCCCTGCACTGGGCATGAATGGGGAAGGAAGATCCTTTGGGCATCTAGATGAAAAAATAATACAACCATAGCTATTAGCAAAGGTTTTCATGGCAAGATCCATCCCATGTGTCACTGGGATGAGTATTTCCTTACCTGGAATATAGGTCACCTTTCCTTATACGGAGCAGGCATCTCACTGTTATTCTTATCTATTAATTCCTTGAAAGGAAGTGGCTGAACTTGGTGTGTGGCTGGAAACTGAAAAAAAAAAAATAATAATAACACTGGGAATCTCTGCACCAACATTTTACCCTGTTTTTTGAGGTAGTGGCCCATGGGCAGTGTGCTTCTGACTTCAGCTAAATGAGTTAGGATGAGTGAGGAAATGAAAAGGTGACGATGACAGAGAACTCCTGAAGTCTTTTCTCTGTTTCAAGGGCTTTCTTAAATGAAGTAAAGGTCTAAAAAAGATAACAGGAAATCCTGTAAGATTCCTATTTCTGCTCAGCCTCATTTGTTGGCAAGAAAAGCAAATTTTAAATAAATCTTGAGGCCCTTTTTGTATTTTTCAGGTGGAGGATGCTTTATTTGACTTGTCCATGTGCTCTCTTCCAGGGTCTGTGGGATTTTAGCTGCTCCTCACCTCTGTTGGTGAGTTGGATTTCACTTGTCCCATTTATAATTTGCAAGTCAGAGTAGAAAATAAATCATTTCAAGACCTTCCTCTGTGCTGGGACTGAATTCATGTGTGTGGTGCAGCTCAGCAAAGACACCAGGAAGCTTCTGGCCTTGATGATGTTTGCAAAGGGTATGATAAGAAGCTTTTCCAGAAGAGTTTTTCATGAAAAAGAGGAAAATTATTTCATAATGGACAGCGAGAAAGTGGGAACCTGGAGGAAAGTTGGGACTGAGCTGCAAGGTAATCTGGGCTCTGGGGTGGTGATCCATTTATTTCCCATTTTGAGCTTATGACAGGATTTAGTGAGATTTCCAAAGCTCTTAAGTGACTTAGGAGCATGAGATCCATTGACTCAGCTTTTCAAACTCAGGAATGAGTTCAAACAACCAACCCCAGTGCATTTGTGCTCCTAAGGAACTGAGGTGCTTTAGAAAACACAACCCCGTTCTAACACTCTCTAGGAAAAATAAATACTACTAATATAAACTAAAGGGAGGAGGTTCATGTGCCTATTTTGGCAGCATGAAACTCTTCAGTGGATGAATAGAGGGACAGCAATGAAAGGGCTCCCGCTGCCGGCCGGCACGCTCAGGTTTGGTAGCACTTCAGTTTTGGAGCCATTTGGCAAACCTCTTGTAAAGGGTCCAACAACACTTCAGCGAAGCCTTTGGAGAGCAGCAATCTGTGCAGAGCCTTCATTTGGCACGTGCAGCAGCACAGGTCTAGCACAACACGGAGGTAGCATGAAGAATTCTCCAGCTTACTGCTCCTGGTCAGAGGTTGCAGCCACCGACAGGCAGAGTCGGAGGGATGGCAGCACAGCTGCCCCCACACCAGCTGATCCAAGGGACAACATCTCTCCATGCTGACCAACACGAAGAAAAAGGAAAGAAAAATGGAGGTTTAGCTCTGCCTTGTTAAGATCTATGCATTTATTTTATTTTTTTTTTCATGCTGTTTTCTCATGAGCTGGAGGGTGATGGTCTGGGGAGCTCAGGTTAGTGAGAGGCAGGAGGTGGATTCTCAGTGTGACCCAGTGTTCCTTGTGCTTGTCAGGGTACCAGGGAGACCTAAAGATTCTTTTCATGACAAAAAAAAAATTAAAAAATGAATGATTTTTATATTCTCAGAGGTGAAATCAAACCAATCCCATTAATTTCAATTAAAATGTTACCTGTCTCAAGCTATCTCTTTTTTTTCACCCTCAAAGACTGTTTAGGGATGGGAAAAATGAAATATTAATGCATTCTATAAATAATATGTGTGAGGTCCATGGGGACACAGAACCCCCACATCATTAGTTAAATTGATCTTCCTCTTAGATTTTGCAGGAAATCGGGGGCTTGTGTGGCTGAGTTTTCAGGAAAAGTGGTCCAACCTGGCTCTGAGCTGCTGCCTGCCAGGTACAGAGTGAGGTTTTCTGGTGCTGCTTCTTATGGGTGGTCATTTTACACATTGTCTCACGTCAGAAGTTTCAGGAGAGGCTCTGCTGGTCTGCCCAGTCACCCTGACTCATGCAGGAAATTCTGCTGTGGTGCTTTTCTATCCTTAGACAGAATTTGAAGGATTAGAACAGGATTGCAGGATTGGGTCCTTCAGTAGGAAATAAGGATCAAGGTACAGTTTGTTTCCACTGAGCCAAATTGCCTGCATATCATGGTTATAGTCTGTGTTCTGTAATGCTCCTTCTCAGTGCTCCAAAGACAACTTTTTGTCAAATTCTTAAGGACATTTTAAACACACATGACCACCACATGGTGTGAGCAGCTTCTAACCAAGCCAGAGCTTCACCTGGTTTGGAGTTTTGCAGGAGTCCTTGTAACTCAGCATCTTTCAGCTCCCTCTTGAAAATAAAGAACATAGTGGTCCCTCCCTCCTTCCCCTGAATGCAGCAGAGCTGATAACTCCAGCAATCTTTTTCCCTTTTTAGATTTTATTTTTTTTTTTACTTTTTAATAATAACATAAAGTTACTGCATGAGCAACCAGCCATGTTTATTAATAGAGATCTCCAATTTTGGAGTCTTTGGTAAAATGAGAACATACTGAGAAAGAATCTTATCGCTCAAATCGTAGGAAATCCATTTCCAAGTTGTCTGTTTTTCATCAAATTAAAATGAGTTTCATGGGAATATGAGAAGGTTTTTATAATTAGATAATGGAAATTTGCCTAGGTTGTCTTCCACTTATTTGGATGTAACATAAATAACAAGAATGTCACATCATGCCAGCATTTACTCATCGAACTCAGTACAAATCCAGGGTCAAGTAAAAAAAGATTTGAAAACATTTTAGTACTTGTTGCTTAGAGACCAGTTTTAACCACTGGAAGGATCTCGTTCAAATCCATGGCTGCACAGTGAAAAATCTGGAAATTGTGAAGAGCTGCAAGCCTTGCTGCAAGACTTTGCCCAGGTAAAACGTTCCCAAGATCTATCCATCAAGTGATGGAGAGGGATGTTCCCCTTCCCCAGTGGTACAGAAACGGGATGAGGGATCATTAGGACGTATTTCCCCCTTCAGTTAAATATAGTTAGAAATCAGTAACTCTTGTGTCTGAAATGCTTTATTTTTAAGCATTATGATCTTTGCTCTCTTCCCTCCCTATGCCTGTGTTGGATATTGAACCTGGATGGTTTAGGGGAAAACCCCTGAGGTTTGGAGCCCATCCCATGGCCAGGAGGTTCCAGAAAGGTCTTGGCACGACCATGGCTGGTGCTGCTGGAGGTGACCATCACCCTGCCCAGGGCAACTGTCTCCTCAGAGGACTTAGTGCTGCAACAAACTGTTTCCCCTACAAGCTGCAAAGCTGGAGGCCAGATCAGGCACAAAGGGTGTGAAAGAACATGCAGGTGATACTTCGAGAGAACAAAAATTGTGCTTTCAGGTATGGTTTCATTTTTTCTCACCCAATTAGTAGCAAAGAGATGAAGAGCTAAGTTCTGCTGTTGGAGAGGCACAGAGAAAAAAAACTCTCCATGAGCTGCAAGCCAGTGTGCAGTGAAAATCAACATAGCTTCTCTGGTGTCTGCAGAGGGCCTGGCATCTTCTGCTCTGCACCACTGAACCACCAAAGGCAGCAGCAGCAGGCTCTGTCTCCTGAGCATTATGCCAAGGTTGACATTCATCCTGCACAAAGAGAAGGGTACTGTTATCCACTTATTTTTATTCTGAGGCAAAATTGAGGCAGTGAGGAGGAAAGTGAGGATTTTTTTTCCTTTTTTTTCCTCCCTTCTTTTCCCCAGGTCCCAGCAGCTTCGTGACTGGTGTACATGGTGGGTCTCCTGTGTGCTCCCAGCTAACACATCTGATGGGTCTGAAAGGCCTCTTCCCACTCCCCTGCAGAAAGAGGTCTTTAGTAACCTCTTCACTTGAATTTAAACCAAATATTACCTGAAACAATATGGCAATAGTCATCAGCCTCCACAGAGAGCTCTGGAGTTTTCTGATGGGGGAATTGCCCTAGGTATCTTTTATCAGAAGTTCAAATGTCTATTAAAAAAGGGCAAAGGTCAAGTAACCCCAGGTTACATACTTATTCTCACAAGGTGGGTTGTAAAAGAGAGTTTTGTGATCATGTGGGGAGTGTGGATAAAGAAAAAAGTCCCCTCTTATGTTGTACTTTTTGAGCAAGAGATGTGATTTAGGCAATAGCATGAGCAGTGAATGGGTTGCTCACAGCATGGTAGGGTGTAATGAAGAGAAAGTGTGACATCATATCCCTTCCAGGCAACTGCAATGTCATACCCCAACCAGCACAACTATTTTCCTCCTCAAGTGTCCAAAAGTACATTTTTCAGTACTCCCACTTCTCTCATACACGAAGTCTAAAATCACTTCAGAACAAATGTCTGGTTGGGTAAAATATCAAAAGTGCATTTGCACAGGCTCCTCTCAGGCATGAATCCTCAGATGGCATTTCTGTGACCACTTATTTCCAGGTGCATTAGTTTAATTGCCTGAGAACCAGGAAACACTCCCATCATATCCCACACCAGTGCTGCAGGAAGGCTTTGCTCCTGCAAAAGGGCTGAGAGCTGGAACTCGTGCAGGGGAATCTTGCACATCCCAACCAAACCATTCAGCTCTCCGAACACATGGGGAAAATCCTGAAGAGACACGAAAATTAAATAAACCCGCTGCAGCATGATTTTCAGAACAGCTTGAAATAAACGTATGTAACTGGATTTTAGGAAGTATTCAAATCCTGTCTGTCCATGCTGGTAAGGCTGAAGAGCTTCCTCACAGGTTTTGCATACTGGGAGCTGTACTTCCTTTTTTATCCCTATGTAGACTGTCAGGCTTTTATATATTAACTGCTGATTGGTTTTGTCTTCCTTTAAGAAATGCAGTCCCTGCAAACACATCATCTCTTGGTGCACACTCAGTGCATGGGGACAGGCTCCCTGGCAAAGGGGCACATAGAGAATGCAAAACCACATCCGTAGGCATCACTGCACTGCTGAGAGCAGCTGGGTACAGGTTTTCATCTTCCCTCCCCTTTGTGAATCTCAAAAATTAAGGTATTCTATATGCTTCTCTCTCTCTCTCTCTCCCCCACATTCTATTTATTTATTTATTTATTTCCCCTTGCCCTAAATTCCATGCCTGCCCCTTGGCCACGGGATTGGTGGGAGCAGTTTAAAATGAGTGCCTGCAGGCAAAGAATTTCCCAGCCTGTGCCTGTGTGATGCTCCCCAGGATCCCCAGGCAGGAGCCCAGCACTGTGTGGCTCAGGCTGGAGGGGGACAGGGAGCTGGTGGCAGTTGCTGAATTGTGCCTGACATCTAATTATGTCCTAGTCCTTGGCAACAGCTGGAAGATAACCTGCCTCTTGCCAATCATCCTGGAAAACTTGCTGCTTTTCCCCTGGATGCCTTTGGAGGCTTTGGTAGGGTTGCACTCCCTGTGCACGTTGTTGCTGTCAGGTTGGTGGTGGATCTGTGGATGGTCTTGGAGAAAGACCCTTTTGGGCCTTGGGATTGGGTCCAGTGTTCCACTTGCTCCTGCCTCTTTTGTGGCTTCCCAGTTTTTCTCTGGGAGAGCAGGAGGAGAAGGGGAGAAGTGTTTTCAGCAACTGCAGGAGGTTGCATTTCTGGCCTTGTCATACAGCTGTCATCTCTTGAGCAAATACAATTACCTGTCTCCTAATTAGGACAAGTTTTGAGATTATATGAGTCACTGGGAAGTTCTATTCTATCATTTACCCCAGAATAGCTCTATAGCTTCAGAAATGTTCTCCCTGCAGAATTAATCCTGAATTAGTGATGCAGGTCATGCAACTCCCACTCCTGGAGGAGGAATGAAGGAGGTGGGTGCAGGGTGGAGGCTGTTGCTCTTTTGCTGCCCCAGGGTGGCTTTCCAGGGCTGATCACCAAAGCATGTGGCAATTAACCACAAAAAATCCCCAGAATATGTGTAAAACAAAGAACGATAGAAGGAATAAAAATCTCCAAAAATAAACATGTGACAAAATTCCAGTGTGAGCTTCCAAAACACACATTAAAAAAAAAAAAATCAACAACTTAATAATTCCCCCCCCCCAGGTACATTTCCTCTGGAATTTTATTACTGAAACCAGAAGTTCTTACAGATGATCTTTTGTGAAAGTTACTAACCCATCTAAGATGCCAGGCTCATGTTGTAGCCCATGCTAAAACCCCAAGGAAACAGAGAAAGAAAAGGTAGATTTTGTACTGATACAAAAATTTAACATTAGAGAAGTATTATGGGTTTAAAGGAGATCTTATAATGTCAAATTTCCCCCCAGATGCTATTTCCAGGGTTTTTGCATAGACTAGAAGGCTGTTGCAGGGGTGTAGATCCTAAATATCCAAGGATGTCTACATTTGATGGTACTGGATTTGCTATGGGAAGCTCACTTGCCCACACTAGACCTTTAACTGTGCTGTTTGTGCCAGTGTTTGAGAGGCGTTTCATGGATCTGTTAACCTAACAGGTGTTGTCAGTTTTCCCTGCTGAAATGGCTATTTTGGGTGCCCCCTCCCTCCAGAGCCCATTTTGGTACTGAGTTCTGCCCTGCATTAATCCCTGGATTGGGGTAATGAAGCTCTTTAGAGCCTGCAGAGCTGGTGGTTTTGTGCCAATGTTGATGTGCTGCCCTCTGAGCAGAGGAGTAGGACCTGCTTGTTGCCCTGATTTGACTAGAAGTGTGAACTGGTATCTGCCTTAATTAGTGGTAACAAGTCCTTAATTAGAGGAAAACACACCTGAGTATGAAAGTGGTGGAACTCAAATTCTCTTGTCATCA
>NW_009953387.1:860048-893225 GCF_000747805.2 Chaetura pelagica | reverse complement strand
TGTTATTCTTGCTCCTTGCATTAGTTCACAGACAAACCACAACATTTTAGTGGAAACCATTGTGTGGTTTTCTCCAAAATTAACTTGGTTTTTTTTTGTAGCTTCAAAATGCAGGGAACAAATCAACAGTTAATTTTTTGCTCCCTCGAGCATCAAAGATGACTCCTGCTCTTGTGTGTTGGATTTCAAGCCTGTGTGCTGTAAGTATTTTCTTTTTTGTTTTCCCATCTTGAAGCTATTTCAAGCACTCTAAAACACATGAAGTGGGGAAAGTTTGGTTAAAATTCTGGTGGTTCCTTTTCCCCCCTATGTTTACAGCGAAGGAACAAGTAAGTTACATCATTTTGGACATAGTTTACAAATAGTTTCAGTTAGTTTGGCTGCAAAGTTTCATAGTTACTCTTTTATGTGCTCATGAGGAAAATCTAGAATAGATTTCTGACTGGGAAGAGTTCACTAAGGATGGTCATAAAGGGCAACTAGTGTGGTTGGTGTGCACTCCTGTGGAGAAATGTCTTTCCAGAACCCACCTGGTTGTTTTGTTTTGGCTCAAAGTTGTCCTCCACTAAACACTTGAATTGGTTCATGTGTTGTTTGTGAATGTTGAGCTTGGCATATAAAAGAAGATTGGCAATTATGGAAAGGTTATGGTGGCTCATGGGCTCAGCCTGAGGAACAAAGGAAAGACTGGGGTGAATTTTCCTTATGAGGTTGGCAAAGAGGGAAACAAAGTCACGACTTGCACAATAACTAAAGGAGAAGGGGCTCTGTGTATTGTTTAGGATATATAGAGAGACAACTTTAAGAAAGGCAACTCATAAAGAAAAGGAAATAGCTTGTAGCATGTATCAAAAAACAATTGATATGTCACATCTCACAGAATCCTAGGGGTTGGAAGGGACCTTGAAAGATCCTCTAGTTCAACCCCCCTGCCAGAGCAGGGTCACCTAGAGCACATCTGAGCTGCTCCTGTTTCTGATGTTCCATTCACCATCCAAGAAAACAGGGAAAAGTGCTGGAAAGTAGGTACTATTTGAATAGGTCTAGTCATCAATAATTATGTTTTAATTAAAATGTGTCATGTCATTCGGAGGTTCCTATATTACAGGAACATGAAAATGTATGAATACGTAACGCAGCAATAATTAAATTTAGATTCCCAACTCTAAAATTTAAATGCTTGGCAATTAAATGCCTCATAAATCTCACTTTTCTCTGTGTTTCTTTTCTTTCTTTCTGGGAGTATTAAATAGTCTTAATTGCTGACTGCACATTCCTTGACTGTTGAGTCTTCTCTTGTGTCTATCAGATATAACTCGATCCAAGTGTTGCTTTATCTCTGCACACAAATCTGTTCCTCAGTTGCTATGTGGAGAGGTCATGAAGTCCTAAAGCCTCACAGATGTGTTCCTCATATGAGGGTGGACAAACACCTTGATGTTTTGGGTTAGAGGTGTGGGAGAAAAATAGAATTGTTTTGGTTGGAACAGACCTTTAATATCTTCAAGTGCAACTGTTGAGGAGGTTGGGAGCAGCAGTGAGGTGGGATTTTGGCTGTTCTGGAGTTGTTGGCTATGACATTTTTACCTTCTCAGCAAACTCTAATGATGGCTGTTGGATGCTGATGGATGACTTTTTTATATTTTTAGTTAATTCAGAAATATGTCTCCCTCATTTTCATCGCTTAGTGTAGGAGCAGATGCCAGGGATCAAATGGCAGCTCCCTCTTTCTGTCCTGTCTCCCAAGACTCCACGGCCAGGAGTGCAAACAGCATCAGTTCTTTCAGTGTGTTTTTTGGCTTAGACTCTCACTTAAGCAGGACTGGAACCACTAGTTCAATTCACACATCTACCAGCAGGTAAATGACTTTTGATTCCTTCTAATACAGGCTGTGCTTAAACTTCTCACCTACAAGGCAGTGTTGAATGCCCAGGGCCACCTAGGGCTGCACCCACAAGCCTCTGCATGTTCCTTGAAGGATATAAGGATATCCATTGGGGTTATTTTTGTGGCTTAAATAGTGATACTCAATATATAGGGATAAGTTGGAGAAAGGCTTTTTCACATCAATGCTGCTGCTTACAAGCAACTCTCTGGCTGAAAAATTAATGAATGAGTTGTAGGATAATGTGATGCTGGCTGGTGGTACCAGCTTGCTGTGTGTTCCCCACGTGGGTCTGTGTGACATCTTGGTGAAATGTGGCTTTGTGAGGATGCACAGGTCCATCCCATGTGCTCTCTCAGGCTCAGATTGTGCTTTTAAATTCTTTTTTATAAATGCCTTTCTCTTTGCCTCGAGAAGCCCGACCCAACCGTGTTGACAAGAAGTAAAAACTGCAAAAGGTGTTTAGAAAATACTTTTCCATTTGCACGAAGAGGCCATCAGACTGGCTCAGTGTAAATTGAATTGAAAATAAAGGTGTTTGGTAAAAATGTTTTCTGTGTTTGCTGTGGAGGAGCATGGAAAAGGGGTTGGAGAGGGCTCAGGGTGAATCAGAAGGCAACACGGCCACAGCTCAGGACACGTAACATCTCTAGATTGTGCAGGACCCCACAAATGCATAGAGACAAATGCAGTTTTGGAGACAACAAACTTAATGACAGAAAGGTAAACAGGATCCCAATTTTGTGTGGAAGTGTGGGCTTGTGAGAGCAGTCATTTCCTTAAGCATTTATTAACCCCCTTCCCTACAGATGTAACATTTCTCCTGTTTTTCCCCTGCAGTTCACGTCTCAGCGCTCACAACGTGAACTTTACCAGGACTGGTTCTTCTAGTGGATGACTGGAGGTGAGCCAGAAGGCAAAGACTTCCAGGCATCTCCCCTGGTGTCTCCCCAGCACCCATGCCAGGGATGGGCTGGCAGAGCTTGCTCCCAGTGCTTTTCTCATCAGGGGCCTGCAAATTCATATCATCCTGGGAGTTTTTGAGTAGACAGAGAGAAGGGGCAAAGAAAGGCAAGACATTTAAATTCTGCCATTGGAGGAGGCAGCCCAGCTAAGTGTACTTGTGTGTGCTGCTGAAATTGCCTGAAGGATTAATTTATGCCTTTTTTCCCACCTATCAGTGATTTCAGATGAGCTGTGTTTCTCAATTCCAACTCGGTGGTCGTGGCCTGGGCTCTGCCTTTGCTGACTCAGATTGTGCAGTGACTTCTTGGCCCCAGATTGGGTAATTCAGTCCTCATCATTTGTGCCAGGTAACGTTGAGGATGGTACATCCAGCTGGGATTTGGAAAGTTAGCAATTAGAGCTGTGATTTCAGCTTCTCGTCGATGCTGCTCCTGCAGTCAGTGGGGAGAAGGAGGGAAGCAGCTTTAGGTGGAGAATTCTCCTTCCAATGGTGCCATGAATCTCCCTCTGGAGAGACCCCTCTCCCTGCTGACAATGAAAGCCCCAAGATAAGTAGCAGAGTACAAGCCTTGTATACAGAAGAAGAAACTAAGGGATGTAAATCCCTTGTTTCTGGTTCCTGGGGACAAGTTTCTTTACTGAGCAAGTGCAGACTTTGGCCTGATTTCTACTTCTCTTTTTTTTTTTTGTGGGAATACTTGCAGACTGCAAACAAAGGCAAAAAAGCTTGCAAAAAAATGAAGGGGAAAGAACTGCCAATGAGATTTCATAGAAAAAATCATTCAGGGTGCTAACAAAAAACAAGGCTGTGATTTTTATTTCTTCCTAATTGTTTTAAAGATTTGCCTTGTGTTTCCAAGTCCATATATTGCAGTTGGAACCCATTTTAAAGAATTTTTGCAACTATGGGCACTAGTGATTTTCTTGCTTATCTGAAAGAAGGTTCTGATTGTCTTTTAATCACCAGTTTCTTCTAATCATTGCTTGTGAAAACTGAGGTTTTAGGAAAATTTCCAACCTCAGCCAGACTTGCTATAACGTTATGAAAGTTGGCAACTATTAAAATATTTGCAAATATTTTTCTTGCTGGTTTGTTCCCTAGTTCTGCTTCCAGCCATCAGCAGGGGATCTTTGGAGGTATAACTGCTCCCTGTGTAAAATCTTCCTGAGGATTTTGGACTTGTGCTCTTAAAGCTTTTTATTTACCAATTTTCCTTCCTGTTTAGGTATTTTTTCAGTGGGGAAGAGATGCCACTTTGAAACTGAACGTTAGGGGGCTACATAAAAAAAAGAATAGAATTAAATATATTCGAATTTCTCATGTGAAATGTTTAATTTTGGCAGTGAAATATGTTTATAGTGAGAAACCTTGCTTCATGTTTTTGAAAACACCTCCCACCTTCAGCCCTTCTTTTTCTCTTCCTCCTGCAATTGGTGCAAAGGTGACAATGGGACTTATGCCAAGGGATGAAGATGTCCCAGAATCAGGCATTTCCAGAACACCTGCATTGCTGCCCACTCAGGAAACACCCCAATGGTTTTTTCCACTGGGATTTAGATTAGGGTGTAGGTGAGGATGTGGACAAGCTCCTCCAAGTGTCCTGGTGTGACAGGGAGTCAATCTTTGGGCAAAAAAAAGGTGATGGTTGGAAAGGATGGGGGTTAGAAGTATCTCTTATGGCTTAATTTAAGAAGTTTTGGTGGAAAAATGAAGGAGGGTTTTCCCTGCTGAGTGTGGGTGGTGGGTTGGGGTGAGGTTGCTGGTGTTTGTAAACAAATAAGTAAAGCACAGTTTGGGTCAAATGAGTGATGCAGTTTAAATGAAGTATTTTGACTCCCTATTAATTTCTCTTTGTGAAGGAAAGCCAGGAGATGACTCTCTGAGGGGCCAAAACCACCACAAGGATGCTGAAAACACGTGAAGAATTGAAGTATAACTTCCCTTTCTGACTTCTTCATCAACTACAGAGTTTTTTATATTAAAAGCAAAACAAAATATAGCTAGAATTAGACCAACTAGAAAATGCAAATTCATGGCACAAGAAATTAAAACAGAACATAAAAGAGAAAAGCATCCAGGTTGCTGGCAAGGGGAGGGATGGCTCAAGGGCTTTAATTTTTTTAAGTAGAAATATTATTGCCTTTTATTTCCACTCTTTGCAACAGGAACATTGCTTCTGAGTTGGAGGTTCCCTGATGTACAGGCCAGTGTGGGAGTGTGGTTAATCCCCCCTTGTCTGCCTGTCCTGCTCAGTGGTCTCCTTCACACCCAGGTGGGCAACTCTTGGTGGCAACAGGGTGGACAAGGGCCTGGAAACATGTCCCAGAAACACCTTTCTCTGTTGGTTTTGGGTCATTCCCCCCCCGTCCTTTCTCCTTGGAGATTTACTGTATTAAATTTTCTGTTTTGTCCAAAGGCTCTGAACCAAGGGAAGTTTGTAGAAGATTTGTATGAGGCAAGGGCTCATATTTGGTCCATATTTCAAAGAGGTAAAATAAAAAGCTGAACCCAGTATGGATAAACCCCTGAGGGAGTTTTCCTGGGTACTGGTGGCATATTTCTTTTGTGATCTTTCAGGAGGTTAAGGGTGAAGCTGGATTTATATGAAAAACAATTTGTTTGCTCTTAACAGATGAAGCTGGCCAGCCCAGCTTCTAGGTCTTTCAGTCATTTGTTTTTAAACCTCATCATGTGCCTGTCCTGATGCAGCCCTTGCAAAACCCCTGTGCTGTTTGCATGATGCTTGTGTGCTTCCCATACTCCTCTCTGTTGGGAGATCACTCAAACTTCCTAAAAATAGTAATTGCACTGGTGTTGAGATGATGTACCTGTTCTGAACACAAGCCCTTCATGTCTGCATGCTCTTTAACTGCAGGTACACACGAAGTGTGAGATAAATGAATTAGTCTGGACAAACTGACTTTGAAACTGAAACCAATGAATTTGTGCCATCATTTTGTCTTTCAAATCTTTTTCTAGCCATCCATCCCAGAACAGGTTGAACAACAGCTTCAGCTTATATTGCCTTTTTTTTTTTTTTTAAAATGTTCAACAAAATTGAATGGAATTTCATCAGTGAAGATAGATGCTGCCTTCCCAGCTTCATGGTGTAGGTCACACAGGAAGGCTTCCTTGGCCATTAAAACAAAAAAAAAGGCTGTTTGTTTTTAGTTCATGTCCCTGTACTGTCTTTGCTACCATTTTACAAGGGCTTGTAGTGGGAGGACAAGAGGCAGTGATGAAAACTGGCAGAGGAAAGATTTGGGTTAGACATTATGAGGAAATTCTTTAGTGTGAGTTTGGTGTGGAATAGGTTGCCCAGAGAAGCTGTGGCTGCCCCATCCATGGAAGTGTTGAAGGGCAGGTTGAATGGGGCTCTGAGCAACCTGGTGAGAGGTGTCCCTGCCCATGACACAGGGGCTGGAACCAGGTGATCTTTAAAGTCCCTTCCAACCCAAACCATTCTATGATAAAGGGCTTTTTGCCACTTAAGAGGTCAGTGTGGACCTTTCAAGCATGGTTTAAAAATAGACAATAGGAGTCATGTTAGTGATGAGAATGTACCAAAATATCTCTGTGCAAATGCATGTCACCCTGTGCCTTCCCTCTGCAAGTACCAGCAAAGTCATGGCAACTGGCTCCTTCTTGCACCCATCTGAGAATGGGATCATCACAGAATCATGGAATCATTAAGGCTGGAAGGGACCCTAAAGATCACCAAGCTCCAACCCCCCTGCCATGAGCAGGGAACCACTAGATCAGGTTGCACAAAACCTCCTCCAACCTGGCCTTAAAAACCTCCAGGAATGGGGCATCAACAACCTCCCTGGGCAACCCATCCCAGTTCCTCACCACCCTGAGAGTGAAGAATTTCTTCCTAATATCTAACCTTAATCTCCCCTCTCAGTTTAAAACCATCACCCCTCATCCTATCACTATCTTCTCTGATGGTTGCACTGTCAGTGCTCATGAGTCTATGTCCTAATTGAAAACTCTCCTTTTCATTATAATTCTTTTTATTTATTTATTTTTTTTTCCTTATTAAAAGCAAGCTTGGAGGCAAGTGACTGGCATGGAATGCTAAAAAAGCAACTTGAAAGTTTGGGAAAATTATTTGTGTGTGTTTCAAGGCTTTTTCCTCAGGGGGATTTCACACCCAGGACACCACAACCTTCTCCCAAAAAATCCACCAAGCAAAAATCTTAAAATGTTGGGGAAGAAGAAGAAGAAGAAAAAAAAATCATAAAGATTCATTTGCATTCTCTAATTAATGGTAATAATATCATTCAGAATCACTGCTTGGAAATATAGTAGCTTTGGCCCTGTGCCATGATGGGATGTGTATGGCTGCAGCCTTTCATGTGGCCACACATCCATTCTGAGACCTGACAGTGATGATCAGTTTTCAAACATTTAATTGCTGCCATTGTTTTACTGAAGGAATTTTATAGCCTTGGTTAGCCCTCTAATATCTCACAGCAGCCTCTTTTGATCACAATGATTTAGGTATTTAGAAAAAAGAGGGGAAAGAAAGCCCCAACTCTGTAATTTCAATTTTATATTATTCTGTGTAGCTCCTCACTGTTGAAAGAGCTGAGCTGAACCATCAGCACAATAAAAGCATCCATATCAGTAATCAAATATGCTCCCACTTTTGCCAAGGATCCTGGGCTGTCACATCTGCCATCACCACCTGTGATAATCTCCCTCCTATTTTTGTATTAAATAATCAATTACAGGATTCTGGTTTCTTTCCCTCCACACACACTCATCTATCATAACAGGCCCTGTTTGTGATTTTGAAAGCACCCAGGAGGAGGTGTGGGTAATTTTGCACTGTGCAGAATTTTGGAGCACAGAGGTGGTCAGTGTGGAACCCCATCCACCCAACTGCATGGAGCTGCTTTCCACCAGGTGTGTCAACAACAACCCATGAGCCCACGTATGTGGATGAGAAGGTACTGAACGTGCAGGAGGGTAAGACTTTACAATTTGCTGCTGCAGTCAGAATGGTCTGTCCTGGAGCACTGAGTGTTGGTAAAGGACAATGAGCCTGTTTGCAGGATGCTCATTCCCAGTGACTGTGGATCACAGAATCACCAAGGCTGGAAAAGACCTTTAAGACCCTCAAGCCCAGCCTATGACCTGACACCACCACATCAGCCAGACCAGGGCACTAAATGCCACCTCCAGCCTTTCTTTGAGCAGGGATGGTGCCTCCACCACTTCCCTGGGCAGACCATGCCAATGTCTAATCACTCTCTCCATAGGGAATTGCTTCCTAATATCCAACCTAAACGTCCCCTGGAGCAGCTTGAAGCCATGTCCTTTTGTCTTGTTGCTAGCTGCTTGGAAATAAAAGCCCAACCCCACCTGACTACAACCTCCCTTCAGGTAGTTGAAGAGAATGAGAAGGTCCCCCCTGAGTCTCCTCTTCTCCAGATGAACCAGATAAGGGCACATCCTGACTCATGTGTCCCAGCTTGGCTTGTGTGGCTGGCAGGTGGGAAATGCCAAGAGGGAAACATAGTTTTGGTGGAAGCTCAGCAAGTTTGGTCAAGAGCTGCTGAGAGACAGTGAAGAGAGAGCACCATGATGCTGCATTTCCTTGGTTCCTTCCAGAAGGCAGCTACACTTAAAAAAGCCAGGAGTGTAGTAAATTAACTTGTTCTCTAAGAAAGAAAGGTCTGAGTGTGTTAGATATGATGCCTACATGATGTGTCAGTGCTGCCTGAATGATTTGGTCTGCTAGTTCTCATGACACATCCAGCACCTCTTCAATGGGTTAATGATGATGATTTTCAAGACGTGAATTAGGGAGGCATCATCTGGGCTGTAGCCTGAACCCCTGCAGCTTCCCTGTGTGCCCTGGTTTGCCCCGTATGCTTATGCCAGCACCAACACAAGGAGCTATTAAGGTTTCTAGGAAGAAAAGGAAATGTCAGCATTGGTGGTTTTTAAAGGCAGGAGCAGGGCAGAAAGGGTGGGGTTGGGAGCAGAGCAGACATTTACACTCAGGGGGCTGAATGCAGCCTGATCATAGACTCCTATTACATGAATATTTTGGTGGTTTTTAAAGGCAGGAGCAGGGCAGATATTTACACTCAGGGATCTGAGTGCAGCCTGATCACAGACTCCTATTACATGAATATGCTACATAACAGGATTTATTTTGTCATTATTTTTTTGGTTCATGCCTGTTTAGGCTGGGGACAGTGCTTAGGAACTCACTGAAAAAAAATGAAACTTGTTAATTGAGCTCCTCTTTCTGTTGGCCAGGCCTAAGTTTCAGTGATGCTACAGGACTCTTTGCTGCAAAAGGGAATTTTATGACTGTTCTCATACGAGTGAGACTCATAAAGGTGTCTGTGTATTTGCTTTTTGAAGATACTGACTGAAGCTGCACAAAACCAATTGTTGTGATAGATTTTTCTACATAGAAAACTATTCAGGAAGTTAAGTTTTTAAAAGGGCAAACCTTAAAAAGCCCAAAATGTGCCTTGGTTGAGCTTTTAAAAATATGACACATCCCCTAAATATGTCACATTTATTTTTATAATATTATAAATAAAAAGTTGAGTGAAAAAATAATCTCTTTGCTGTACTTGGGAGCACAGCCTCTGCCAGCAAAGGTCTCTGTAAATAGCAGAGGTCAAAACTGCTTGGGATCTCTCCACCACTTCTCTGAAATGAAGGACTACGTTTTTATGTGTACATTACATAAAACATATATAGGTATTCCTCCATGGCTCATAAATCCTACTGATGTGATATGCCAAGCAGATGCCAAAAAATTCAGGGAAAGAAATATATCTGTTAGACCCCTTGGCTATTGTTTCTTCATGCTGACATAGAGCTCTGTGGGCTCTAAGGTTAAGCATTTTGGGCTGGGAATTTTCTGACAAACATTTTTGGACCAAAACCCCACAGGTTTTTCAGGAGAAGAGGCTGGTTTTGATGAATCAGTTTAAGTTGCTTAAAGGTCCTTTATTTAGTTTTCAGTTGAACTTTGGATTCCAAACAACTTTCTGTCTTTCTTTTTTTAAATTATTATTTATTAATTTTAAATGAATATTGTCAGTTTGTAGAAAAAAATTTAAAAAAATAGTCATTAACAAAAAGAAATTATATATTTTCCCTTTGTAGACTCTTCTTCTGTTCCTGTGGAGATGCAGCTTCTGGACTCTCATGCACACAGTTCACTCTTGTTTAACCTCTGACTTGTAATTGGGGTGATCAAGTGAAGTTAAAATGTGTTTAAGCTACTACTGCTCTGGGTCATTGATTTTAATAATATTCTCACTGCTACGTTTAATTATTGTACAAGCTGTTATGTAAGAGCACAGTTTGGATGGTGGGGTGAGAGAACTCCTTCTTGCATTGTAGCAGATGAAACAACCTGGGGATGAACTGCATGAGAGTTGAGCAAAGAGGATTTTACAGCAGGGGGAGAGACCAGTGTGTGTGTGCACTGAGTGTGCCCCAAAAGTGTGGTGGTGAGCTGTGATGCCAAGGGTCAGGTATGGGACACCACAGTCCCCTGGACACTGGTGGTCTTCATCAGAGGAACCAAAACCAAGGGAAATGAAGTTATGCTGAGAAAAAACCAAACAAACCCAAACTAGTGCTGGCAAAATGTTATCAAGGTCTTCAAGGTGCTTCAGCTTTGTGTCTGTATGTGGCAGGATGGGACAGGCCCTGGAAGCAGCAGGAGGTGAGGGATGCTCCGGCTTGGCAAGAAGTTGCATGGAGCAAACCAGAGGAGGGAGCATCAGGACCTGTGCCTGAATTCTCCTGCTTGATGTCAGTAGGAACATTTCTCTTTCCTCTCTTTCTTCACATCACCCTGATTTCTGGGAGCATTCTGCTCAGCTGATTTTTTTGCCTCAGACAGTTTAGAACTGAAAGTGCTTTAACCTGCTGGCTCTGCTGGGTGAGGCTGTGAAGTGGGGTATGGTGGGAAGTGTCAGATAGGAATTCTTTTGAAAATTGAGCTGTTTCAGACTACCAAGGAGTTGGTGTTTGAGTACCAGGCAGTTGGAAGGACTCGGTTGTTGCACTTTGCTTTGTCTGTGTTGACTGTGTTGATGTTGTTTTTCTTTTTCCCATGGAGGTTTTTACACCCAGCAAGCTCAGTAGTGGCTGCTGCTGGGAAGAGTTTGTTTTGAAATTTGTTTTATTTTGTGTAAAGGGATTTGTAAGGGATTTTTATTTTCTTGCATGGCAATGATTTAGTTGAAGTCTGGTTTGGGTGCTGACTCTGCAGTAGGAGGAGCAGAAACGAAGTGCTTTGGGAAGGGGAGGGGTGGAAGAAATCACATCCTTTCCAGCTTCTCCTTTGTACTTTCTATTTTTGGCCCCATCTTGGGTAAGATTAATTCTAATTTATGCACCTTCAGGATCAGCTGATGATTGGCTTGGCTTTGCTCTGGGACTGCTGGCAAGCAGGGGGTTATCCCCAACCTGGTGTTCAGCCCTGCATTGAGCAGCCACCTCTGCTCTGCCCCTGGAGAGCCAAACACTGCCTGTCCCACAGAGCTCTTATGGTTTTGTTTATTTTCCTATTCCACTGGGAAAGCTGATACAACACATGTATGACATGAGCCCGTTTGTATTTCAAGATTAGAGCAACATGACAGGAACAGGAGGGGTTCAATGCTTTCGTGACCAGGCTCCGCGTTTTACAGGGGTACAAAGGTGAGGCCAAACAGTTTTGGTATGAACAGCTCCGTGCTCTCCTGAGGTACCTGGTATGCCTGAAAAGTAAGGCATTTCTTACACATTGTGTGAAGAGATGCCTTTTCAAAAATTGCTCCACTCATAGATGAGAAAATGCTTGGTGAGGGTGCAAAGGCAGGGGCTCAGGGCATGTGGTGATCTCGGCCTGCAGGCTCACTCCTCAACCCCAATATCACCCCCCTCGTTGTCCTTCCTACCCATACTTTTCTTCCTCAAGGAATTTCTTTTTGGACCTTTTCCTCTTCCTCTCCTGCAATGAAACCACACCAAAGCCAGACCTGACTGTGTTTCAGTTTCCATTAGAATTAAGTAATTCCTCTCCAGTGTCTTCTACCACGTCTAAAGTTCACCTTCCTCCAACTCCTCCTTCATCTCCTTCAGAAATTTATTACCAGTCCAGACTGGTTGTATGGAATCAATCTCTGGCTTCTTAGGTGTCTTTGCTGCAATAGGTGAGACCCTCTGTGCTAACTCGTGTGCTTATTCATAGAGAGAGAAGAGGGAGAGGAGGAAGGAGCTCGTGCTGTGTTTGATTCAGGGAGAGTGGTGCTGAAGCACACTGAAATCTTCTCTGAGAGGCATTTTTTTTTCTGTTTTCCGTATTTTTAATCTTAAAATAAGCTGTATTCCACTCTCACCCATCCCTGCTGGTGCTCCCAGGGGCTGGTGGCTCTGGGAGAACAACCCTGTGTGCAGGGAGAGCACTGGGAGCACGTGGTCCTGCCTGCTAGTTATCTCAAATTACACAAATGATTTTAAAACATATGTCAATAGGCTTTTAAGTAAGCAGATTCTGTTGTGATTAATTAATCATACATTTTTCTCAACTTCAAATGAACTTTTTAATGAAAAGTATCAATTATTTTTTTTTTCTGGCTGTTTGTTTTTATACATCTGCATACTGCTTAGTTTGAACATATTAATTATAATAAATAAAAAATAAGGAAAGCAGCAGGTGTTCTCTTATGTATTCTACAAAGAACTGTATTCTTTAAGTTTTACCAGATTATTTTATTCCTGCAGTTTCACACTGTGGGTTTCACAACATAAATATTTTCTTTTATTCACATTCAGCATTTTTTTGTTGGCAATTTGAAGGCTGTCATGGTTTGTAGAGAAGAAAACATACTTGAAATTTCTCCTTGCTGGTCCATGACTGATTTTACATGGGCTCAGGAGTGAGTTTTAAATAAGCTGATTACCCCATAATATTCTGGGTGGGAGGGCAGAAGGGGAAGCATGGGGGGTTTTTCTTCCCAGTTTCACTCACAGGGAGAGTGTTTGGGAGTGGTTATTTGCAGTAGACTGGGAATTTTTTTTGGAGGAGAACAGGTAAGTTATGGGTTTGTCTTTCCCAATTTTTGGTGTTGAGTCTGAAGGGCTCACTCTTCTAAGCACTTCAAAATATGAGTGTAAAGATGAGAGCCAGATAGTATTTATTGCTGGTTTGTATTTATTGCTGTTTTTTATTTCTTGCTTACTGTTATTATTATTATTTTGACTACTTTTAAGGAAGATTTCTCATGCTCTCCACGGTTCCAGCAGCCAGGACACAGGGTGCAGCCTTCGTGGCTGAGGGATGCAGGGATGCTGGGCTGAGAAAAGTTCCTGTTTCTTGCCCAACACCTCCTGGGGAAGGTGAGTTCCTGGGTGGTACATGAGAGAAGGCAGCAAGAACCCAGCATGAAAACTAAAAACATCTTTTCCAGCCCACCAATTGTTCCTGGCATCCCAGAGAAGAGGAAGATCCACACTGAGGTACTTGGGGAGGACTCAGCCTTTGTGCAGGTGACCCTGCCCAGCAGCCCCAGCCACAAGCTGGGAGAGTTCTCAGCAAAATTAGAGCCTACTTTTATTTCCTCCTAATGAATTTATTTTACTGAAATAAATTAAGACTCCACAAACAAAAAACCATATCCAAGAGTTAAAAAGGAAGAGCAGGCATCAACTTCAACTACATCCTAACTGAAAACTCTCCTTTTTATTATAATTCTTTCTTTACTCTTATTGTTTTATTATTTAAAAAAAAATAAATCAAAAGCAAGCTTGGATGCAAGTGACTGGCATGGAAAGCTGAAAAGCAACTTGAAAGTTTGGCAGAATTATTTTTATATGTTTCAAACACGAAGAGAGGATTATAAGCAGTTTAAAAGCTTTACCATTTTGACGTTATCCACCAGAGGCCCCTCCAAATGCCCAGATGAATACGGGAGTGGACAAGGTTCTGGTTCCTTTCAGAGAACTGCCTCGACCTGCTGGGTTTTTCCTCAGGCATTGATGTTCGGTGCATATGAAAGGATTTCTCCAGGGGTTTTTCCAAGGGTTTTGTGGGAAGTGAAGCAGATTGGGTGAAGTCAGAATACAGACTGAAGTTCTTTCGTATTTTTGGTGGTGGAGAACTGACTCCTGCATTATCTCACAAACACATAGGAAACATAAAAAGGGGAAATTATGCAGAAAAACATAAATTATGTAGATGCTGGGAAGCCAATGCAAAACATGATATGTGCACATAATAGCATATTTCCCCAGAGTCTAATTGCATCCTTTGGGTACCTTTTGAAGCATCTGAATATTCAGAAGAAAGCAAATTTATTGTAATTTACAAAATATCACAAAAAATGAGGTTGATAAAATGATCTGTGTTGTAATGGAAACTCACTCTTCAGTCTTTTTCTCTCAAAGTTGACCAAAGGCTAAAATATAATAAACCAGGGTGGTCGTTGTGGGGAGGATAGAGCTTCTCCCCCACCCACCAGCTCCTTCCCCTTGCAGCTGTGCTGCTTTTCAAGATGCTTTTTTTGGTGGGTCCTCAACACCAGCCCTTGTGAGGAGAACTGTGGGGCTGTTGTGATGGGTAATGAGCATCTCATCATGTGCCATTTCTTTGCAGTACCTGAGATTTCATCGGGGTAGAGAAGCCCTGTGACAGCCCCTTGGAATGACCACGATGGACACGATGGGGGAGGTCTGATGTCAGAAGGGCTCATCATCACACTTGGTCTCCCACTGGATCTCCTCCTGAGCCCCACCAAGTAGATGGACAGATACTTCTTTGCATCGAGAAACAGGTAATTTGCAGGTAATCAAAGTGCCCCTGGACCAATCACAGCTGCCCTCAGTGGTCTCTTTCCCATTGAGATGAACGTGGGAGCTTTTGGGAGCCTTGTGATCAGTCACCAAAATCTAAATATATGAAACTGCCTTTGAAACAGCTTTCCTGCTTTGAGCTTGAGTCAGGAGGTAAAGTAAAACCATCAGAAATTCTTACTGAATCACAACTCAACCTTTTTCTGGGATTGGGAGGCTATGGTAGCCTCACTAACTGTTCCTTCATCAAAGACAGAGTCAAATGCCCTGACCATCTCTTGCTGGGCTCCCCTTCCGAGTCACAAGGATAATCAGCAGCCTCCTGCCACTCAGGGATACAGACTATTCCTCTTGCAGTGCCTTGATTGGATGGAGACTGCAGGAATTGCTTGTGATTACTGGTGTCTATATAGAGATGTTCATATTTCATGTCAGGCACTTGGTGTGGAGAATAACCTCTTCTGAAGAGTGAGCTGTCAGTGAGTTTAAGAGGTCTCCTGGTAAAATTGTGAAGGAATATTTACATTTGCAATCAGCATCCTTGGCCAGTGTGTTGTCCCATTGCTGTGATGGGTGCTGAGCAGGACACGAGAGCTCCAGGTTCTGCAGGGGTTGTACAACTTGGATCACAGTCCATCATGCTCTGTTAGGAATACCTTTTTGGCAGCAAAGTTGAGCCCCAAACACAGGCAGTGGCAGAACGGTTGAGATTCAGCATGTTGCCTTTTGCAGAGCCAGTTTGATGAGAATTTGGCTGTTGACCTCAATGGGGACAACTCTGGGGCCTCCATGACAAATAGAGAGCTCTTGGATGGGACCACTGGGATTTGCCATGTCCATTCCTTCTCTCACCTTCCTACAGAAATCACTGTCAAATGGGCTGCCTTTGGGGACCCCCCACCCTGTATGGGTACAGCTGTGACCTCCTCGGGGACATGCAGCACCACTCTGTGTCCCATCCTGGTGGCACAGCCTTGTGCAGCCACATGGGATCCAGACAAGGCAACCAGATACCTTCACATTGTCCACACTGAGCTTTGACTTGCTTGGCTTTGCTTTGGCCACTCCATATTCATAAACATGTATTTAAGCTTCCCCACTTTTGGAATCTAAATACATAAATGTCCTGCAAAGACCTGTTGGTGGTTAGTAACATATTGTCAGCTGTCCTGCCAGCCTTTTCATCTTCTGATTAGCTTTGAAACCACTGCAGCTGGTGAAGATTCGTTTGTTATCCTGGTTCTCAAAGGAGCAGAAATCCAGGGATCGCACAAATACGCTGGGAGGCAAGAACCCATTTGTAAGATAGATGGTGATTGCTTGTCGATACTAAGGAAAAGAGCTTTGTCAAATCTGAAGTTGTCTCCTTTCTTGGTAAAAAATAGCATTTTGATTTTCACGCTCTGATAAAATTGCACTGCTGTTGGCAGTGGACAGAGGAAAAAAAACCAGCCCAACCACACCAGCACCCAAGGTGACTCAGATGTTTGTTTGTTTGTTTTTGAGATACACGAGGAATTATACTTTTTTTTTTTCAGAACAAAAGCTGTCAAAGGAAAGGAAAATACTTCTTTTATGATAAGCTCGTGCAGGATTTTTCTTTCTCTAATGAGCAAAGATGGAATCGACTCTGTTGCCTGTTTGCTCTAGTCATCTCTCTGAGATGGAGTTCCCCATTGCAAGCACAGGAGCCAGTATGAGACCTAGGGGGGACCTGGCTGGGCAGACTTTGGGAGCTGGGAACCTTTCTTTGGAACAAACTCTTGGCTCCAACATGCAGGTGTTCATTCACACCCAAAGCCCCCTGCATTTGCCATCTATTTGTATAGAATTGTTTCCTTCAGAGCTTCCTAGGACTGGGTTAAGGCACAGTCCAGGTCAGAAATGAGGTGGCTGGAGATATTTGCACAGCCAATGTTGTCTTAGTATGACACTGTGTAAAGGTTCTGTTAGCACTTCATTTTTATTTTCTTTTTGCTCATCTTTGGTGCATACACTGTGATTTTAGTAAGTAAAACCATGGAGAGATGCTCTATAAGTAGACTATGAGTGTAAATCCATAGCTTAAGGAGAGGATGTGTGTGTTAATAGTGTCTGAGAAAGAGGCAGCATCAAAACTGTCGAGCAAAAGATGTGTGTGTTTGTGTGTAGCTATTGATCTGCTAAGTCATTTCTAACAAAAAATATTTAAATTCCTTTGAGTGGAAATATGTACTAAAGCTGCAATTTGTCCAGACACATCCAGTCAGTCTTTGCTCGGGGCAGGGGCTTGTTTTGGCTCACTTCTGGGGCATGATGGCAATTTGCTCAGCTCCTTTCCTCCACCAGTGGAGCTGTGCTGCCCTGGGCACTCAGGGGAGCAGAGTCCAGTTCAACTGCCCTCTGAGCTGGAGCTAGGACATGGCCAGGCTGTGCTGGGGCACTGACAGTGTGAGATGGCTTCAGCCCTCTTCGAGCAGCTGATCCTCTGTTCTGTGTTAACCAACTGCCTTTCTGTGCCTGAAGGTGAAAGCCACCAGGTTAAACTCTGCTAGTTCCTCCCTTACATCCAGCACAGAAACCCTGAGTGAGGTGTGAAACCACAGGCTGTCGGGTCACGGTGTGACTTTGTTTGTCTCCATCACTAGCCATTTCTTCCAACCCTCCCCTCCCTGTGTTTTTCCATCTCATAAAAACTGGAGCCAGGCTCTTTACGACCCAGCAGGAGCCAGGCCTTTCTGCTTGTTTGCTCTGCAAAAACTTAGGATACTTTTGCCCAGTGTGAAATGTCTCAGACCAACGAGGAGGGTGGCTGGAGCTGGATCTGTGCAGCTATTGCTTTGCATTTCCCTCTGCAGAGCTTTTGTCAGAGAGTCTTCCTTCTGTAAGTGGTGCAGTGGGACAAGGAACAAAGATTTGCCAGTTCTTTCTTCCAGAACTTACAAATACACAATCCCAGAAAGGGCTGCTCCCTGAGCAAATGTGAGCTGGGAGTGAAAAGTGAAGAGTCATTTGGGTCATGTGGGTTTTGTTTGTTTAAGAGGAACAACACCTCTAGCTCATTCTACTACCAGCTTTGGCCTTTCCTCCCTGGGAGGAAATAGATAAGTGAATGGGAAAACTGGGGGTGTGGGAAGGAGGGACGAGGAAGGCGAGGCATTAACTTTAAGCACAACTCTGTCATATGAGTGTCCATCTGTCCATCCATCTGTGAATCTATTGTAATTATTAATAATATAAGTGATGTCATGGGTTCTTGGCAAGAGTATAGGGCCCCCGGGACAGCTCTGGAGCGAGTCAAAGGAAGTAAGAGTGGCTGTGCAGACAGCTGGGGATCCATTTGGCTCACTGGGTGTCAGGCTTTCACTGCCAAACCACTCTCTGTGGAAGGGTAAGAACACACCGGGTCTGCACAAAGCTTCCAGGGAGGTCAGGCTGGCTCTCTCCTCAGAGGAGCTCCCTTAGCAGGGGAACACCAAGTGGATGGTCAGAAAACACATAACTTAAAAAGCACATGGTCTCTCTGAACCCTTTCCAACCCTGCCACCAGCCAAGGAACTTCAGTTTTATAGTTTCACACATCTTCATTTTTGTGGATTTAACTGGACCAGCAGTGTTGCTGGGGATTAACTGGGAGTTAAAAAAACATTTATATGGTCCCCCTTCTGCTAAAGGATAAGGCATGAAGTGCTGCTCGTGTCCCCAAGGGCTGGGTTAACAGCCTGCCTGTGCAGTCTTGGCATAAGTTCATGTGCCCCAGGAGAGATGACAGCACCAGATCCCAGATAAATTGCACATCAGCTCTTCCCCTTGCTTTGGACTTCTAACAGAGCATGGAAGTGAGTACTGGAAAAACAGCAGGACCTTAATCCAGGGTATTTACAGTAGTTCTCCCAGAAAATGGGGCTCTGGGGTGGGCCCTCTATGTTGGGAGGGTGAGGTACTGGTGGGCTGTCATGGAGGAGTTACCTCCTGTTCAGGGATCTGCTGCCCTCAGGCAAGTTGTGGAGTAGCCATGTGTGCCCACAGCAGGTCCTGGGTCTTCTCTGGTCACTCAATGTCCTCACATCCTGCCTGAGCCAAGCATGGTAGTGCCAGCTGATAGGCACCCATACTGTAACTGCATCGCCTGGTTTGTCATCCTAAAGAATTTCTGGCCAGTATATTGGTTATTTATTGGTTTTCATACTCTGATCTCAGCCCAAATGGATCTCACCAGGCTGACAGGAATCTCCAACTGTTGGGATCAAGCTTTTTTTGCCATCTCCATCTCATCACGTCTTATTTGTGGCATGGAGAAAAAATGTTTCACACCAAGAATGCCAGAAAGCTGTGGGGAAAAAAATTAATTGCCTTAAAAGCAGGCCAAATACATCCTTTAGTCTTGTCATGTGCAACGTTTATTCCAAGATTCTCAATCCATGTTTACTAATTTTCAAGACATTGGACATTTATTCTCATTTATAACATGCATTTGGGCTCCATGTAAAATTAATTAACCACTGCTAAAGCCAAGAACTTAATTTTAAAGTAAAATACCTTCCCAGCTGTGGCCCCTTTTGGGCTCTGAAAACTTCACCTCTGGTCCTATGAGTGGAATGTGGTGTGAGACTCCTTGGTGGGTATGTGTGTGCCTTCTGGGACCTTTGGTTGGTTCAGGTGTTTTTAGGATTTTGGCATGGGACAACAGTTTGGTCAGAAGCCTCTGAAGGTGGCAAAAATACAAGTTCTTCAGAAAAGAGCCAGGAAAGGGCTTAAGCCCAGGACATCATGTTAGCCTTGCAGAATGGCTCCCGTGCAGCAAGACACAGCATCAAGGAGGTGTGAGGCATGTCTGGTGCAGAGGGGCATGGAGCTGGGATGTACTCACTCAGTGTTTCAGTAAGCAGGAAAATGCCAACAAATAAGGGAGTATTTTGAAAAAAAACCAACAACAAACCAAACTAAAACCAAGGGAGGGGGCTGGACTCCGGAGAAGAGAGATGTGAGTGCTGAGAGAGGTGAGAGGAGACATGAAAACAGTTGGACAGCCCTTGAGAGCTGCAGTCACAGAGGAAGTAGTCACTAGTCCAGAGCAGTGGCCATCCCTGGAAGCAGCATGTGAAATCAAGAACAGGAGCAGCTTAGGTGGACTGTCAGGAGTGACCAGCATGATCTTTTTAGACTTGCAGCTTCTTAAGGGACTCTATCTTTTTTTGCCCTTTAAAACTAACCCTCTGCTTTTTTCCCTGTTTATAAAGCCAGAGTGGATGGAGCAAGGTTAAAATCTGCTGTAAGAATGAGATCTTTCACTGGGAGTTATATGGTTTTGATGAAGAAATAAGCATTATTCTTGTTTACAAGGTATGAATTGGTGGAGGGAAAGGATGCAAAATGTAATCTTGTAATGTTTTCTACGGGATATGTACAACCAGCCTGATTAGACAAGCCTTGCAATATTTCTCCCTATGAAAGGTCAGGGTCACCTTTGCTTGGTATAGGAGAGGGAACAGGGCTGAGGAGAAAGGGCACAGCATAGGAGGGTAGTAGGAAAATTAAACATGCAGGTATGAATCCTATCCTGGCTGTATCTGCACTTGAAACTCAGAAGGTAACAGCACAGGGATTAAAAGTGAATGAACTGGTACCTGTATTCCAAAGCAGCATCACGGGGAAGCTGCTCATCAGTGATACATATAACAGGGACTGAAAAATCCCTGCTGCACCAGTACCTATATGTACAAGATTAATGCAAAATAAAAGCTCCCTCCCCAGCACATCTGCTGGCCACCCTCCCTGCTCCAGCTCCAGCAGCCTGCCCGGATCTGTGTGCAGGGAGAGGGTGGTGATGATTAATTGGGGACTGCAGGAGATGCTGAACATTTGTGGCCCCACCGAGCCTGGGGTTGCTGGTGACTGGAGGGAGAAGTGTATCTGTTGCCAGAGAACAAGAAAGAGAGCCTCACCAAACAAGGGGGGGTGGGAAAGAGAAAGAAAGAAAAGGGTGTTCCTGTGAAACTCCCAGGAAGTAAAAAAACCAGTATCTTTGCAGAGCTCTGGTCCTGGTATTATTCTTTGTGATTAGGCTAATGAGCCCTGACTCTAACAGGTATAGTATGCTGTGATACCCACAGGGGTTGGGATCTTCATCAGACAATTAGGTCTCTCCCTCTGTGCAGGCATTTTATAATAAATAATCAGTAGTCTTAATACGGTTTTGAAGTTGGTCAGCATAGTCATTAGCCTGCACAGCTCACAAGTTCAGCTTAATTCACTTGGAGTTGTTTGCAACATCTTGCCTGGTAGTGAATGCAAATGTTTTATTAGAGTAAATGTTTTGATTCCTTGAATATGTTTAGAAATAGGGTTTTTTCCTCACTTAGAAAATGACCTTTACTGGGATTAGGGTGCCGTGCTGTACCCTGTGTCTTACTTCTGGCTGGGCTTGGTACATGTCCGTGGTGAGGAAGAGTTGGTGCTCAATGGTGTGAGGAAGACTTGGTGGCCAGAGGTGTGTCAGTCAGCAGGGCTGGTGCCTCTTTCTTTTCAGACGTCTGCAGAAAACAGGTAGAAAGAGGAACATGTCCTTGTCTTGCACGGAAAAGATAAAATGTAAATCTTCCGTATCTATTTCCAACACTTTTTTCAAGATTTCCATCTGGTTTAGCAGCATTTTTATCGTGGTCTCCTCCTGTGCTGTGCCCAGCTGGCCTGTGCTGCCGTGGCCTGGTGCTGCACGGTGTGGATGATGTTCTCAGCAGTAACCCACCCTGCCAAGCCCAGGATGTGTTTGGCCAGGCCTCAGCCCTGCAATATTTCTGATGATCTCTTACTCCCTGTTAACTTCATGGAAAGCATTTCAAAACTCGTTTGTCAAAAGAATCAACACCACTCAGAATATTGTTTTAATTTTGATTGCTTCTAGCAGAGCATCTCCTAGGCTGATTGATTGTGGCCTCTTTTATCACAGAGTGCTTGGGAAAAGGTACAAAACACCCCAGCTAAATGATAATGTTGGCCAAACACTTGGACTGTAAAACAAACCAGTTCCTGACCCACAGAACTGATTTGCCAAAGAAAAATTCCCCTTTTGGTTAGAAAGTCAGACCGAGCAGATGTCTTGCACTGAGCCCTGTAAATAAGCATCCTGCAGCTCTAGTAGCTCACAATAAGCTGCAAACTCCAAAAGCAGTTTCTAGATATGACAAATGTGGGGTGTAACCTCCTTGAGTTATAGCTGGCATCACACAATTAGACTGGGCATATGGGAAACTTGGGCCTACTACAGATAAGAGGGGTCATTGTTCCCTTGTTAGGCATAATATGCAGTGTTCAAACCCTGTAACTTTAGGCATTTAAAATTGGTCTCTGAGTTAAGCACTTTGGCTCCTGGTTTGTCAGAGGAGAGGATTAATTTAGGAACCTATCATCCACCACTGATTAAAAACATAGGCTGAGGGCCCAGCTGGGACACCTGTGGGTTTGCCATTATGGTTGCTTTCCTGGAGATGAGCACCTTTGTCTTGCTGGGGAGGCTGATTCGGAGGAAATAAATAAACAATAAAAGGAGGAAAACAAAAGAGAAGGGCTGTTTCCTGCCAGCAAACCACTGGTCCACCACGTTGCCTTGCCCTGTAGGTGAGTCTGTGCAGGAATCCCCACTGCTCGGCTGCTGGTGGGAAGCACGTGGAGCTAAATCTTGTTTTCCTCTGTCAGCTTTGGTCACAGGGCATTAGTGATGGGACCACAGACCCCAGTGGAGCTTCTGTCTCACTCTAATGGGTTTTTCTTGGTTTTAACAACTTCCTGTTTGGTACATGTGTGCTGTGTGGGGAGCAGCATGGAACGTGGTTTCCAATTGGGCCCATTTCCTCACCACATTGCTGAGACACTCCAAATATCTTGCCAGGCTTGAATGAAAGGTGATTGCTTGAAGCTGAATCTGGTGGCAGCAGAGGTTTTTATGGTGATTTAAGAAGCAGAGAGTGGTTGCAGAGGTGATGGCTGCTCTCCTTACACCTCCACCATGGGTTTGGGCCAGGGCACAGGGACCCTGGGGGCAGCTGGGAGAAGACAGGGAATTGACTCCAGGTTTTCTTTCCTTTCTGGCTGTATCTTACACTTAAAAGCACTTGATAATTGTGGTGCCAGCAAAACTTGACAACCCGATTTGCTTATCTATTTGGGTAACGATGCATGGCCAGATTCCTTCCCTACTTCTATTCCCGTTCCCTGTGTGTTACAAATTGCTCTAATGTCACATGAGGGATTGGAAAGGAAACTTCGGCTCCATTCATATCGGGGCGTTGTTGCTAGGAAACCTCTCCCTTTGACAATGTATGTTGAGCATGCCTGTATTTGCCTTTGGCTCTCTGAAGGACAAAACCCACCATGTGGTGCTGGGGAAGGAGGGGGGGGGGGGGGGGGTGTTGAAATTGGAAAATTACTTTACATTTTTAAACTGTGCCAAATGATGTTCTGGATTGCAGATGCCAGAGCTTCTGGTTTCGTACGGTTTGCTAGGGCAGCAGATGAGGCACAGTTCAACCTTTCCATGCTTCATGTGCTTTAAAGTCAGGCTGTGTTCTTCATGTCCCCTTCTGCTACCTGCGCTGGCTGGGGGCTGCTGTGCCATCTGGGAGAGGGACCCCGAGTGCTTGCACATAGTTACCATTCAGGGGGAAGCCAGAGCTGGGTATCCATGCCTGAGAGGACTGCCTGTATTCTCTGGCTTTCAGAAGAAATTGATTTACAGAGGGTTTTTTTTTTTCAGTGGGAAAGAGGAGGGTTTGTAATTGCCTGTCTGTCTTCCCCCCTTTGTCTCTGAATTTCAAGATATAATTTGAAAAAGGTTCTAAATATCAATGGTGTGTGCATGGAAGCATGTGAGAGGTGCACTGTGGTCGTTTTTAATAGAGTTACAGAAAGTACAAAAGATTTGGAAGCTGTTTTGCTTTCTTTCCAAAAAAAATGTGAAGAGTCAAGTCTTAATTCTCTAAAAACAGCCTTCATCTTTTTCACACAAGCTGGCACAGTTTCTTGTTTTGGTTTGTGGTTTTTTCTTTCTTTCTTTCTCTTTTTTTTTTTCTATCCTGGCTGAAAATTCCAGAGTGGATAATATTTATTTTTTTTTGCCTGCAGTAGTTGCTGCCAAACACTTTGGATGAAGTGCTGCACATCAGTGTTGACCCCTGGTCAACCCAGAAGGGGAAAGTCTGGTCTCATAGCCAGGAGATTACAGTGATGGTGTTTAATGCTGCAACATTTGCTGCAGAAAAGCCAAATCTGGGCCTCAAGGCAGCACGTGCAGGGTGCAGAGAACATGGCCTATCCCCATCCAGTCTCCAGTGCAAGTACCTATTGTGGGACCAAAGAGCAGATAAACTGAACATTGGCTTGAAAGAAAAAAAATAGCGTTAAGAAAACTAGTAAAAATGCTGATTTTTGGTGGTGGCAGTAGAAACGAAACAAAAATCAAACTCGTGTTGAACAAAACGTCCCGTGGGTTTCTTTGAGGGGTTGTGATTTCAGTTTCTCACTCTGTGTCATCTAGAGTGGAGAAGAAAAGGCAAGTGGCAGCCGGAGCGGGTCGGAGGGCTCTGGGCTTTGTCCTCAGCTGACTCCATTGTCTGCAGTGTCCGTGGGAGGGAACAGCTCAGAGCTGCTGGTCCTGCTGCTGCTTCTGCCGTTAATGGTATGTGCACCCGGTGCCAAGAGTTTTCCCAGGACAAAGAAATGTTAATGAAACATCCCAGAGAATCCTAACCCCTGGAAAGCAGCTCAGAATTAAGCCAGCACTTCCCTGTCGCCCCCAGCCCTTGGCTGGAGCTCCTCTGCCTCCCTCCCAGGTGCTGAGTCCTGCTCTGGGCACAAACCCTTTGTCCTTGGCCCCTGTTCCTATTCCCTCCCCAGTAAGCACCTCATTACCCATCACACCACCTCCTATCTTCCTATTAACTCTGCTCTTGGCTTTTCACACCCCTAATATCATGCCTATTTATCCCCTGTTCAATTATTTTTATTAAAGCAGCATCTGGGTCCCCTTCTACTGGGCCTTGCATATCCCTATGACCCAGTGGAGGTAAAGGATGCAGAAGCAGCAGACAGGAAGGATTCCTATCTCTGTTTTGAGATGGAGAAACTGAGGCTCAGCCCCAGGAGTGGGATTGTCCAGCATCACTCTTGCAGTGTAGGAGGGCTCAGATTTGCAGCGTTTCAGGCCAGCAGCACCAGTGGTGGACCCACATGCTGCTTCTAGGGAGCAGCACTTTTTGCCCCTAGAGGAGTAGTAGTAATAATAATGATAAAATAATGTAGGTTTCCTTTTCCTTCTATCTGCTCCTAAAGGTCCAGTGAAGAGGATCTGCTTTTCTTTAAGACATTTGTCTCTCCTGGTGAAGTGAAGGTGTTCCCACAACTCCAGACCTCTCTGGCCAGCCTTGTTCATGGTGCTCACAGAGTTGTATTTTGAGGGGCCTCTGAACACAGGGATTTTTTTTGACTTATCACAATGACAGCCACACCTGTGCTCAATGCCTCTTCTGCTGTTGTTCTACATGAATTTGCAGGTTGCTCCCATGCCCTTACAATGTCCACTTTCTGCCTTGTGAACAAGCTACAATTGTGAATCACAAGAGCAGATGAAGATGTGATTTTTGAGCTGTGATGACACTTCAATGTCCATGATGCATTTTGCTGGAAATAAAGTGGTGAATCTGCTAACTTTTCAGGCAATTATTGGAGTTTGTAGAGGTATTTTGTCAGATTAGCATTTATATCTTCTGCAAAGATCAGGAAGAGCTTGTGACAGTACTGGAGAGGGGATAAAGTTTGGTTGTTCACATGAAGCTTTTATATACAGAAAAGATGTATAAACTCCCATTGTCTCTTAAACTGATAATCCATAGGTTAAATAGGAAGAGTTACAGGTGCTGCATTTTGAGAAGCAGGCTCCTGACCTACATTTCCATGCTGGAATTTGCCCATGGGTATTTCTACTTTAACCTACCTTTAAGTTCAATATATTTAGTTTCTTGGCATCTGCTTTCAAGGTTTTCACAGACTTGAGTTCTCTTTAATTAATATTTTAAGACCGCGCCTCTGCCTTGTTGAGAAAATGATCTTTTCCAAAAGCTGCAAGTGTGTTACTTTTATTTGAAATTGTGTCTGAACAAATGGGTCTGCACACATGAATTTCCTCTGTTTCCAAAGCTTTTTGTAGCTTCCCACCTTCAGCAACTTTGGCACAGGGGGTCTTTACATGAAATTTAATTCATCAAACTGCCTATGGCAGCACCTCCGTTGGAGCAACTGCCTTTTCAGAGAGTTTGCTACTGAAACCAGTGAGAGGTTTGCTTACATTTTAGCAACTCTTTGAAAAAGGTAATTATTAGAATGTATCACTATGGGTTGAAGTGTCCTGATTTTCATCTGCCTGTTGATATTTACTTCATGTAACGACATTACATGTCCTGTAAATAACACACCGTGTCTTAGGAAATGAAAGATGTTTTGAATAAATAAGTAATGACTTGCTGAGTCTCCTGGCTTTGGTAATGTACTGTGTGAGAGACATTAAATAGAAATCTCCTTCTGGGCATTTCCAAACATCAAAATGCCCTCTGCAGTTTGTTGTGGTTAAATGTACAAGCCTATCAGAAGCCTTGAGACCCCTGTTTAGGTGGCCTTGCAAATGGGTATCACAGTCACTGCAAGGAAACATAAATTGCTGGTGCAGGTAGGGAACTTTTTAATGAAAAATTCTGGTGATCTAAAGTATGTTTAGGAAAAAGGTATTTTTCCTATATATAAGGGTGGTGGATCACTAGAACAGGTTGCCCAGAGAGGTGGTGGAGGCCCCATCCCTGAAGACATCCAAGGTCAGGCTTGTTGGGGCTCTGAGCAACCTGTTCTAGTTGAAGATATCCCTGCTTCTTGTAGGGGAATTGGAGTCGATGACCTTTAGATGTCCCTTCCAACTCAAGACTTTCTATGATCCATGATGATGACCTTTAGATGTCCCTTCCAAGCCAAGATTTTCTATGATCCTCTATGATGTGTTTAAAGCCTAGTGATGTCTAGTTGCTTAATGATAATTTATGTTACTGGGAGCATCAGAAGGATGGGCACGTTTGGAGGTCTGTGGATGGCTTTGGCAAACGTTATCTGCTGCCTGAAGTTTAAACTGTGTGATGTGCAATGACCACAGCATGTTGTGTTGAGCCATGCAACAGGGTGAGCCTGGCCAGGGCTCTAATACAATCCAGTGCATACGTGATGCAAGAGGATCTCAGAAAACAGGGCAGATTTCATGAGAGAGCAGCTGTGAGGAACTGGTAGATTGAGATCGTTGGCCATCCTTTTAAAGTCCTCTCCAGTCCCATAATTAACCCGGGCTTTAGTTGAAAAGCTGCATTTGTGGGAGGAAAAGACTGGAAACTGAATCCTGGTGGGTTTTTTGGGACAGCATTCAGCTCAGCTCGATGTGGCCAGCTTGGGTGGAGACCATCAGTGTACACGAAGAAATATAACACCTCCCACTGAGACAGAACTCGGAGACACGACCGGTTTGCAAATCCCGTCGCTGAATCATTTTCACAAACTATGGCTTAGGTAAAAGACAGAAATCTATCAAATGTTGTACAGATTAACTTATCACCTAGTTAAATGGGCTGTCAGTCCGGGCTGCCTGCGCTTGGCAGGGTGAATTCAAATGCATGTAAATTTCCCTGGTGGCTGACGAGCGACGATGGTGGAGCTGTCAACTGATGACATGTGAAAATACATTAACATTGTTTAAAATATATTTGAAAGGGATAGCTCATATTTTGATAACATTTTCACAGGCAAATGATTTGTCTGAGATCTGAAATACCGACCACATAATTTATGTCGGGAGGGCCTATTTATTTATTTGTTGGTTAAACAGTGACTCTTCAGATGTGTTCTGTGCTTTAAGGAAGCCCCCAAACAATTAGTGATTGCCACACAAACCGGTTCGAGTCCCATGTGCCACCATTGTACGGAGTCACTGTTCCGATAGCCTCACTTGTCACTTCCACTTGATCTTACCAAAAGTGATTAGAAACTTCAAAAGAACCAATTACACAGGCCATTGTGCTCTAGACCTGGAGCTTTCTTTTAAGCCTCGTGCTCCTCCTGGCATTTGGACTCTCTGTGTTTAATTCCTCCTGTTTGCAAGACAGATTTCGGGACTTAATGAGAAGATCAGAAAACAGAGCTACTAAAAGCTCCACACAACTTACCTTTCCCTGACTCTTCCTTTTAGGGCTGAGTGACTTCTTACCTGCCCCCAACATGAATCCCCTGGGGAGGCAGGAGGTTGGTGATGGTCCCTTCGTGTGTTTCCGGATACACCAGCTACGTTCTAAAGACGTGGCCTGGAAAGGTAGAAGAAAGATGCAGCTGAGTGAAGGGAGAGGTGCTGGGATGAGAACAAGCGTTGACTGAGCTGTGCAATGAGAAAAACATTTGAAGCATTTGATTCAAGATTGATCCTTTAGTCTCGAATCTTCAGGGGTGAAAGGGGAGAACTTAGCAGAGTCTAAAAACAGCAGATCTCACAGTTCAGCAGTCAACCATGGCGTCTGATACATGAAAAAAATTACTTATGCTGTCAGCTTCCATTATTTACATGATCTTTCTATGGTTGAGTCGTGGCTGTGGATGTGCAATTCAGCTAGAAAAATTGCATATTTACACAGATGGGCGCTGGCATGTGACCAAGGCTTAAGCAAAACGCATGGTTAGAGGTAGAAATCAAATCCAGAGAGTGATGAATCTGCTTTTGAGGGGTTTGGTCACAAGGTGCAAATGTTTACAGATGCTTGTAAGTCTGAAGGGCTTTGTTGGAAATGGTGAAATGGTGATCCTTAGGAAAAGGAAGGCAATGCAAACAGCTTTGGGTGTTTGACTCTCTTACTTTCTGGGATGTCTGTATACCAGCTTTCAGGAGATGCTTCAGGGCACCTCCACCTCTTGTTTTATTTGGAAACTTGTAGCAAGGACAAACATTAAGATTAAATAAGTTGTTTCATAGAAATAGCAGAAGCTGAATGTGAGGGTGTAAATGTTGTTCCTGGGATCTGGGAGGAGAGATCTGATAGTGCTTCTTCACAGAAGTGTCTTCTGATGAGACAGAAATGCCAGGACAGAGATCCTTTCCTTTCTCATTCCCTACTCCCTCTCTGCTGCTGTGGATTGTGCATTGGAATGACCTGCTTCCACCATAACCTGGATTTCAGTATTATTAAGTCAGTGGGAATTTATCAGAAAACTTATTTTCTTTTGTGCTTTATAAAGGTGGGTTATCGGATTGTGGCTGTAACTGCTTGCTTTAGAAACCCTCTAAGAGTGGAAACCTGGAGAGAAGAGATTAAATCCCTGGTCTTCCTGGGGACTGTACAACACTCATAAATCCCTCATCCTATTGCTGGCAGTTTCTGGGATTTGCCTTTTGGACACCACCATCTCAGTGTGCACAAGGGCTATAAAACATGTCAGCAATTTGCTGACTTTGTTCCTCCTGAGAAGTTTGTGGAGAGGGAGTCCTCTAGCCCTGGAAAGCTGAACCTCAAGCAAATGCAGATGGTGACAAAGCTTACCAGGTTTCACACTGGAAAGGAGGTTCTGGTACAAAGTGCAAGTAAAGCTTGGTATTTTATCATACTTATCTTGGTACTGAACAGGAAGATGATGTTTTTGTCATGATGTCAGTGGAGTGAAGTGACATGTTCCCTACTGAGCTTTCAGTGTAGGCAGAAATCTTTGACCTGTTTTTGATCTGTGAGGTGAAACACAGGTGAGGTGTCAGGAGCTGGTCTTTGGTGCTGAGGGGCAGAGGTGATAGAGACAAAGGGAGATGAAGGGAGGGAAAGATAGAAGGAGGAGAAGGGGCCATGCCATCAGCAAGACCACCAGGTAGGGCAACAGGTTCTCTGTTGGTCTTAGTGGGCTGTCGTTAACTTGGAGCAACACATATTTCACATTAAAACACCATAAAATATTTGTACATGTGTTTGTGCTCTTCTCTAGGGTGTGACTCTCCATCCCTTAAGGACAAGTGTCCTTGTGGGTTACCAGGTATTTAAGATGTGGAAAGGGTACATAAAATCCATTTAACTTGTTAGTGAGTCAATTGCATTTCCCTAGGTGGTTGTGTGATGTGCAAACCCTTTCCCTCCAGAAGTATGCTGTCCCTACAGTTATGCACGTTTTCCCTCTGCTGCTCATAGCCTGGTTAAACTCCAATCAGTTTTATAAACTTGGGAAAAAGAGCATAGAAGCTCTTGCTCACGTGGAAGCATTTCCTTATGGAAAAGAAGATTGAAATGCACAGAGTTTTTGTACTGCTAAGGAAGGCAAATAGAGTCAGGTCCCAGAGAGAATCAATTAGTTAGATGTTCTTGCACAGAAGGGGGAAAACCCCCTGACCAGTCTGTGGGCACCTCCAACAATTCAGAAGTGTTTGTTCCTGGAGGTACTAAGGTGAAACGGTGAACAGCAAAGCAAGCTGTGAAATAAGGATACAAAGAAAGCAAGCCCAGGGCCTCGACTTTAAGCACCCCAGCTCCCAAACTATGTCAGCACATCCCTCCTTCCTCGGGTCAGCCCTGCCACAAGCAGTATAGAAGCAAGGGAGGCAGGTGACAGGAGGGCTGTAACCCCAGGCTGGCCCCCGCCTCCCCCTGCGTACCTCTGCTAATTGCTTTTCCCATCACACGGCCAGTTCCACCCCTGGGTGTGCAAATTACCCTTGTTTCGTGTGGCCACTTACGCCAAGTCTTTGTGTCACTTTGCTTGATCCCTTCTGTCCACATCCAGCTCCTTCTGCCTGGTGCTCCCTGTGCCACCATCCTCTCCCCTCTGTGCTTTGCACTGCTCCCAGGTGCTGAGAACAGAAGCTGCAAGGGGGAAAGTCTACTTGTCCTCTGGGCAAAACTGGCTTCTTGGACAAAAAACTGTGCCTGCAGCTCTTTCCACCTTCCTCTATTTTATTTTTTTTTACCACACCATCCCCTTTCCAGGGAAGAGAAAGCTCTCCCCCCAGTGAGGCAGAGGAGCAGGCAGCTTTACTCTGTGATGGGTATGTCATCCTTTTTGCTCCCGTTTTGTCCTAAATGCAGCTCTTGAAAAGGACAAGAGGTTTGAGCTCCTGCTCACCATGACTCTCAGTCCTGCTATGGGAATTACATCTCTTGGTCTCCTCTTTAAAGCTGTTCCCCAACTTGAGGTTTCTTCAGGACCAGTGCTCATTGACCCCGTGGTGAGACAGTCTCCACCAAAGCCTTATAACTTTGAACATGAGTTATGGGTTTTGCTGAACACACTGCCCAGGTATATTCAGTGCTTGGCAGACACTCTCTGGGATATCTCACATGAACCACTTAATTTATCTAGATTCTTTGCCCAGATACGGATTTTTTGTGGCATTTTGGTTTCCTCCCCTTTTCCTCCCTTTTGGTTTTTTCTTTTTTTCTTTGAGACAACTATGGATAATAAAGTAGGGTGCAAAAGTCATCATTAAAAATGCATTTTGTAAAATTGAAACTTAAGTGTCAGGTTTTTCTAGCAATCTGTCAAATACTTGACAATTAAAATAGCTGTTTTTAAATATTTAATGAGACACAATAAGGGCTAAATATGTAAGAAGCTTGTTCATTCTTAGGATAAAGCAGAAACATAACAAGTCCATTATATTTCCTTATAAAAATGTCCCATTTGTAAAATGTGCTATAATCCATTTTTAATTAAATTAGTATATGCAATTTATTACCCAAACTATATTTATTACTATTTAATATTTAATTTCAAATTAATTTTCTAAGTGAGAGAGTACTCAGCTGTGCTGGAGAGACTCACAAAACAGCAAGCTCCCTCTACCAGCTGAAGAAAACATGCTTCTGTGGCAGGTAAACCAGCGTGTGCAGCTGGCCTGTGCTTCAAGGGAACCATGGCAAAAAAAAAAAACAACAACAAAAAACCAACAAAAGAGCAAAAAAATATACAGCAGAAGTTTTGGGAGCAGCCATTCTCCTGTATGGAAATGTGGACTCCTTCAGAAGGTAAGTGCTTCGTGTTTGAATAGTCATAAAGTTGGGAAATAGTTTCTGATATTTAATGCCCGACTTCAGGAGCGTCCTGTGCAATTAAGACCTGACCTCCCAATGTTGTATCTTCCATCCCTTTGCTGGGTAGTCTGTTCCATGTGTGTGTTCTGGGAAATCTGGCTTTAGGTTTCCTTCATATGGGTGTTCTTCCCTCTCCTGCATGCTTTGATGAGCAGAAGAGTAGGTAGCACCATGGACATTTAAAGTACAATCCCTGGGTTAGTACCCAGCCTGTCATCGTGCATCATTCCAAGCTGCTGGCAACCACAAGCAGGCATCACCATTTTCGTTCCATTTGGGTGGTATTTTCAAGGTTTTCAGCAGCATTGTGACAGCTTGAGAAAGTAGGTGTTGTTTGATTATATGTGAGTGCCTGGAGAGCTCAAAGCTAGGGCAGCCTCTCCTGAAGGCACCTGTGGCTCTGCCTGGTCTCCCTCTCTCGTGGTACATGACTGGTTTTCTTGCCCTTGTTCTCTTTCTCTTGGCTTCGACAACCTTCTAACACAGTTAGCTTCTGGTCTGGAGACCTGTTGGCTCTTGGGCAAATCTCTTAAAGAACCTTTTATTTTTTTCTTTCAGCTTGACACTTACCAGTTTCAGTAGTGCACTCTTTGCAGTGGTGACTAAATAGATATCTTGTTCTCAGCTGTATATAATTCGAGAGAAAGTGCACCAACAGGGAGATGTGGAAGTGTAACAGAATCCTTTCTAATTTACCCAGATAATTTGCAGAGACTCTTAGTCCTCTGTTGGTTTAACCCAAACTTCAATGTGAGTTGTTTTGTGTCTTGTTGGTTTGTTCGGTGTTTTTTTTTCCCCTCAAGAATACAATTTTATATTAATTTTTTATTCATTTTCTATTAATTAATCTGGGATTGTCCAGAGGTGTGTGTAAATTTTGTATGTTCAGTTGAAAAAAAGCCCCTTTCTGGGGAGGAGAGAGGGCAATCCACTGTGACAGAGCTCAGACAGTTGCAGTATTTTAATTGACACGGGCATGCTACCTGTTAATAGAAAAACAAAATAAAAACCCTAGGAATGGTGAGTTCCTGCTTACAGTCTGTTTAGTTTGGGAAAACAAATGAAAGAAAGAAATAATGTAATGCTCAGTTTAATAATTGAACATCCTCTCTTCCCAGGATGCACAAGGTGGTTATACAAAAAACATTTGTTAAACAAAAGTGACCATTAATAATCCAAACTCGTTCTCTTTTTTGGCTGCTCTTCATGCAGACCCATCCCCACCATAAAAGAGCTGTAAGAGTGAGCTTGTCTTTATTTATTAATTCAGACTTACTTCAGAAAGGGCTCCCCAAGCTACCAGTGATGCCTGATGACAGGCTCCTAATCTTTGCCCGCTGCTGCAGGAGCCGCGTTACAACAGCTTGTCATTAGTCCTGGCACTCGG
>NW_009953387.1:840048-855048 GCF_000747805.2 Chaetura pelagica | reverse complement strand
ACAGAAAACATTTTTGTTCTCTTGACAGCTTCTGGCAGTACTTTCTGGTCTCACTCACCTTCTTTTCTCCCCCAAGCAGAATATTCTGTCCTCAGTACTTGGCTTCCCAAGCAAAACAGAGAAGACATATTCCCTACACCATTTTTCTCTTTAGTGTACATTAACAGATGTGCTTCCAGCAGACTGGCTAAGCATAAACAGGCTTTTAGACTGACAGGTTCATGAACCAAGGGCCCCTGCTCTCCTTGCCAGCCCCGCCGTGCCCCAGCCCTCCACGCCGCTCCCGCTCCGCAGCGAGCTCACGGCCGAAGTCAGAGAGCCTCCCAACATCCCTCTCCCAAGGGCTTCTGCAGATTGATTTATTTCTTTCCCCCTCTCCTATTTTTTTCCCCCTCCTAGCTGCCCACTGTAAGTGCCCGTGCGGCCGTGGCGCTGCCGAGGCTCACTTGCTGCTTCCAGATAAGCGCGTTAATCCTTTGTCTTGTGTGCTCGGGATAAGACACCAACCCTTACAGCAGCACCGCAGAGCTTTTTCTGAGTTTCTTTTTCAGAGCTTCTCTTGGCCTGTTGCCCCTGCTAGCCTGCTCCCTTAATGGATTAGCTGGACTTCAAGGAAAATCCTCCTTTAACAATAGTGAGGAGCTGTGTGGTTCTCCATCCACCCAAGGAGAGGTGCCAACAGTATTTGCTGCTACAAGCGAATCTGCTCAGTCTTTTTGATCCGATTTCTTTCTTGATTTTGATATCTCTACGAAAGCCATTGCAGATGGGAAAGGGGGGGAGAAAGGCAACCCAACCAAGCCATCCTCAGTTTTTCGTTCAGTCACTTCTCTCTCCAGCTTTCCTCTCTTTTCCTTTCCCCTCTCCCTCGAGCTGCTGAGGCAGCCTCATGGAAGAGAAACTAAATCGCTCTCCTCTTGCTTTGGGCTGTTTTTCATCACTTCTTCTGTGTGCTTCCTGACCCCAGAAAGCAGGCTTAAGTTGCTACATTCCTCTTCCTTCACCATAGCCAGAGACACAGTTCCCCTAGTTTCAGCAGATGGGCCAAAGGTACTGCCTTCTCCCTGGAGCATAACTTCAAATTTGGCAAATGCAGCACTTGGACATTTTCCAGGAAAATGTTTTTGTCTTGAAAAAGTGGTGGGTTGTGTTTTGGTGTGGTGGTGTTGTTTTTTTTCCCAAAAAGTAATTTATTTGAGTTTGAAATGTTGTTTGAAACATCTCAGGTTTGATGAAACTCTCAGAAACACCGAGTTTTCTTAATACTTGAAGGGAGCTCTCACTGAGCTCCAGATGTTTCGCCATTGACCAGCAGCTCTGGAAATGGGTAGTCAGGCAAGGAGATTATTATTCCTCTCAACCTTGTCTGTACCAGAAGGCATAAGCAGTGACTCTGAAAAGAAGTCAATTAACCTGTGCTGTTGGTAACCTTGGAGGCTTCTCTTTGCCTGGAAACTTTTTCTTTTGGGGGAAAAATTTCCATACGTGTGTGTACACGTCTGTGGGTGTGCACATGAGCAAACCTGTGTATGAAGCTGGAAATCCTGCTGCCTTGGGTCAGCTTGAGAGGTATCTAAAGCCCAGCTGTGCTGCACAGTCAGGAGCATACAGCAGGGCTAACACACATGAAAGCAGACACGAGATCCTTCATGTCTCAGACCAAGCAGCAGGTGTGCTTTAGGTCTTGCAAAAAAACCTACCCCACAGAATTGATGTGAGGCTTTGTGATGGGGAAAATATGGGGAATTTCTGCCACCTGTCCTTTGCATCCATCTTGTATCTTTCTCAAGTCAGCTCATAACCAATTCTTCCCAGGCTTCCAGCTGTTTGGCATTTCTTGTGTAAAATAATTAATGATTGTAGGGAATGGAGGTATCAGCTTAGGGATAGTCTTGCCTGGTCTTGGGCATTCATATATATGCATTTGTGTACATGCCATGCTCAGGAGCAGTGTCAGAAGGGAAAAAACCAAACAAATTATATGAAGGAATATTAGGAAAGATAAAAAAGCACTGTAATGCTAGTATATAAACCTGTGGTACACATTGATATAGAAAGTATATAGAATTTATACATCTGCAGTCCTTCTGTCTGGGTTATAAAGAGGCCAGAAAAAGGGTCCAGGGTGGCTTCTGCATAAGGAATAGGGGCATGGGGCAACATGGGGACTAAAAGCTGGGAGTGTGGGCCAAAAGTTAAGAGGGAAGAACTGTTTGTTGCCCAAATCTTTGGGAACTGAGAGCACAGCCATAGGAAACCTTGCTCCCTGTTCCTCCTGCCCTTTCTCAGTGTTGGTCCTGGGTCGCAGGCAGGGACGGGCCCTGAGATGGATGTAGCTTTGATCCAGTCCAGGATGGGTGGTACCAGCTGATCCCTTGTGCAGTTGTGTTTAATTCTGTGTGCTTTATTTCTGAATAAATGACCAAATGGCAGTGAATTTAAACACAAGAGGAAAAAAGGGTGCATATCAGTACAATATTTCAAGGGTTGATCTTTTTAGGCCTCAGAAACACTGATGGTTTGATAATCTGTCTTGGAAATGTCCATTCCCTGGGCTTGGTGCCCCAGGTGGTTCCCATGTGTTACTTTCTTCACCTTTGGGGTAATTTGGGAAGAAACCTCTGGTCTGTCCCTGATTTTGGAGCTTGTAGAACATATTAGAAAAACTGCTGAGATGCTGACCAGAAAAATTTGCTTCAGCTGGCTGGGCCCAAGCATGTAGTCCCCTGGTTTTGCTCTGAGGTTGCTGCACCAGAGCTGCATCTCATCCCTGGGATGGTGGCTCTGCCTTGACACCCTGAGTTTGGCTCGTTTTGTGTGACCGCCCTAAAAGCTGCAGCACAGGGAATGTGGGCAAGGGCTGGATCAATGTCTTGATCAGCTTTTGATGCTTCACAAAATGCTCTTGGTTCAATGAGTGGCTGTTTCCCTGGGGGGAGAAAGGGGGATAGAATGTGTAATCAAAAAGCACCCAGCACCCTCTCTTTGCACGCCAGACAATGCCAAGGTTCAAGGTAAGTTCTCCTTACATGACTGTAATTATGCTATAATGACTTGAGATAGTGCTGACAATTGTTAATCCATTGCACGTTGTGCCTTGACCCCCAGTCCCCAGCTTGTGTCTGAACATGTGAGGTTGTTTCAAAGAGCAGAAGCCTGAGCATGGCCCCATCTGCAGGGTGCACCAGACAGTGCATCAAGATGATGGTGTGGAATTGGGAAGATGAGGCTCAGGCTGTAGGACTGTGTTGGAAGGTAGTGCACTTATATATCACAATTACACATTTCTGAGGCTGGAAATGCTGGGTAATTGTCTTTCCCTGCCAGTGTGCTCAGGGCGCTTTACAACAATAAATTTCACCAGGAGTGCTAAAAACCAGAGAGCACAATAACAGGAAGCCTGCTGCTCAAAAAAAAATGCAAGCAAAGAAGTGTTCCTAGATAAACTGGTGTTGGGTAGTGCAGGATGGTGGAGCCCAGGGTGCTGGCTCTCTCAGCAGTGGGTACTGAAGGGGTGAACCTTTGGGGTAATTTGGGAAGAAACCTCTGGTCTGTCCCTGATTTTGGAGCTTGTAGAACATATTAGAAAAACTGCTGAGATGCTGACCAGAAAAATTTGCTTCAGCTGGCTGGGCCCAAGCATGTAGTCCCCTGGTTTTGCTCTGAGGTTGCTGCACCAGAGCTGCATCTCATCCCTGGGATGGTGGCTCTGCCTTGACACCCTGAGTTTGGCTCGTTTTGTGTGACCGCCCTAAAAGCTGCAGCACAGGGAATGTGGGCAAGGGCTGGATCAATGTCTTGATCAGCTTTTGATGCTTCACAAAATGCTCTTGGTTCAATGAGTGGCTGTTTCCCTGGGGGGAGGAAGGGGGATAGAATGTGTAATCAAAAAGCACCCAGCACCCTCTCTTTGCACGCCAGACAATGCCAAGGTTCAAGGTAAGTTCTCCTTTAAATTACATGACTGTAATTATGCTATAATGAGTTGAGATAGTGCTGACAATTGTTAATCCATTGCACGTTGTGCCTTGACCCCCAGTCCCCAGCTTGTGTCTGAACATGTGAGGTTGTTTCAAAGAGCAGAAGCCTGAGCATGGCCCCATCTGCAGGGTGCACCAGACAGTGCATCAAGATGATGGTGTGGAATTGGGAAGATGAGGCTCAGGCTGTAGGACTGTGTTGGAAGGTAGTGCACTTATATATCACAATTACACATTTCTGAGGCTGGAAATGCTGGGTAATTGTCTTTCCCTGCCAGTGTGCTCAGGGCGCTTTACAACAATAAATTTCACCAGGAGTGCTAAAAACCAGAGAGCACAATAACAGGAAGCCTGCTGCTCAAAAAAAAATGCAAGCAAAGAAGTGTTCCTAGATAAACTGGTGTTGGGTAGTGCAGGATGGTGGAGCCCAGGGTGCTGGCTCTCTCAGCAGTGGGTACTGAAGGGGTGAGGAGGTGATGGCAACCTGCACTTCTCCAGACCTCTGCCTGGGATGCATCTGCAAAGCAAGAAATCTAGGGAAGCCATTGAGAGGAGGGAGGAGGTTCTCTTTGCAGCCAAGGCAAAATTGTGTGCCAATCAAAAAGGTGATAGGCAGGCTGCTGTTGACCTCGAGGGAGTAGCAGAGGACAAATATCCTTGAAAATAAATTCAAAATACAACCTCCAGAGAAGACAAGCTAGCACTGCTGGAAATACTGCAGCTGTATGGGGGTGCCAGGACCTCTGAGCATCCACCTAGACCTCTCATGGAGGGATATCTATAATTTTCCATCCTGTGTTTACAAAATATTTTGCTTGCTAAGAAGGGACAGGGGATGATATCTGACAGATTCAGACCCTGGCTTGCTGCAGATCCTCCTCTGGGGCCTGGGGCAAATCCCTCTGAAGTCCTGCCTGGGAGAGGAGGACAATGCTGCTCCCCTCCTCCTTGGCAGTGGGTGGTGAATCCAAACCCTTCCAGCAGGTGCCTGTAGCTGTTGTTTTTGTGACACATCTTATGGCAGGGCCTTGAGCTCACTTAATCATAACAATATACAAAAAATGATAAGAATATATTCAAAACTGGACAGAAGAGAGTATCTGGATAGTTTGCAGTGACCATAAGATAGCTGAGACTAGCTGTGTTTGCTCTAGTTTGGAGCCATCCATAATTAGAACACACTTTTTGGAACCCTATCTTACGGTAGATTTGATTTTTTAGGGTGGAAAATGTCAGTAAATCATTATTATTCATGTGACAAATCCTGAAGGGTAAATTTTTTTTTAAACACCACCTCTATCAGTCTCTCCCATGTCACCTAACTTTTATGCAATAACACTGTTCCCTTAGAGATACCGTATAAAATATCTCTCACTTCCCAATATTATTCATAGAATTCCCATTATAGAACATTGAAAACCCAGATTAGAAGAGTACAAGAATATTTTATGACCAGTTTGAAAATGCTGTTACTGCTGCAATAAATTAAGAAGTTAAATTACTCCCACATTGAGTATTGATATACTGTGCATGGCAGAAAAATTCCTTTGAAATATACTGTACAATACATATAGAGAAATTCCAGCCCCTTTGATGGCTGCAGTGTGATGCCAGTGAAGTGGTTTGTGTGTGTATGGGGGTGGGGGATTGACTTGCCAAGTCTGGGCTTTAAAGCAACGAGTTGAGCAAGGGTAAAATCAGAACAGTAAAATATGATGTGTTTAATTGCTAATACTGGGATGTTAATGGCCAAGTCTCCATTCTTCATTTTTCTCACTTCCAGTCTTTGTCAGCTGTGTCTCTAAGACAGAATATATCATGGACCAGCAGACACAATTTCCCACATTATGATTGCTTTTGCCTACATCTGTACAGACATTTATTTGTGACCTTTACCTGACGACAGGATGACTATGGACACGTGATGTGTATGTGCCTCTTTTGTATTACTTTGGTTTTGGTTTTGTTGTGCTGTTTCTTTTACTGATCAGTCATTCAAACTCAAAACTTTGACTGTCAAGGGAAAAGCAGAAACAAATAGAAATGTTGGATGCAGGCTGGCTGATGGGATTCGGTTGCTTTGTACTTTTAGATATAAAGATGTTCAACTAATTAACTAAATCAACTTTAAAACCATATGTACAGTTGTTTGTATTATTGGAGAGACTTAAAGCCACCAGAATGTGCCAAACAATTTCCATGCAGTTATCTATGAATCCATAGAATTGTCTTTTTTTCTGTTTGCAGAACCTCAACTATGAAACATTGCAATGGCAACTACGTGTCTTTACAACTTCAGGAGGTAATACCTGATCTTTCTTATTTATTTTTGTGTGCTGCTTGTCGTGCACAAAAAAAAGCTGCACTTTATTAAGCAGAATAATTGGAGACATTTGCCTATTAGAGTAAATTGGCAACCAAATTGCCTGGTTTGCAAAATGTAATAAAAGAGTCCTCTTACAGGTTTTGCAAAGGAATCAAAACAGAGCTGCTGCAAAGCAGAGGGCATAAGCAGCTTATTTAGTTTTGCCAAGAACCTGGCAAATCCAGTAGTTGGGTTTAAAATAATAATAATTACAGTGTATTTTACTGATTGCCATATTCTGGCCCAAAAATGACTGTTTAACTAAGTTGGCTGTGGAATCAAGTACTTACAAGTAAATATCTATTTATTGCTTTTTACAAGTGCATCCTTTCTGAACTTCCTTGTTATTCCACAAACCAGGGGAACAGGCTTTCAGCAAGAACCATTTATGCAAAAAGGAGCAGCAAGAAGTTATTTCATAACAACACCAACAGTGATGGAGCCAGGGCGGGTGTTTTTAAAGGTTATTCTTGGAGAATTTTCTTTCCCAAGCAAAGTGAAGGGTAGAAGCTGAGCAGCATGTTTTTGTCCCTAGCTGGGCTGACAAACTCACTCAAAGATAAGCAGAAGCTTTCTGTAAGCCTCAAAGCTTACCTCTGCTTGTCAGACCCTTAACTTCTGCCCTGGAATTGGAGGTTCTCAGGCTGAGCCCAGCCAGGGATCTCCTCCTGCCCCAGCATCAAAACAAGGCAGAGCGAAGCCAATCTACAGCCCAAGACAACGAGGCTGAAGCTGCTCTGCCCAAAGTGACTTATCCTCATGTATAATCATGTAGCAAATCATGTATTCATTTGTATTATTAAATAAAGACTAACAGAGTTGTACACCCAGCAGAGCAGAAGGGATGCACAAAAGGATCATGGGTTCCCGGCATTCCCTGCTCCCTCTTGGAAAGCCGCTGACTCACTCCCCGAGCAATCAGCCTTGTGTGCCATTACAAATGGGCTGGTTAATAGGCCTGCATCCATTATCATTAGTGCATCTCAGCACGCAGGTACATGATGGGTCCTGCCAGCGCATTTGCTCCAGCTCACTGAGCCAGGGGCCATGCTCCATTGCAAATGAGGATGAGGAACACCTGCTCCAGGGTTTTTCGGCAGACCGGAGTCATCCTTCACATCTCATGCAACACTTGTTCTGTCAGAATGCAAGGCTGGCACCGGCCAGGGCAGTGCTGTGCCAGGCGTCCCGCTCAAGATTACAGACTTCCCCGTGGTCCTGCTGCTGAAGTTCAGCTTTACATTTAGTTATTTTATTATTTTATTATTATTTTATTTTCCAAAGAAACCTTTTAAAAATTTATCGCTTTCGTATTAGGCATTCAGTCATTATGGTAAGGGTTTAAAAATAAAGATGAAAAAAACCCCTTTGCTTCAGAAATTAACTTTTTTTTTTTTTTTTTGGCAATTAGAATGGGAACATAAAATATTTATTGAGGCTGATAATTTTATTCACAGTGCTGGGTGCTGGCTGTTTCGATATGTTTTCTGAGAGAGGTTTTATTTTTGGAAAATAAGACTTGTCTTTTTGTTATTATTATTTTTTCTGTCCTTCTGCAACTATTTGTGGTGTTTAAGTTTTAATTGTCTGCACTGAGTGACCTGAGATCTGATATCAGATACTAACCAAAAGCAAGAAAGTATGACAAAATGCTGCCTTCTCAGGGCTCGTGTCTTTCCATCCAGAAGCCTGACTGCTCTCCAGAGCCAGGACAAAGGCTTTCCTCATCCCACTCCAAAAGGCACCACACTTGCTGCCAGCACCAGAAAAGCTTGTTTTATACACTGGAAACCAAAACTAAGGGAAGAAAAACGGCTGCAATTTGAAGAAACAGCTCTTGAGGTTTGCAAATTACAGTGAAGGACATGGAGAAGGTGGCAGAGTTTTGGCCTTTCTGGTCTCCCTGTCCTAGTAATGGGCACCTTGCAGGTATTAGTGGTGACCAAAGCTTCTCAGTCCCCAAAAAAGCAGGCTAGAAGCAGGGGCTTTCACCCATCCTACAAACAGGACCAACTGGGTGGGTGTGTGCTGCTGGGCTCATGCATGTCCTCTCATCTTGTGGGTTCTTCCCTCCTGTAAGGAGCCCTCCAGATCACTCCCTGTGGATGGCACCTCATGTCCCTCAGTGCTGGTTCCCTGATGGACAGTGCATCACAGTCTTGTTGGAACAAGGCTTGGGCTGGTCTGGGGCAGCAGGACAGTCACAGTGGTGTCACACACCACTGGCAGTGATGTGACACTGATATGTGCCTTTGGACTGGTGTCATCGTTGTCTCCTAATCAAGCAGAAGGAATGAGACTTGTCTGCTTCTCCGTTCCCAAAATGCAGCTGAGTGGACTTGCCGCTGGACTTGGAATAAAGAGGTAACTACGAAATTCCTGTTTGCTTCTCCTTTGATTATTTATTTTTAATGTGATTCCTGGATTCCTGGCCTCCCTTCCCCAGCCATCCTTTCCACACTGACGAGGCTTTTGGTTTTACTTTCAGAGCCTCCAAGAAAATGACAGCTCCTTTTTATTGCAGCAGGAAGCCTCGTCTGGTGGAATGTTGGTTTCCACAGTGATAAAATTACCCTGGATGTTATAGGTCTGCTGCTCTGCTTCTCTGCCAGGGAAGTGGAGTCCTCAGTTTGATCAGGAAGCATTTAAGGTTTGTACCTTGGGATCCAAAGTCTTATCTCTGCTTGATGCTCAGGAAGAACCAAAAAAATTACTCCCAGGGTCTGTATTTTTAGCCATTATGAACTTTGACACTCAAATGAAATCTTGGACTCTTGGCTTTCTTCTGTCACAACAGGACTAAACAATATTTTCCATTTTTTCCACTCCACAGGGAGTGCTGGATACCTGCTGGGCCACATCTATCATGTATTGTAGGAGAGAGCTCCAGGAGGAGACATACAATTTTGTCATTATTGGCTTGGAGTGCACGGAGGCAGCCACACACCCCTGGTGCTGGGTGAGTTTCTTGCACAGCACCCCCCAACCCAAGGTGTAGGTACCCCTCTGGTACCCACCAGCTTAAAAGGCATCACTTCACTTTTCTATGTGTCCAGATGGTGTCTCCTAAATGGCTTTAGATGTAAGGCACTGGGACAAATAAAGAGGAGACAAACCTAGGAAGCATGTTGCCAGAGGTTCAGTATTTCCATATGTGTGTCTTGATGGATTTTACATAAAAGAAGAGGAAGGAGAGATTAAGATATGGTGTATTACTGGCTTGCTTAGTGCAAATGCTGTGGGAAATGCTGCTTTTGAATTTATTGCAGCTCTGAATTATTTTCTTCTGTCTAGATGAAATGCAAGCCATTCATTCAACCACCAGCTTTTGCCTGATGTTACGGAGTGCAAAGTTAATTTTGTAACATGAACAATGAAAAGTTTATAGATTTTGAAAGGATACCAGATTTGTTCAAGCATGTTCTTCAGCACAGCCTTGAAGCTCAGGGTGCGTTTACATGCTTTGCTGACTGTGAATAGATTTCAGCACATGTTTGCAAAATCACAGCTCTAGCAGTATGTCAAAGAAACAAGCAAAACCCCTACTTATCCTCTATATCTACTTTATGTATCTAGACTCTGTTGTACGTGTCCACTAGCTGGAGAAATGAATGTGTCTAGTATGGATGTTCAGAGTTTATGTGGTTTCTAACCTCGTTTCTTTCATTGTGCTGCAGCCTTGGCCTGTCCTGCCCTGTTATTTCATCCCAGCAATGGTCTTGCCTGCGTGCAGACATTCTCATGTGTGTCAGGGATCAGAGAGACCGTGATGTGACAAGCAGACACCCAACCCAACTTGGAATCCAAGCCTCTAGAGGTGAAATGCTGGTGCATTAACCCACTTTGCTACCCAGCCTTGTACTGATACATTTTTAAAGCACTTTTTCTTTTTTCTTTTTTTTTTAATTGAAAGAAGAAAATCATCCTATATTTGAAAAAAACAAACACCAACCAAACAAAACCAAACAAACATCACGCAATGAACTAGATGGTACAGAGAGAACTTGAAATAGAAAGAGAAGTATGTGCCTGCATACTGCAGTGTGCAACCATTATCAGGCACCTGGAAATTGCCTTGCTAAGCTTGTTGCTGTCTTAAGTGTGACATTTGGGGATCTCCATAGTGTGTTCTCCTGGTTCACCTTCCATGGACAGTGCAAAGAGCAGTCTTGGTGAAATTATGGCTCATTTTGGGGTAAGACTGTTTAGTCGAGTAGGGTTAGGCAGGACCTGGAGCATCCTGCAACAGTAAGGTGCTGGGAGCCAGGTCCAGCCAGGGCATTAATGCCCCACTCACAATGTGGAAGAGCAATGTATCCTCATCCCTAAAAAGCCCAAATGAGGTTTCAGCTGAATGAACACATTGCATGCGATACTTGGTTATTTAAACACTCGTTCCTTAGTTATATTCCTGCATTTTCTCTCCTCCCTCTACTACTATAAGTTGGTTAAAGGTCAGCACATAATATTCAATGCTAGACAATGTTCTGCTCATATTTTCTTTCACCTTTGGCAGGACACTGTGATGCTGAAACATGTGAGGGAGACAATGGGCTCTTTTACCAAGCATGAAGCAGGCTGAGATGCACCAGCTCCTGCCTGGGGCTCTGCCAGCTCTCCTGGTGCTGCCTTGCTTGTCCCAGAGCTTGAGGGGAGGAGATCTTTCCCCCATGCCAATGCTGAGTCCTGGTTTTGTGAAGCAGGAGAGGAGACTAGTCTGAGACAAGTAAGCTCTTATTTATACTTGTGGCCTTGTCACAATTTGAATCGATGTCTCCAGAGGTGCCCTGCAGCTCCCTTAAATTTCGTTTTTTATAATGAAGATAATTTTGAGTTTTACAAGTGCAGAAATGTCTAAAACTAATAAACATTTTATACATGTGTCAAAAGATGCTTAAAAAGCAGCCAAACCATGTTTTTTTAAAAACTCAGGGAGGGGAGGCCCAGAAAAACCCCCCTACAACGCGCTCCTTGTTTGCCAAGTTCCTGCAGCCTGAGCAAATTTTTACAGATGAGTTATAAACCCCAGGCTAATGGAGCTTTAATGGAAGTGCTGACACTACCTAAAGCCAAGCAGTGAGGACGTATCATTACAACAGCCCCACAAAATGAGCCCTGGCATCCCGCTGCTGACCCCAGCCCTCCTTCCAGAGCACGGGAAGAATGCCGCGCATCCCGCGGCAGCACTTGGGGGAATTAAGACATGGGGGGGCTTGCTCTTCTTTCTTTTGCCTGCTTGCAGGGAAGGGACTTGGCAGACAGCCTTGGCAGGCCGGTGGCTCAAGGGGAAACAAAAAGAGGGACTATGAGTGGAAAACGGAGCGGCTTGGGAGGTGGGCATGGTGGCTGGCGGCCACGCAGCCTCGCCGGGCCCTGCTTCAAACACACCGGGTTTTGCAGTGGGGCTTAGGAGAAAAAGGCTCTTGCAATCATCATCCAAGGGTTAGTTATCTCCTTTTGGAAAGCCTCTGCTGCTGATTGTTTCTTGGATGTGGGGTTTTTTTTGCAGAGGTGAAGTGTTTTGCGCCGAATAGGTGGAGATGTTGGGTTTCTGAGTGTTGTTTCGTGCTGGAAGGATGAATCTGGGGGAGTGGATTTGTGTACAGGCGTGTGTCACCCTGAGAGCTACAGGTGTGTATGTCTGTGAGGACATAAAGTAAAGCCTTGCTGAGTAGACAGCAGCTGGCTTACTTCTATCACCAGCTTTACCATAAAATGTCCCATTTTAATAATCAAATTAGAGCCAAGGAAAAACTATACAGGTGAGGGAAAATCTGTGAGCATGATCAAAACCACCTTTCTGATTCAGGACAAAATCGCAGGCTACAGGGAGGTACATCTGTAAATTATACAGGAAGCTTTCTTCAACAACTGATTCACCCTGACAGTTTTACTGGAGTATATGAAAATCAGTATTAAAGATGTGATATGTAGGCTTCTTTCCAGGAATTCCAATCTGGTTTCAATAAAATGAAAACACTGATTGGAAGTGAAGTTGCCTTCCGGTTTTGCCTTTGGCTATTATGTGTTCATTCGTGAAATGACTGAATTCCACAACTACTTTTAATATTCACCTTTTGAGTTCATCTCCCGTACTGGACACACTGGAATGATTAAAATAGCACTGCCTCCTGGAGCCGGATTCTCCTTAATTTGAAACAGCCTAGGTGCTGAGGACAAAAAAAAATAATAATAGAAAAAAATGAGTGCACTGTTAAGTCCATCTTTTCTTGGCATTAAGTTGCTTCAGTGTCTGTTTAGGGTGGAATGCTAATAAAGAAGCGGTTTCTAGATGAAATGTCCTGTGCTCTGAATAGCAGTACAGGGAAGACTGAACGAGCACACCTTTGTGCTCCTCATCTCTGCTGCTCCAGGTTGCTCCTGATGTCTTCTCCTGGCTGACATCTCTGTGTGCTCCTTCATGCTGCAGGGCTGTGGCAGCTGCGTCGCCACATCCACGAGTGCCACTGCACCCTCTGTCCTGCCATGGGGAGCCAGGAGCACCCGTGTGGAGCAGAGAACAGGGGTCAGCAGATTTCAAGTTTTAAGACATCTGAGGTCTCACAATGGAAACTGTTGCATTTTACCTTACTGTTCCAAACGGCTTTTGGATCCTGAACTTGAGGGAGTTTTTTGAGTGCCAGATGAGCAGACCAGCTTCTTGCAGAGCATGAGTGATTTTATGTGTTGAGTAGCTCATAAAGAAATCCAAATTCCCATGTATTGGCTAACACCTTCCAGATTACACTTGGTGTTTTGAGGCAGTATTGTCCTAGAGATGGAAAAAAAGCTGATGTAGCTGGTTTTAGGGAGGTGCTGGCAGGAGCTCCGGGCTGTCCTCCTGGGAGGAGCTGTGTAACTGAGGCCAATGTGGCATCCAAGGCATGTTAATGGTTAATGAGCTTTCTGTGAATTAATGGTAGGTGGCTAAATGAGTTTGCTTCCCTTTTTTTTTTTTATTTTATTTCTTTTTTGGGGGAAAGATGGCAGTCCTGCTGATGAGAGTGACCTACCCGTAGAGCTCCCTGGGGTCCATGTTTGCTGAGGGGCTTCCCCTGAGAAGACCCTCTGTTCTGGTTGGGTTTGGTGGGTTTTTTGGTAGTGGGGGAAGGGCCACAGAAGTGACTCTGGTAAGAAGCTGAGAAGCTCCCCCAGATCTAAAACCCAGCCAAGGAGCCATCAGAGAGACAATAGATGCGTCTCAGCGATTAACATAAGAAAGAATCAACATAACACCTGAGCAGAGAAGCACCTGGGGGAGAAGAGCTGTACTGGAAGAGGACAGTGGGGCTGGGGAAAGAGAGAGGTGCTGGTGGTTGGTGAGGAAGAAGGGGAGAAGGTGCCCGAGCAGAAGTTTCCCTGCAGCCCATGGCGAGATGGCAGCTGCGCCCCTGCATCCATGGAGGAGCGTGGTGGAACATTCCCTGAAGGCGCCAGGAGGGGTGAACTTGGCCACTGGACTTGGATTTTGTGGCCAGAGGATTTGCTCCCCGGGGACTCTGGTTGCTCAGCTGTGGAAGCCCCTGGGCCAGGGGAGTTTGTTCCCCAACAACTCGGGACTCTGTGAGAAGCCCAGGCTGGAGCAGCAGGTGGGGTAACACATGCAAGCCCTGCTCTGTGTGTCTCTGTGTCCTCTGTGTGTTTGATTAGTGTGAAATTATTATATTTCTTTTCCCCCAGGTTGAGTCTGTTTTGCCCAGGACCTTAATAGGTGAAGAGCCATCCTTGTCCTTTGACTCAGACCATGAGCTTTCTCCTCCTCATCCCAGAGTGTGTGTGTGGAGGGAGCGGCCATGGGGCCGGTTCTTTGTTGTGTTGGGCACAAATCAAGACACCCCCACACCTTTTCCCCTGTTTCTTTCCTGCCCGCTCCTTGTCAGTGCAGGTTTGGGTTATTTTTTCCCCTGCTCTGGGGACGTGGGCATCTTTGGCATCCTCTTTTAGGGGTGTTTAAGGGGATGTTTTCTCCTTGGCACCAGTGGAGGTCTCAGCCCTGGGCACCACCATGCCTGACCCGAGCTGCTGTGGACTAAAAGGACATCTGTAATAAACGGGAATATTAAAAACTTTAGCACCTCTGTGGAACAAAGGAAAGCTCAGGGAAGTAATTTCAGCCTCTGTATTCAGTCACCTGTCTGGCAACCTCTGCAATGAGCATTCTGGCAAGTTATATTGCTAAGGGAGAGTCTGAATTTCTGCAGTTGTCCAAGGCAATCTCTGATTAAATTTTGGATGCTGTTACTTAGACATCCGCTCCTGATGCACTTACCATATTTTGCAAAGAGAAGGTCTCTGTGAATTGAAAATTTCTGGTTATGTTCATTCAAGGTCATGCATAAAACAGTGCCTAGGATCCTGGAAACTGGAGGAATTTAATCAAAATACTGCTCTCTAGTTTAGAGTGTTTTGTAAGATTAGGAGGGGCACCAATAATGCTGTCAATGCAGAGCTCATTTGAACACTTTTGAATTATTGAGCTGCAGAGCCAACCTCAGCACAGCCAAAATCGACAGTTTTCAACAGTGCTGTTGGAAACACAACTTCCTGATGGTTCCTCTTCTGCACTGGAGAGCAACAAAATCACAGTAAACTTGTAGACCAAAAGTAGGGTGTCCTTTGGGGGGGGAAAAAGAAGCAGTTACAGGCTTTGGGATA
>NW_009953387.1:830125-834771 GCF_000747805.2 Chaetura pelagica | reverse complement strand
GAGCATCTTTTATGTAGACGTGGCCTCAGTTTAATATGTGTTCTCTTTCTCCAAAATACTGCAACTTAGTAAAGGCTGATTAGCCTAGGGAGCTATGTGATTTGAAGCAATGAACTTAGAGGAATAGTATTTTGTGTTCTGTTTCTGGGCCATAATGTCTACAATGTAAAAATTTAGAATGTTTGTTTTAAAATTCTTCTTCAGAATATAGTTTTTCCCACTTAAATTTCACAAACAGCTATGTCCTGGATGCTAACATGAGAGTAATGTCTTTCCTGGCAATGTTCTTGCTTCCTATTAGATAATCAATTAGTCTCAGAACATTAAAAACCAAAATGCTGCAACAGGATTTTCCACCAAATTCAAAAATATTTACTAAAGGATATGTCATCGCTCCTGTTTATTTGTAGCTAAGCACGAAGGCCATGGCCACACAACATAATGCTGTTGTTTTGGCACCAAGACAGCTTTGCAACCTCAGCCCCGGAGGACATCTGGAGTCTTCTGGGTCACAGCAGTTCCTTTTTGCAGAAATTTGCTTGCCTAAAGTAATGAATGAGCCCATTTTCACTTTGACTGTGGCCTGCAGTCTACGAGCGACATTAGGAGCAATTTGTAGTCAACGTGCAGGTCTGTTCCATCTAAAACATTATCAATGAGCTTGTCAACCCGAGCCTTAACCTTCTTTGTTATTTTCATCTGCTCCTCTCTCAGATGTCTCTCCTCGTACCCATAACCTCTGAAGACTAGCAACAGGATGTCATACACCTGTTTTGCTCAAGGCTGGGACTTGGAGCCCTGTGCGATATTGTGTAGGCATTGGCTCGCTCGCTGCTTTGCTCAACGTATATGTCAGAATGTCAGATGATAGTTGTTGTATCTGCAGCTGTTGCATGAGCCGAGTGCCAGGGGCACAACTTTCCTGCAGTGAGCTTTAATTTGCTCTCCCCTCCCTGAAGAGCTCCCGCGTTTCACCTTGCTGCTGCTGCTGCAGCTGGAGGAGAGCTCAGCCCACGTGCAGCTGAGATGGCAGGCAGGGCAGGCAGGGATGCTCAGCAACAGCCAGGGTAAAACTTCACCCAGGCTGAAGGTGCTGCAGACTGCTATTTGCATCTTTGCTCAACCAGGCATTTTAATAATTGTTTGCAGGAAGATATTGTAAACACGGAGGGATTTATATTTGTGCAAGTCAATCTGTAGTATATTTGGATGCTGTGCCAGGAGAGCTACTTGTAGCCTAAATAAGCCATAACCTGCCAAGGAATTCATGAGAGATCTGACTCAGTTTTTGACTGCTCTCAGAATTAGGTTGACAATCAAAACAGATGTAGACTAAGACTGCAACTGGATTGCCAAAGGCAAAAAAAACTCCTGTCAAATTCTTTAAAGGAGCAAGCTGATAAACCACTGTAATATGTGGGAATAGTGGACATCAGTAACTAGACAAGGACACATATGTCCACCTTCGGATTTGTTTGGGACTCTGGATTTGTTTTACAAATTGGGAAGCAGGAGCATAGGAATAAATGCTTTAAAATCCACTGTCAGTGAAACTTTAAAAAGGCAAAGCATTACTGAATATTGCAAGATGCTTCTTGGGTTGTTTTTTGTGGGGTTTGTTGTTTTTTTTTAAATACGTGCTCTTGTGGAATTGCTGCATCTCTGAGTGATGCTGGCACAGCACACATCATCTGTAATTTAAAAGAAGAGAGCAGTAGAGAGTTTGATTAAAAAGTAACATAATTCTGTATTACTGAGTATTGCTTTGGTTGCATCTATTATTCAAGTAGACAGGAGGAATTTTGTCTTTCACTTGAAATGTTAACTAAGTCAAGGCGAAATATCTAAAATGAGGCTTGATCTTTAACGAGGCAGACACATGCAGTGGCCTAAAGTGTACAGCTGTATGTTGTCTAAGAGCAGCAACTCATAATTCTTGCATCCAGGTCTTCATAACAGACAGCAAAGGAGAGGTTCTTGTGAGATGAAGCCCAAGTGTGAAAGACACTAGTGGGAGTGAAAAATGACAACTGGCTTACAGCTGCCTTCTGGGTAAACCACCAGCTGAAAGGACATCTCTGGATGTACAAATGCATCAGCTCCTAAAGGTGGCTGTATGGTAGGTCTTCATGGTGTTTCAGGGTGATTGACAAATATTTAAGGAAAACTTTTCTCAGGGAAAGTGCTGATTCATTCAAAAGGGAACCATTCACAGGCAAGGGTTATTTTTAATGAATATCCCCATTTGAAAAGCAATAGGAGAACAAGTCATAATAGTTTAAAGATTGTTTTAGTATATACTTTTTTTTAAATGACCTTTGCTTTTGGAATTCAGTTTGTTGGTGTTTTTCAAAAAGACAGACACTTCAGAATGATACAGCTTGAGTTATATTTCAGAAATTATTTTTAAGGTTGTTGGTTTTTTTTGCTGTGCAGAAGGCTGCTTTCCTTATTTTACAACTTGAACAGCCACACAGGGGTCAGAATGATAAAAGAGGTATGCTCCCCAAAACCTACCTTCTTAGTACTCCTACTTTTCAAATACTTTCTGTATAGAAGGTAAAAACAATTAAAGCAGGCCTTGAATCTGGCTCTGCTTGGGATGTGCACAGCAGGTAGCCCAGCTCATGGGTGTGGGTTCCTGCAAGGGCTCTGCGTGGTCAGAAACCCACCACTGCCTTGTCTCCATCAGATTGCTGCCTGATGCACACAAGCCAGAATGGCTGGGACTGTGCCTGGTGTGGAGCTGGGCTGCTAGCCCATGCCTAGCAAGTTGGCTTGGTGGTCACTTGGCACACACGGCCCGTGGCACTGAATTCAACCGTGCTGAGCAGTTGAGCGTTAGAGGACCTGGTCCCTGCTGGCAAAATCACTCTCCCTGCTCAGTCTATGAAGATGGATTGGTCCAAATGGAGCATCAGGTCTTCAAGCCTAAAAATAAGTGGGAAATACGAGCTCAGGCCTCTCTGACATTCTGGCCAACTCCTCCTCCTCAGAGACAGGATAAGGTTGATCCCTCAGGGACCACAGAGCACCTCTGGGCTTGCAGAGCAAGCGTCCAAGAACAAAGCATCCTTGACATTTCATTTGGCTTGGCTCCCCTTTCTCTTCTTTCCAGGAGGATGCTCTCCCTCTATTAAATACATCTAGAATCTTTTTAATTAAAATTAAATCTATTTTTGATACCTCACCACCAGATCCAACACTGTAATGCGGAGTGAAGGATGGAGTCCCTCTGCCACCACGTGAGGAAATGTCATTTCTTGCACTGTATTTCCAGTCAAGTTGGGCAAGATTTACTTTTTTTTTTTCTTCTTTTTTTTCCCTTGCTCAGTACTCAGTGCTTTCATATCCTGGTTAAATCTTGATACAAAAATATCAAAACATGTCAGAGAGTGGTTCAGTTACAAATGGAGTGCAAAAATTATTTTGGAGAAAGCCCATTTGTGTGTGATTTCTAGCCTAATTCTGCAAACCCTGGTGGTTTGGAGAGTTTTGCATGCAGAGGTTTGGGTGCTTGCCCAAACTAACCCTAAAATGCAAACCTTTGGAAGCCTGCCTTTCAGTTCAGTGTGTGATATAAATAGCTCTTCTAGGAACAAACAAAGAAGGTATTGCATCGAGCCGCCAAGAGAGACTACATGAAACACTTGATCAGGCCATGATTCAGGAGCCCAGGCTGTGCTTGCCTTCTGCCTCAGCAACGCTGCAGGCTGGAGACATGCTGCTGCTGTTCCCTGATGTTAATGTGGTTTTGTCTGGGTGGCACAAGGCAAGGAGTCTTTAGCACCCTGATCCTCCTCAGGGTTTCTGCAGTGAGGGCTCACAACTCACCCCCTTTCAAAATAATTTAAAAAATGTTATGTGAAGTCCTTCTCAGGGTGAATTGACTGGTTTTGTTGTAGAGCTGCAGTCTCAGGTGATGGAGAACTGTCTTGTTCTGCCTTGCAAGGACCACAGAGGAAGGGTTCAGACCTCCCTTGCCCCTGCACCCCTGTTCAGGTGAAATGAGATTTGCTGAGAGAGAGCAAAGAGACTAATTGATTTTCTTTAACATTTCACAGGGTTGTGTTTCTTTGGTTGGTTGGTTGGTTTTTTTCTTAGACCAGTTCTTGGAATTGCATGAATTAGCAAATGCATCTGTATCTGCATACACATATTCAGCCTTGAACAGGTGAGAGCCTGGAATGAGTTAATTGTTTGAGAAATTACTGGAAATTATTAAATTTGAGAAATTGTGTGATCTTGCTATGGTACCCTTAAGTACCCATTTTTTGCTGTTTGGGTATATCTTTGGTGTAACTTTGGGTATTTTGTTCTTCTAAAAGCCAGGTTGTTATGTGAGAAAGCAACGTTAAGGGTGTGAGCCAAAAAGAGAAGGAGCAAGCACCAGTTTGCCATTGAAAGGCAGAACTTCCAGGGAAGCCAAGGAAAATCTCATAGCCCCATGAAATCCTCGCAGTGCAGCTGACATCCAGATATTTATGAGATGTGTCAGAAGAGTCAGGCCACTTTCCCTGCATCACTTTTCTCATGTTCCCCCTTTCTTTGTGCCTGCTCTTCTTTGATGACAATTTGCTGTAAAATTGCCACTCAGCTGGACCTTTTTTCTCTCGTGTGCTTTCCCCGACCCCTGCTCTCTTTCC
>NW_009953387.1:827090-829861 GCF_000747805.2 Chaetura pelagica | reverse complement strand
TCTTTCCCTTTGGAAGAGCCGAGCAGCCCCAGCCCTAAATCACCCTGCCTATAGTGGGCTGGGGAGCATTCCCTCTCCCTGGCTTCCAGCTGGCACCTGCTCCCAACTCCTGCTCTCCGTATTCCCGCGGAGCCGGCGCATTCTCACGCTGTCCAGAAGCCCAGGGCTGGGCTGCTAATAGAGGCGGCTGATGAACGGCACGGAGGGTTTTCCATAACCCTCCGTCGCTAATCAATGAGCATGTTTGACATCTCAGCAGCACAGCACTGGAGAATTGCTGTCAATATGGAAGTGGGAAGCTGTGATACTGGCGTGACATCATCGATGGGCTCTGGTTACCGGTGTCATCGTTCCTGTCACTCACCTGGTGTGCTCGGCCCGCAGTGACTTGCCTCCGACCTGCAGAGGTATGGGTTTGAAAATAAACATCAATGGCTTAGAAACCACCCGACAGTTGAGATGATGCTAACTCCAAGTGGTGATGAGTCTTGGATTTTCTCTTGCCTGTTCCTGTATTTCGCTCTCCTACAGGGTATGCATGGTCACCTCCCACGCTATTTGAGATGTATTTGATATTCAGATTACAATGAGTCTGAATAAGTGGTGCCTTATCCTCAAATTGCCTTATGGATGGATCTGTATATCATGTGTGCATAGCAATGTCTGTAATCATATGTTGTCTATTTACTGCAATGAAACTCTGACACCTCATTGCATCAATCTTAACTACCTTGCAGAACAGCCTTTAGGAGACACTCGTGCTTTATAATCCTGCATTCTGCACACGTGCGCTGTAAGATCTTAAAACAGAAGTGGAGAGGTGGACGATGCCCCTTTGCTTTTCCTGGAGGCTGGCTCCTGGAGGCCTGTCTTCCCAGCAGCAGTGAGTGTGAGCCTCAGCACCTGTGTCCCAACGCCAGACAGCTGGCAGGCTCCCCGCCTGCCACCGCGGGCCATCTGTGCCAGGCATCACGTGCCAGCCACGGGACCTGGGGGGAGCCAGCAGGGAAAAAAAAGTAAGTTCATACCACGACAGAGGTGAACTTGTTTATTCTGCAGCCTGATGAGGTGCACTGAAGCCTGCTGGGGTTTGGGGTTTTTTTCTCTCTTCCCCCTCACCTGCTGAAGCAGTGCTGGTCATACAAGCCTGATGAAGTAATTACAGCGCTTTCTGGGCAAATTTCAGCTCAGGGCACACAGGGGGCCATTAAAGCACAGAGTGGATTTTGTTTCTATAGAGTCTGTGTGGAATTGTTTGTGGGGACCTGAAAGCATCAGGTGTTTTTCTCCTACACAGACTATTTTTCTGTAGGAACTGTGTTCCACCCAAGAGGCCATTCACCAATAAAACGTTTCCTTATCTTGCTCAGCAACCCCCTGTAAAAGGAAGAGCCCCCCCCCCCCTTCACCAACCACCATGAGCTGCCAGCCTGCCAGGTCAAAGCCAATGATGTGGTTTTTTGATTCAACCTGGCTTTGCTGTGGCCCAAAGTGGTGTTAAAGGCTGATGACTGCACTTAGAGGTGTGTTACAGGACAGGCTGAGGTCATCTCTTATGGGATGCTGTTACTTCTGCAAGGGTAGATCTTACTGATGGTGGGGAGACACCAGTGAGTCTTCAGACCCCTCCATGGTTTCGTGCTGTGATGACCTGACATGACCCTCTTTCTCAGGGGTAGAAGCTCTCTGCCAGAGCCCAAAGGTGGGAAAAAGGAACTTTTCTATCCACTCTTTTCTATGCCTTTCATTCATTCAGTGGGTCATGGCTGTGTGGCACCAGGAAGATGTTGTGAAGCTGTTCCCGGGCCCGTGTGGTGAACGCTACAGCTATCAGTCCCCCTGGGGACAGAGGGAAATGAGCTCCTAACAAATGCTTCTTGGTAGGTGAAATGCCCGTAAGTGCATTTTTGGATCATAGTCCAAGCCTGCATCCTCTGTGAGCTGGTGAATGTGCCAGGATGACTTGCTTTTTCTCAGTCCAGCACTTCTCTATTGAGCATAGACAGGGTTGGAAGCACTGCGCATCAAAGAGAGGGGAATTAATGAATGAGAAAACCTTGACATTTACACAATTTCAGCATGTTACTTTTATTTAAGGGTTTTTTTGGGGGTTTTTTTTGTGTTTTGTTTTTGTGGAAAGGGTGCAGAACCCTTAGTGAATAGACCTGTTAATGCTTCTTGCTTTTTGTGCTTATATGTGCCAGTTCTAATAATTGTCACGACGACCTAAGTGAGAAACATCCAGACACGTTTATGGAAGAAGCCGTAGGGCTTTACTTCAAGTGACTTCTGTTACTCCTGGGTGGGACAGAGGGAATGGCAATAAACAACAGAAATTTGTTGTTTCTCGGCACCAAGATTTATCACGTGTAAAAATGTAGGACTTTGGAAGCCATTAATTATACATAAAGTCAATAACCAATTTAATAGAAGTTAAAGTGACAAAAGCGATGACATTTAAGAAATAAGCTTCCTCACACTGTGAGTCCGTGACCATCAGGGAAAGGAAAAAGGCTCAAAACATGCTCTGGACAGGCAGTAATTGCCATTTTTTTTAATTTCATTAGAGAAAACTGCTTTCTATGTAGGTGTATTAGAAAAGAGAGAAATTCTGGATCACACATGTCAGACCTGTGTCTGGAATAACATGCCAATTAGCAGCAAACAGAGGAATTTGGGGGAAAAAAGTATGAGATTCTTCTTTTTTTTAATTTATTTTATTATGTCAGCTGAGTTTTTCAAACACATAAAAGTACATGTTGTAGCTGCAC
>NW_009953387.1:821808-827062 GCF_000747805.2 Chaetura pelagica | reverse complement strand
CTGCTGAATAAATCGAGCAGAATCATAGTGGATGGCTAGAAAAATAATAATGCTAATAGTAATATTTCCACTTGCTGCTGATAATAACAGTAATACTTACTGCTAATAGTAATTCCACTGCACTGCTGCTGATTTTCAAAGACTGGAGTCTGATAAAATCTGACAATAATTAAAGCATCTGAGTTTAGACTTCAATGTTCTGTTAGTAAAATTTATAAGAAATTTATGTATCCATGAAATCCAAGCTTTAAAAGAAGTTCTAGTGCCCAATTTAGACATTTATTCTAGCGTGACAATTAATCTTGTGCAAGTTGAGAAGGTCTACTATGAAATCATCATTAATTCATACTCCTACAGCATGGTTTATCTCATTTACTTTGTACCTTATTTTTTCATGCAAGATCAAGAACCAATTCTTGGCCATTATTCTTGATGGAAACCATTTGAAACGAGCCAGACAAGTGAGAAAAGCAAGGCCCACACATGAATAAATGTTGCCAGGTTCTGGACATTTTTTTTTCAGCTGCTTAATTGAGGAAATATTTTTTGCTCTTTGTTTTGGGGGGTGGGTTGGTTTGTTTGCTTGTTTCCTCAGGAGCAGGGAATTTTTGTTGGGTCTCGCCCTTGTTCCAGTTTGCAGGAGCAGGCGTTGGGGCTGTTAGCAAGTGACATGCCTAGGAGTATAAAAGAGCACTACATCTTTGGAGCTGTTCCGTGGTATTCCCCAGCATCCTTGTTTGTTGTAATTTGAAAGAAGCTATTGAACTGAAAGGAGGAACAAACAATCTACAGGCAGACAAAGCCAGGGAGAGCTTGGAGCATCCAAATTTCCATGAAACGTTCTTGTTTCAATTCATATTTAAATGGGCTCCCAAGCAGCTGGACAACCTTTCTGTGGCCGGCCACAGCTGAGAGTTTTAGCCAACCAGAAATCACATGCAATTTGCTGAGAGCAGATGAAAGGTGTGTGTTTTGGTCTTTTTAATGTAAGAGAATAAACACTAAACTAACACAGGGTGTCAAGATGTTGGGCAGAGTTTAAGCACAATTGAACAGATTCTCAGCACTGTGAACTGGCATAGTTTTCTTTGAAGTCATTCAGATTATGCTGATTTACAACAGCCAGAGATCAAGCCAAATATGGTTGTTTCTCTAACTAATTTTGATGCCCTTCTGCTTAATGATTCTTTGAGGGAGATTATTATTTCTTACAAATGGGTTCAGGCAACAAGGGCTGTATCGTCTAATCATTTAATATATGAAGGGCCAAACCCTACAGCCCTTATTAATTTAAAACTTATGTAGCAGACATCTGGAAAAAGAGAAAGCTTGGGTAAAAACTGCCTTCTGCATATCCCATCCTGATTGCAGGCTACCCCAGCCTTTGGCAGAGCCTCACTCTAAGGGAAAGTAGCACAAATTCTCCCTAACTTGCACCTCACATCTCTCTAATTGAGCCACTTTGGACCACAAAGGTGGTTTGACAATCCCCTTTCCCCACTACCTGCTCTACTTGAGGTTCCAGAGGACAGGTACAGGCTTTACACCTCCTCAGTAACCCTTTATCCTGGGGCTGGCTGTTGCAGAAGCTTTGCTGGCACCTTTGAGGACATTGTCTCTGGAACCACCTGGTGCAGAGAACCCTGAACGCAGAGAGAAACAGGTTCCCCAGGCTCCCAAAGAAGTTTTTTTCGTAGCAGGAATAGGTGTTGGCTATAATGTATCAAGTGGTGTTTCTGCAGGCTCACTGGTAGTTGTTGTTATTGTTTGCTTTGAATATTGCTAATGTTACAGGTCCTGTACAGGCATAACTGAATCATTCTTTCACTCTGAGGCTCTGCACGTTACCACCCCTGTAAAGAAAAATATCAGGAATTACTAAGCACTTTAAAAAATAATTTCTTAGATGAGCTGGATGAAATTAAAAATGCAGGTTGGTTGCAAAACACTTTTACTTTCTTTCATTGTGATTTTGTTTTAAGCATGTGTTTGCTATTGGCTCTAGAAAGCAAGAAGGGCTTGGTTGATTTCGTCCTTCCCCCTAACTAGATCTTCCTTAAATCTTCTCTTCCCCACTTGAGTTTCTTTTTGTGTCACATTAGCCAGAAGTCTGTGCACTAATGGGGCAGGACATTAGGATTTTGCTATGCTTTTTCTTCAGCTCAGAGGATGGGAAGTCTGATTATCAGACATTCACTCTAAATCTTTTCTTTCTCTATTAACAAACTTTGTTTTCTCTTCTCTTCTACTAATTATGATACTAATTGACTTCAGAGTTCTACAAGCAATGACAGAGAAAATACAATTTCCTCTGTTAATGCAGAGGTTCAGCTGTCACATCTATAGATCTGTGGTGGGCAGAACAGTCTCAAGTAACTATTCTTCAGTGTATTGCTTGGAGATAAAATTAGACAAATGAGCCATTACCTTCCACTTACATAAAAATAAGTTTATGCAAGTGATTCAATGCAATGCTGATGCTCCTTGCATAGTGCTCATCAGGAAATACCCTGTTCTGGTTAGATCACTACCCCAAATTCCTTGCTTCAGGAATAAGAGTTCTGGAAGACATCTGAGTAGTTGTTTCATCTGATAAGGGGTATTTCACCAGTAGGAGCACAGGAAGGGTAGCACCTGCTCATGGAAGGGGTGGCTGCATGTGTGGACAGAATGGAGCTGTGGGAGAAACCAGGGAAAGCTCAGCTTGTTCTTCAGAGTGAAGAATTTGGCTTTGAGAAAGGCAACCAGCTTGCTTAGTGTCTTACACTAACATTTCTTAGGTTTATAGAGAAGAAATACAGTGTGTTCTCTGTCTTTGCATTGTAAGCGGATTCAAATGGAAACAGTGTAACTGAAATCAGCACAACTCATTATACACAGCTACAGTTGTAGCACTGACTGCCCAGAGTTGTCCTTCGAAAACATGTTTGTTTAATTTTGAGTGAAAGTTGCTGTTAGAATGAGGTTTGTCCAAATCTCAGCTGAGAGCAGCCATTGATACTTACAGGAACTTGTCAGTGGTCAACACGAGGCCACCCAACTACACTATTTCCCCCATAAAATAAACCATGTGGTTTCATTGGTGTCCCTGATGCTGAGACAATTTCTACCAGCTGAAGATCTGACCTGTGGGAAAAAACTTTCTGCTGAGCCTCCAGCTTCAATGAGCTTGTAAACCAGATAGTTGGTGTTGGCATTTTAATTGGAAGGAATATGGAGAAGGTGTAATGCAGCATTAAGAACAATTTTTCTACTTTTCTTTTGTTCTTTCTCTAGCTGAATCTTAGGTGCCCTTGAAAATGCCTCTCAGCTGCATCTGACCAATCCCATGCGCGGTGACCTTGTCCAAACAGGTGGTCAGAATGTCAAAGAACGGGGGGATTTTGTTTTGCTTTATGTTCTTGTTGTTTTGTTTGTTTCGGTTTTTGTTTTGTTTTCATATTAGATGTCGGACTTAAATCTTGCAGAAAAACCTGTTGGAAATGCAGAGTATTTCCAAATAGCAGAGTATTCATTGAAAAATGGGAACAGTCCTTATCAAATCCATCAGGGACAGATAATCTGATAGACAAGTTCACCTAAATAATACTAACACATTGTTTATCTTCCTAGGCATCAGGTTAAGAGCTGTTGTGCATAACTTGCTTAACCTTAACCTCATCTGTTCATCTCTTGGGACTTCAGACTAGTGCAAGGGATAAAGGAAAATCAATGCTGAGTTTGGTTCTGGTAAATGTTTATGTCTATATGCAAAGGAAGAATGGGGGAGAGCTTGAAACCATCCCTTCCCAATGAAAACTTTTAATTAAATTAGGTCTTAGAAATGTGGAGTGTGATCTTTGCTCTGTTTTGATTTCACTGAAGATTATGTCTAGACTTGCCAAAACCAACTGCAGAGTCTTACATTTGTAAACTTCACACAACACCCCTGAATTCGATACATCCCAAAAGCAAGAGCCCAAGTGCTGCTGTTTACATTCCTAAAGTCTTTACAAACAAGGAGAACAATATCTGCTCTTTACAGATGACTGTGGTCAGATTCCTCTGTACAGCAGAGTGACCTTTCCAAGTTGAGCAATCTCTATATACTCAACCCTGAGTGTTGAGAAAAGCTCAGGTGTATCAGCTTACTGCCAGCTAATGTGAGACACACGAGGAATGATTTTTACAGTATCCAGCTGGTGAATATCAAATGATTGAATTTTTCACTCTAAAAGAGGACTTTTTTTCTTATGTAAATACGTACATTCTTCATACTGCTGGGAAACTGAATATTGTACACAATCCAGCTTAAGCTTCTCCCTGACTCAGCTTTATCCGTGGGTTTCCTGCTCTCTGTATCACTTTCCTCACCAGAGGCATCTTCAGATTGCTGAAGGGAGAGCTGGCAGGTGTGGCACCTCCTGCTCCAAGCTCCCCCCTGCTCAGGTGATAATTTGAGACAAAATAAGGAACAATCAACCTGCCCTTTTCCTCTCCATAGGATCTGGAGATGTGGCACCTGTAGCCCACAACCATAGCATCTCAAGGAGGTTTTATTCAGATCTAAACCATTGCAAAGGTGTGCAGAGAGACAGGCCATGTCACCAGAGCAGCCCAGCCTCTCTTCTTCTCTCCTCTGGCCCTGGTGCTTGTCTGGTGGCCCAAGGGCTTGCAGCCTCTGTCAGGAAGGGTATTGTACCTTCCTGGTGGAAAAGGCTTGAGCTCATGTCATGCTAGATGCTTTTAACATATGAAGACAATACATATCAGATGCAATGATGATCTTTGGTGAGTATCTGTTTTGCTTGAAATTGTGGGAGGTAGAGATAAAGCAGTCAATGAAAACAGCTGCCTGAAAATGGTCTTTAACCTCAGTGCTACAGCCTTGAGCAGAGAAAAATGGGACCAATAAAGGAAATACTCGATTGGCATTTTCCAGTCTTGCTGGTAGTGAGAAGCAGCTTTGAGAAGATTGGATGGATGGATTTCTGACCCAGAGACTGAAGAGCAGAGCACAGTGATCTAAATTCACTGGTGCAATTAGTAAGGTCCTCCAAAAGGTAACCTACTGCCTTCCCTTCTCCCTCTCTGCAGCTGTGGGGCTAATGGGGAAAACCTTTGCCCTGATAAGACATTGGGTCTGACCTACTTCAGGGCAAACTCCTGGGAAGAAAGAGGAGGAATGAAAGAAGGAGATGTACTTGAAGGTTCTCTGCTTTGTAGGAGATGTTGTGGCGCATTGAGTGTCCTGCTGTCATTGAAAGCATTCCTG